>NC_133537.1:12094040-12431540 GCF_048544455.1 Silene latifolia | reverse complement strand
TGACGAAGAATCATCTCTAGACTGTTCTCATCTCCTCAATCCTCGTAACGATGAAGAGATCAATGTCCTCGAAGACGAAGATATCCAAAATGGAATGCTCATGCTTTCCATGGCCTTCAACAATAAATTCTCCAAAATAGAGGGAGCTATTGATCGCTTAAACTCTCGGCTTTCCAACATAGAAAACCAGTTTGCTGAAATGGGTAAGAAGCTTGATGCCCAACCTCTCAAAATGAAAAGTGTCCAGACAAACCCTCAACTTGACAATCCTAAGGAGAAAGCAACAAATGGACAATCTATTCTTACTTCTTCTCATCCAGGAATCAAAATCAATAAAGGCATCCTCATGGATCCTTCGTCAAAGAAACCTAACAACCCTCCAAGGTCATTTACAAAGGCTTCCGAAAATAAGGGCACACCTCCTAGGAAATTTACCAACATTGGTATTAGATACGCCGATGCCTTTCAGAGACTCATGGAACAACGAATGTTGAAGCCTATAGGACCTACACCCGAACCAGAAAGGAAATCCAAGTTCTGGGATGAGAACTCATACTGCGAGTACCATAGAGGCAAAGGGCATAATACAGAGAAATGTTACAAATTAAAAAACGTCATTCAAGATATGATCGAAAGCGGGAGGTTGTCCCTCTCAACCTTTAATCCACAAGGTAGCTTAGGCAATCCTCATGGATATACCACTTATCAAGAAACTCTTCTTGATTGTTATCCTTCCAGTGTTCCCAATGATGAGGACGAGGTGCTCAAATGGGTGAATGCTCAAAGCCGGATGTCGAAGCCAGTTGCTGGAAGAGAAAATGTTCAAGCGTGGGCCGATGATTACGAGTCTAGGTCTAAGATCGAGTCAAAGTTCGGGTCCGAGTCCGAGTCTTAGGCTTTCTATCTCATATTTGTTCTAGTGTCTTTCTCCATTTTTATTCCTAGTGACAACCTGGGGGCTGTCCCACGAGTCTTTTGTCTTCTCATATCTATGTTAAATACATTTATTATCCATTTCAATAAAAACACACTTTTCAATCCACATATTCTATCCTGTCTCTTCCTTTACCCTTTTCCTGTGACAACAAGAATTGATTTGAGACATTTTAAAATAAAACAAACAACAACAACACATGGCAAGTCAATGTGAGTACACTTAGATGATGTTCCATTCCAAGTTGTAGAGGACCTGAAACTCCGTGTTCTTTTCCTTACCTATTCTATGTCTGGCAATAGAAACCACAATATAACCCTAGTTTAAGACGAGCCTATCTCAAGAGATTCTAGGACGAATCTAGACCATCTCCCTTGTTGACAATCCATGACGAAAGGCAAGCCCATTCCCCACAATAAACAACCCGTGCTACTAAAAACCAACCCATTTTACACCAAAGGTGCTAGTCTGACCCAAATCCATGGTAGCAAACAAATCCAAGACGATACGAGCCGTGATCAAAGACAAAAGGCTCAATCAAGAGAAATGACCGAAATCAATATCCGAAGCCGTAGTTATGCCCGAAATCCAAGACAAAAGAGTCAAAAGAACAAGGCTCAATCAAGCAAGCCAATGTCAATATCCAAAGTTAAAATTATCCTCAAAAAACCGAATCAAAAATCTTATCAAGAAGCCAAGATAAGTTCTAGACCAAGAATCTGAGTCTGAATCAAGAACAAGCCTGAAATCAAATACGAAATACTGCTGAAGTCTATATAGAATCAAGACATCGATGAAGATGGTTAGCTAGCACCCCCACTTAGCCTTTCACACATCACACCCTAAGTCCTTTTCGAGACCGTTACGGGGAGACAGTTAGGAATTTTGAGAATCCTCTCAAGCTCCTCAAGTATACCCATCCTTTAGGGCCAAGACATGGAAATTTGAACCCGCGTCATTTTAACCTACCTATATGTGCTCAGGCTACATCAAGCCAAGAGACTCCATTTCCAAGCCACATTACAAGCCATAACCCCATTAAGCCTTAACTCCACAAAATCAAGCTCCAGAGATTTGTTTCATCAAAGCCTCTTATTACCGAGCTCCACATTCCAAGTATCCAATCCAGTTTCACCTTGACCCATACACGGAGTCTTCAGATACTTTGCTACCTAGGACGGGACGAACCCATATCATCCTTAGGGTCCACTTTTAGGTGTGCTCACATGACAAGGAAATTTTTACAAACTTAATTATACCTCTTTGGTCTATGATCAAAGGGAATTATCTCAAATCGATTCCTCGAGTCACCAAAGGAAAATACCCTTGTGACCCATGCACTTTAAGGCCCTAACAACATAGCTTAGGCACACACCTGAACTACGAGCATGGTTTGATTTCACCTTTTCAGGTGGATACGTAGGCAGTCCTTTCTTACACAAGAAGGATACAACCACAACACCCAAATAAAATTAACCAAATCTCAGAACTACGATCTGGTTTGATTTCACTTCACGTGAATACGTAGGCAGTCCTCAAGGACACAACCATCCTCAACCATCAACTTTCAACCTCTATTTCAACCTTCCAACCTCAATTAACATCCCTTCAACAAACAACACCTCTATACTGGGGGCTCCTTTTTGTCGCCCAACCTCTTTTTCACCAAATTCCAGAGTCATCTTCTCATCCTGGGGGCTTCTCTTCCAAGATGCCACCCTTCCTTTATTCCTCTAAGTCTAGCTAGTACTCGATCCGGACAATGACAAAGATCTTAGATCAATTCTCCAAGTTATCAAGCCTCAAGAGGGATCTCTTTTACAGCAAACGGTGGTGAAAGAAGTCCTAGTAGACAGATGATCCATGGCTCATGCCTTGCCTTTATATGCCTTCATCATTCTTACAATTCTTATACCTTTGGAACTGATACGCATTGTCACCCACACTTGGCTAGGGGTTGCGCATGCTTAAGCAAAGTCTGTCTAAGTCATTCCTGTGTCGCGTCAAATCTAAGTTAGTGTCGCGTCAGTCAAACCTAAGTCTACATTTCGCGTCGCGTCCTAGTAGGTCTGTGCCATGTCAAGTCCTATGTCTAAAGCCCATTGAATATGCATAACGCGTTACAAACGACAAACTTCTTTGAACAAGTTTTAAACGACTTTTAAAAAGAAACGACTTTTGCAAGCCTATGTGTTCCCTCATTCGAGGTCCATGTGATAATCGCTTACGTGCATATATTAGATTGCATTCTTGTGTGGCTACTAACCATGCAGGTAAGTATCAGAAGCAGTACTTTACCAAGACCTTGCTTGTCACAACGAGCGAGTATTTCCCGACAGGTGTTTCGACACGCCTTCTTTATGTTTCCCCAAGCGAGAGTAAGCGGATGGACTTTCCCTCTCAATACATGGAGATCAACATTGACCCAACGTTCTTCTGAAGTTTGTTTGAAGACTACCCAAGCAGATTTCTCCTCAGCAGTTCCCGCCTGTGTCCTGCTACTAGCAATATTTCTCGAAGACTACCCAAGCGTTTTCTCTCGGCAGCTTCTACTTTGTGTCCCGCTACTCACAATATTCCTTGTTTCCTCATAGAGTTCGGCAAGGGTGTCATTCTCCAGGAGTTCCCAAGCCTCCCTCCTTAGGTTCGTAAACCCAAAGTTAGGATTCTTACCCCTAGATTCTTAGATCCCAAAGTGGTTTCCTTTAGGTTCATAAACCTTTAAGCTCCCACACCAACGACCTTAGGTTCATACACCCAACTCTTTAGGTAACCCTTTTCAGGATAAACCCTTCAGATCTTTCAGAAACTTACCTTAATCTTTCAGACAACCCTTTAGATAACCTTTCAGGATAATCCTTCCTTCAACCTTATCCCTTCAGATAACCTTCCTATATTCAGATACCCTTCAGATAACTCCTTAGATATCCCTTTCAGGATAATCCTTCCTTCAGCCTTATCCCTTCAAGATAATCCTCCATATGTTGATCCTTTCAGTAACCTTCAAATAACCCCTTTTCAGTTAAGTCCCCTTTCAGCCTTCCTTTTAGAGAGAATTATCCTTTCAGCCTTCCCTTTAGAGAGAATTATCCTTTCAGCCTTCCCTTTAGAGAGAATTATCCTTTTAGCCTTCCCTTTAGAGAGAGTTATCCTTCAGCCTTTCCTTTAGAGAGAGTTAGCCTTCAGAGTTAGCCTTCAGAAGTATTAAGAAGTTTCTTCAGTATCCCTGTGACCCCTAATGCCTTCAGACACCAAGTTATCTTCAGACCAAAGAGTTTTGCCGAAGCGTCTTCAGTCCCGTTTCACCCAGGGGTATCTCAGGTATGGTCTCTTCTTATGGCTGGCGAGCTTCCTTACGTAGTCTAATGGACTTTAAACGACCCTCCCCGGAAGTCGACAGACTCTAAAATGTTCCCGACGACAGCACTACAACAAATTGTCACTTGCGCCACGAATTATGCCACGGGAATTTAGAATTCGTGGTTAAATTCAGCTTTGCCACGGGAAAAATGTATTCATTATTTTGGAAAAAAATTTATGCCACGAGATAACTTTTCCCGTGGCAAAAAGTCACTTGTGCCACGAAATAGGCTACACCCGTGGCAAATAATCATTTTAGCCACGAACTATGTCACACCCGTGACGAAACTTTAATTAGCCACGAATTGTTCCGTGGCAAAAAAAAAAGAATTAGCCACGAACTAACAAACTCCCATGGCGAGTATCTTTTCTGACTTCAATTAAGATATTTTCATGTTAAGACAACCTTAAAATCGGAAAGAAATTTAATCAAATATAAATAATATGAAAATGCATTTAAATACAAAATTTTGCAAACACTTTGATTAATTTAATTAATATTTTGTTATTGTTTTATTTTTTTATAAGAAATTTTAAAATTTTATAAATTTATATGCAAGCAAAGGAATATTTATCGTCTAAATTTCTTTATTCTTTCAGAAATCACAATTATGTTTTGGAGGTTTTTCAAAACATTTCTAATTTAAGAAATTTGTTTTAATATATAATTCTGTTTATTAGACTCGTGAATTTCTTTTAAGTTTTTAATTAAAACATTATAATCTTGAATAACAATCTTAAATGACCGTATCACATTTAAAGACATAGCATATAAAATTAAATAAATAAGTTATTTATCATCTATCTTTGATAAATATAAAATTAACATATTGTCAAATTGGTTTATTCAAAATTTGATTTACAACTTTATTTGTAAGATATTTGTAGAAAAATTTGAATTTGATATAAAATTTAACTTGGTAAGAAAAAAAAGTCGAGAAATTTTTTTTTTTTAGGAGTGAAAAAAAAAAGACAATTAGATTACAAAATTAATTAAATAAAATAAGTGCGCTGAGAAATGAAAGGAAAAAAAATGATCATCCACAAAGCAATTAAGAAAAAAACATATCAGCAAAATTATCAATATAAAAAATTCAAGGGTTAATTGATAAACATTACCAATATAAGGACCCTTTTTCATAATCAGTACCAACATAATCAATAATTAGTAATCAATTCCAAAATATTAACTTTTTTCTACGATCGGTACTAAGTTGCCTAAAAATCTAATCTCAACCTACTTGAAAAAATCCAAAAAGTTATCATTCAAGTACGAATCTCCACTCACCCACTTCCAAAATCTCTCTCTTAGAAGAAAACACCTTTAAAGTAGGAAAAAAAATTAGAGTAAGAAGGCGACTTGGTACCTATCGTAGAAAAAAGTTAATATTTTGTTAGTGATTACTAATTATTGATTATGTAAAAGATGACTAAAGTTGGTAGTTTTTATCAATTTACCCAAAATTCAATATGGAGAAATTTTTTCTATTGAAAATGAGCACATCACAAGGAAAATATAGAAATTATAATAATTTAAAGTCACATGTGCAAATAATGTGAAAAATTTGAGAAAAAAACGATAAATCATAACAAAGAGAAATCAGTTTAAGAAAATAAGCGATTCTGTTGTACGACAATGTTTTTCGTGTTTCTTGAGTAAAAAGTGATTACTTTATGGTTAATAGTGACCAATTTGAGAGGAAAAAAGACCTTAAGTTATAAAAAGTGGTCATTATTTTACCAAAAAACGGTTAATTTTTCATATCGTATGTACGACGGTCATACAATAGCATTTGCGTAAAAAAATATACGAAAAAATGAGTACAAGAGAAATGAAAATAAGAATGTCGATAAACTAAAGAAATTAAAAAATGTTAGGAAAACACGATCAAGTTTACTTTTTAGAGAAAATGGTTTTGCTAACTCGGGCAAAAAAATGACGTCAAAATCATTAGTCGGGAGGGTAACATCGAAAATTTTATTGTTTTAGCCAAAATAATGTTTTTCCCGCAAAAATTCGTAAATCATGTAACATTTTTGTAATTAAATAGTACTATAGGTAAATATTGAAAGGAAAAAAATAAACTTAAAAGGATTAGAAGTACTAATTATATCAACAAAGTTAACTTTCAGTTTCGGTAGCACATCAAAATAACTACAGTTAAGCGTGCTCAGGTGAGAATAGTGTTGAGATGGGTGACCTTCTGGGAAACCTCTTTGATGCGCGCGAATGCATGACCGGTGAACGTTCAAATGAATCGAGTTAACTAGCGAAACCAGTACGGAGATTGTCACTATTCCATATATGATAAAATATCGATCGTGAAAAAAAAAATATTTACCATTTTATTTATTTAATTTCATATATGTTTTTTTGCCACGGGAATTATTTTTTCGCCACGGGAAATTTTTTGCCCACGGGAGTTATTAGCCACGAGAGAATCCGTGGCCAAAAATTTAATAATAGCCACGTTCTTGTTTTTCCTGTGACTATCTCTTTGCCACGGCCACTTGCGTCACGGAAGGTATTCCCGTGGCCAAATGATTTAGCCACGGAAATTTAACACTTGCGCCACGAATTTAGCCGTGGCCCAAGTGCTCATTTGTAGTAGTGCAGGTCCTTGGTTCAGACCCCTTGAACCGCCTCGCGTCGCCATAGTCGTCAGGTTGTAATCTTCGATTGACCTGATGGCTATACTTTGACTTTCGCCTTGTCCAAGCCTCAGTCAAAGTGGGGCTCAGAGACACCTCGTTTCGCACCTCCCGCCAAACCACCCGGTGATGATTGGGCCGCATGTTTGGTACGCGGAACGATTTGTGACAGTTCGTAAGATTATCGTCAAGTGATCGCTCAAACATTTATGTCTACCTCATGGTTGTCATCTAGGTGTCATTACGGTCGTTTTGGCAGTAATTAGAGTTCATTTGGAGTCCGGGTCAAAAACCGTCTTCATTTCCTAAAACCGTCAAATCCCGAGTCAAAGCAATGTGCTTGTCTACCTAAGGTTAGGATGTCATAAATGTTGAGATTATATCTCATTTTGAGTCCCATGTCACTTCATTAGGCTAAACTAAAAGTTTACATTACAAAATGTGCATTTCATTTAGTTAAATTGACAACCCAAGCTTTAGGCCCGTTTTACGAGGTGATAACGACTTTTTTGGGTCAGGCCTATTTCACAAAAAGTTCTAGATATCTTTCTTAGCTTTCCAACGCCACCGAAATAACCTTAATCCGAGTCTTGTAGAGAAAGTTATGCCTAAAATACGACAGGCTGTCAAACGCGCTTTCTTGCGCAGGAGGAACCCGCTGAGGAAAGGACGCAGCAGGTGCTGCGCCTCTTCCAAGGAACGAAGCACCTGCTGCGCCTTTTCCCAGGGCTTTCTTTTTGTCCAAGTTTCCGTGTTTTAACCTAAGTCGGTTATTTCCGGATCTTTCTTTTCGTAACCTAGTCTTACCATAATTCCTACGTGTGATTAGTATAAATAGAAGCCTTCGCTCCTCATATTTCTCACGCGAGTGTCCGCCCTTCTCTTCTCCCTTTGCATTCTAGACTTTGTTCTTACTTATTGGCGCCTACGTGCTTGAACTTTCGACCACGTAAGCTCGGATCTTTCCGGGTACCAGCCTCTCCGTTGCATGACCGACCAATTTGACCAACTACACTTAATCAACTTAATTAATCAATCGTTTTCCTCTTACGAGGGCACTCTCTTTGCATTCGCGTCGAGCATCACTAATCGATATCTTAGTCTTTCTCGTTTTGTCAACATGTAAGTCTGAGGGTGTAAATTCCTCTTTTATTTATTGTATTTTACTTTTCGTATCATCAATTGTAAGGTTTATGTCGAAAATACCGTTAAAACCGATTTCTAAAACCCTTTGTTAAAACCTGTTTTTGCGGATTTCCAGTAGATACCCGTCGAGAAAAGACGCAAAGAATCGCCGCGCCTCTTCGAAGGAGCGCAGTTCCTGCTGCGCCTCTTCGTGAGGCTGTCGCAGTTCCTGCTTCTTTTCTTCTTCGTTTGTCCTCTGTAATTCGTGTTCAAATTCTTTTCTTTGTTTGTTTCGTCTGTTAATTCTTCGTCGTAGTAGCATATAATCCACATGTATTATAATCATTCATCGTTAGTATGTTTAATTCGTCATAAATCCGACTTAAATCCCTTATAATCCAATATTTGCGGGTTTTCGTCATTATAATTCAATTCCGGATTTTAGGGATTCAATTTGTTCATATTGGGTTTTAAAATTCGCCATTGATATAGTTTTCATCTGTTTATTCGCATGTTCGTCACATATTCGTTGTATATCCGTCGTATTTAGCCTAATTGACTTATTTCAATAGAGGACTCATTAATATTTTCATCATTTATTTCATGTAAATAATCCGTTTCCGGTTCATCCCATCCATGTTTATCGCTTTTATGACCATCATTCACATGTAATTAATCTATTAATCACTTCCATCCGAGTAAATATTTTAATCCATCATTAAATTTACCAATCGACATTAACGATTTGCGATTCGGCTTCCACGCCCGAGAACTCACCCTTGGAAATGTGACGCAAGAATCGCTGCGCCTCTTCCAGCAGGGCGCATCTGCTGCGCGCTGTTCGAGATGATTTACGTCCCCGAACCCGTTTACGCCTTGACTTAGTTTATTTGGACTACGTATTAATTAACTATTATCCGTATTATCACTTTCTGTTTCGTTCGTTAATTTATTTGTTTCATTCTTTTATTTCTTTTTCTCAAATTATCCGTTTTAAAGGTATTTTCGACATAAATCGCCTATTCCATTGTAATTAATGTAATTTTCATCGTTGTAATTTATAATTATTGTATTTCTTTCATTGCTTGTGTGCTTTCACATGTAAATCAACATTAAATCCTACTTCGACCCAATTGTATGCTAAATTAATTGTTCACCGACTTAGTTAAATTCTCACATGCTAGGATTAAAACTTGGATGTTGCATTGCATGCATATAGCCGACGATATATCAAGTACGAATAAACTTCCCTAATCATTAGTAGAGGCCGCTATCGAGGCGGGCGGGATTAGGTGTTCGATCAAAAGAGCTTCCTAATACGTACCCTCACCCCTTACTCCAGATCTCCGTGAGCACCCGTGTTCATTGGCATCCACGAGAGTCATTCTAGACATAGAATGCTAAGGGTAACGATTGCTTAGTGTTCATGTCACTACTTGTGTCTTGACATGACACGAGGTACTCGAACGGTTCCAATTTCCCATAAAAATTGGTGGCGACTCCATACAAAATGCAAACGCTTGTTTCGTTTTTCACCAAGCGCCCCCGTGGGCGGCCCGCTGTCCACAGGGGTGAGGGTACGTATTAGGAAGCTCTTTTGATCGAACACCTAATCCCGCCCGCCTCGATAGCGGCCTCTACTAATGATTAGGGAAGTTATTCGTACTTGATATATCGTCGGCTATATGCATGCAATGCAACATCCAAGTTTTAATCCTAACATGTGAGAATTAGACTAAGTCGGTTGACAAATAGTTAGCATACAATTCGGGTCGAAGTAGGATTTAAGGTTCAATTACATGTGAAAACTTACAAGTAATAAAAGAAATACAATAATTATAAATTACAATAAAGAAAATTACATTAATTACAATGGATAGGCGATTTATGTCGAAAATACCTTTAAAACGGAAAATTTGAGAAAAAGAATAAAAGAAAGAATAAAATTACGACTAGACCAGAAGGTGATAATACGAATAATAGTTAATTAATATGTAAGCTAATTAAACTAGGTCAAAGCAAAGACGGAGTTCGTGACGACGAACTCGGCCAGAACAAAGCGCAAAGAAGAGTCGCGTCCTTTGAATAGCGCGCGTGACGCCGCGTCGTGCTTTCCTTGGCTCAGTTCTGGCTGTGAAGCCGTAATTGCAAGCCGTTAATGTCAATTGGTGATTTTAATGATCGATTAAAATTATTTACTCGGATGAAAGTGATTAATAGGTTATTTAACATATGAATGGGTCATAAAAACAGTAAAACATGAATGAGAAGGAATTAAACGAATTAACATAAGATGGATTAATGATAGAAGTGAAAAATATTAATGAGTCAAACAAATTAAATCAATTAATTAAGTTAGATACGATGGATTAATGACGAATATGCGATGAATACAATAAAAGACAGATGAAAACTATATCAAAGACGAATTCCAGAAACCCAATATTGACGAATTGAATCTCTACAACCCGGAATTGAATTTAATGATGAAAACCCGCAAACATGAGATTATTTGGGATTTAAGCCGGATTTAAATAATTAAAATATGTTAATGATGATGAATAATGATATACATGAAGTTATTATGCTACGACGATGAAGAATTGACAAATAAACGAAATAAACAAAAGCATTTTGACGAATAACAGAGGACGAACGAAGAAGAAAGGAAGCAGGAACTGCGGCAGCCTCACGAAGAGGCGCAGCAGGAACTGCGCTCCTTCGAAGAGGCGCAACAGTTGCTGCGTCCTTTCTCGACGGTTATCTACTGGAAATCCGTAAAAAGAGGTTTTAAAGCATGGTTTTAGAAATCGGTTTTAATGGTATTTTCGACGTAAACCTTACAATTGTGATACGATAATTAAAATACAATAACTAAATAAGGATTATACACCCTCAGACTTACATGTTGACGAAACGAGAAGGACTAAGATATCGATTAGTGATGCTCGACGCGAATGCAAAGAAAGTGCCCTCGTAAGAGGAAAACGATTAGATTAATTAAGTTGATTGATGTGGAGTTGGTCAAATTGGTCGGTCATTCAAACGGGGAGGCTGGTACTCAGAAGGATCCGAGCTTACGTGGTCGAAAGTTCAAGCACGTAGACGCCAAAAAAGTAAGAACAAAGTCTAGAATGCAAAGGGAGAAGAGAAGGGCGGACACTCGCGTGAGAAATATGAGGAGCGAAGGCTCCTATTTATACTAATCACGTGGAGGAATTAGGGTTTCGGAGACTCTTTGGAAGTGAATCTCGGAAAGATATGAAAAAGATACGAAAAACATGCAGAAAAGGGCCTAGGAAGAGGCGCAGCAGCCACTGCGTCTCTTGGAAGAGGCGCAGCACCTGCTGCGTCTGTTCCCAAGGGGTTTCCTCCTGCAGAAGAAAGATTTCCGTGTTTGAGTTATGGTAGGACGGAAATAATTCGGTTTTCCTTAATATCTTATGTGAATATTACGGGAAATTGTTTACTAAAAGATAAAATTTATGAAATATGGAATAGAAATATCCGGAACATTCCGAACATCCCGACTCGGGATTTAACGGTTGTGAGAAAATGGAGACGGTTTTAGGCCCGGACTCGAATGTACTCTAATTATCACAAAACGACCGTATCGGCACGTAGATGACAACTAAGAGGTAGACATTAATATTTGAGCAATCACTTGACGATAATCTTACGAATTGTCACAAATCGTTCCGCGTATCAAACATGCGGCCCAATCATCACCGGGTGGTTTGCGAGAGGTGTAGAAACGAGGTATCTACAGAAATACGTGACAAAAGTTTATTCGATAGAAATGCGTGGGAATGTGAATGGGTGTGCTATAATAGAAGGATGAACATGCTGGTGTTTGCTGTAAGTTGATGGTGACGGTAGTCATGTACAAGTTTATAAAACCTACCGTGAGTACGATGATAATAGTTATAGAATTGTTGAGTTATAATTTAAAACATAGCATATAGTAATGCGTTTATGCCTTGTTTATTGGTTGAAATTTTTCCGCTGCGTAATAATTGATTTGTGTAAGATGATTTGCTTATGATTGAATGTAGAACATGATAGATTAATTTGTTATGCGGATATGCAATTATATGTTATATGAAAGAATGAATTAATGTTAATTATATGTTTCATGTTATTGTGAACACGAGTTTGGTAGCGATATGTTAAGGCGAGTTTTTAAGTGTAATATGATGACGTGATTATGTTTATGAATGATTCGGTAGCAGGTAAACCGAGTTGGGTAATTTGTGTAGCGTAATGTGACATAAACCTTATTAGTTGAGGCGATACGTTATGCGTGAGTAATGATTGTAATACGTGAACGAGTGTGACAATTAGTGCTGAATTCCGAACTTAGTTTGGAATCGACACGTGATGTTGTTTTGCAGGAATCTTCAAGTTACTTCGTATTTCTGACCGAGTACTTAACTATACTTGACCGAGTGCGAATGCTTACTAGACCGAGTAGACCTCACTCGATCTAGTTAGGAAGCTATGACGTCGGGATCTGGAAAAATTTCTGCAGATACTCGACGAAATAGCGCCTACTCGATCGAGTAGGGTGGTACTCGATCGAGTACCCTAGACACTCGATCGAGTAGGTTACTGTACAGTGAATCTTACGGGTTTCTTAAAACCCATATTCTTTCTATTCTTCTCATTCTTCTTCTATATTTCAAAAACCTAAGCCTAATTCCTCTCAAAACCTTTCCTCATCCTGTGTTGGTGGTGATTCTTGGGGTTGATTTCTTTGTTTAATTTCGTTTCTTTACTTTGCTACTCAATCAAGGTATGCTTTTCTTCCTAATTTACATGATTTATTGATTTGAATGTGTTAGAATGGTGAAACAATCTGAAATTTTCGATTCACATGGATAGATTATTGCTTTTAATTGTTGTAATAGGATTCACATGCTTCCCTTGTATGATTGTTGGTGATTAATTGCTGTAAATTAGACTAGAAATTGCAAAATGGAAACCGAAATTTCTAGGGTTTACAAAAAATCGAAATTGATTTTGATTGTTTTACAATGATTAGATGATGGAATTGAGTCCTATGTATTGTTTATATCATGTTGAAGGATGGATTTTGATGATTTTCACCTTAAAAAGTTGCCTTAAAACTTCGTCTTAAAAAGTGCCCCAAGAGGAAATTCGTTTGTTATATCTGAAATTTGGTGTTGTATATGACTGTTTAAGTAAAGGTTGAACTTCAGTATGATAGTAGGGATGATGAATGATGAAGAATATGTCAAAATTGTTACACCGTAGAGACCGTCCTGAAAGTTTAATTAAGTTGTTGTTCCTAATATTGAAGGTTGATGATGATATGTTCTAAATTACCTTTCCATGAGCTTGTTCAAATGCTTCATATGTTGTTAAGTGTGTGTATAGGGTAACATGAGAATCATGCTAGGATGTTAGAATTTGTTGAGCATGTGTATTCACCATGATAAATTTTTCACAATTGTGGTTTATGAGTAGTCAGAAACCGAGTTTATATATCAAATTTGGGAAATGCTATTTGGTGAATGTGTGTACCTAGCTGAGTATTCAAAGTTAATGGCATGAATTATGTGCTTCACATGTCGAACTTGTTGGTAAATTTGTGTACCTAGCTGAGTATGTAAAGTCCAAATTACATGAAGTATATGCTTTACGTGTTTATGAAAGTTGCTTAAGTCATGTGCTTTGAACACGATGCCGAGACCGAATGAATAGGAACCCGTCAAAGTAAACGGGGAGGGTTACTCAACCTGAGATTGGGGAAGGGAGTGGACCCATGGTACCCGCAGTTCTGGAGTACCCTTATGTTGTTTTTGTCGATTTCAAACAGCGAGAGCGTTTTGTAGTTTTGCAAAAATGCAAAATGAGACCGACGAGGTGTATAGATACTACTTTGTTGGAGGATTTGGAGATAGAGACGGATGTCCGTCACATTTTTGAGACTTTGGGCCTTATTGGGTACATATAGGCTGAGGAAACACTCTTATCCTTTTCTTACCTTGGAGTTTATGAGCTCCTTTAGCTATGACCCAGCAGCCCAGACCGTTGAGTTTAGGTTGATGAACACCAGTTTTCTGTTGACTATGGATCTGTTTGCGTCTCACCTTGGGTTGGCCAAGCCTCCCAAGGATTCTATCACTGATATTCATGCTGAGTGCGGTGTCCGCCGCTAATGTCTTGTCCGGATCGAAAGCCGACTCCTACCTCAAGTAACATGTTAATTAATGACGTTCAAAGATGTTACCTTGAGGGTCTTTCTCCGTTCTCTTTCGAACCTCCTTTATGATAGACCGGATATCAGTAAACTGAATAATCATGAGGTGTTGCTTCTGATGTCTTACCTCAACCCGGAGCGGGCCAGGAAAGTGGTCTTTAATGCTCCTTCCATGGTTTGTGCTGCCCTTGCCTTGATGGCTACTGCCTCTTTCCGGTACTTGAGTTGTGGCGCTATCGCCACTCGGTTAGCTGAAAAGCTAACCTCTTTTGAGGCTTCTTCGGATTACGTGCCTCTAGCTACCTCCGTGCCCACTATGGACCGTGACTACTATCTCGACCTGAAATGGTTGAGGACCTTGGCTGACGGTAGCCTAGCTTCGAGGGTGTGGGGCATGAGTTGGATGAAAATTCCAGCTCCTGAGCACCTCCCACCGACGGAGCCCTTAGAGCCGGCGGTAGTGACTGTGGACTCTGATGATGATGAAGAGGAGGAGGAGGAGGATGTTGATAGACCCCGCCAGCTGCAGACATACCTCATCGATGACACGATTCTCGAGGTGATGCCAGAGCCGAAGAAGGGCGAGAATGCGGCGGTCGTGGTGGTGGAGAGACCTAGGTTGGGGAGAGGACCCCGTCGAGTGAGGGAGAGGACCTCGGAGACTAGGCCACGGCCGGTAGCACCACAGCAGCAGCAACATCCTTTTCCGTGCTACCCTTACCTCGACACCCCGGAGACGCGATCCAGCTACTTGGCGGAGAGAGTGTCATCTACTTTGACACTCAGGAACATGCACGATATGGCGTACACTCAGGGGATAGGGACCGAGGGACCGCATCCGGTTTGGTGGAGTGGAGTTGGGGACTACACAGGGGTTTTCCACTCCTACGGGGTGGATCAGTCGACGTGGGGGACACCTCAGTCCTTTGCCTACGGTGGCTTGACTCTATGGTACGTGAGTCCGGGAGTCGGAGCAGGAGTAGATGCAGGGATTGGGTCATCGGGAGCGGGTACTTCTGGAGGTGGTGGTGATGATGAGTGTAATACCCGCCCTTTTAGGGACCCTTTGACCAGCATTGACTGACCATGGGAGCAGGAGTAGTCTTAGAAAAGTGTGCCAAAACCATCTTGGGCTGCGTGTTAAGAGTGGTACTCGATAGAGTAGAGGCTACTCGATCGAGTAGCTAGGTTACTCGATCGAGTAGGGGGCCACTCGATCGAGTATGTTGGGTACTCGATCGAGTACCTGGTTTTCAGCGAGGGTTTTATATCGCGTTTTGTTAAATCCGCAAATCACTTCCGCCACTTTCCTTCTATCCTTCATTCGCCTCTTTTCCTTCCCTTCACCTCAAAACCTCCATGGAAGCCTTTTTGAAGATCCTTGAACCTTAGGAGGGCGTCGCTTGTGTTGGGTAGCGGTCTCTTGCTGAGTTTTCTCCCTAATAGGTATGTCATAATCATCATCCGTGTCCTTGTTCTTTTAGTTAGGGTTTGTCTATGGTAATAGATGATGGTATTCTGGTTCTAGGCGTTGCTTGGTCACTGGACATGTTATCTGTCGGCGTGGATTGGTTGCGGTGGCTTAAAGGTAGGTTCGCATACTCAGTTTCTGTAGATGGTCTAGTGTGTCTGTCGTGGTGATAGTATTGTGATTGTTTGACATAGTAATTGTATTGTGACGATTGTGATTGTGGTTGTGATTGATGTCTGTGGTTCTCGAGGTGTGTCCTCGGCTGAGTGGGGTCACTTGCGGGAGTGGCTTCACGCCCTAGTTTCGCCCTCCGTGGAACCCGCCACGGGAGGGGATGTGCACATTAATGGACAGGGTTATCGCTCGGTATGATGAGCGGGGATTTGGTGGGTACGGCCGTGGTCCCCATCGCGGGATCGGTCCAAAGGGATGTCGATGTGAGTTGGTTGAATTACTGTGATTGGGTTGAGATTAATAGCATTGTATTGTGTTGATAATTGTAGTTGCCGTTGTCGTGTCTTATCTCAGTACTGACCTTGTGTGGTTGTTTGTTTGTTATGTGTCTGCCGTGATCCCTTATGGTGAGCAGTCGGTCTTAGCAGGTGTTGGTGATGTTGATAGCTGGAGTCCGGGCCGGGATGAGTTCTCACGAGATACGATGGTCATAGCGAGTAGTCTTTGAGTTGTATCTTTATGTTGTTTATTGGTTTAAATCGCTTGTAATATAACTTAATAGTTCTTTTATCGACATTTGATTATTACTAACCTCGGGCAACCGAGATGGTAACGCCCTTATATCCTAAGGAAGGCCTAGTTAAGGCTCCTCTGAATATGGGGGTGTTACAAAGTGGTATGAGAGCGACGATTTTGGAACCTGTAACAAATGAACGTAATGAACGTAGGGAGTCTAATAAAATGAACCTGGTGTATGTGTAATGGGAGCCCTAGCTGATGCTAGATTTTGGGTGAGTAGGCGCCCTCATTTCAAAATCTTGGCCCCATGACACTTAAGCCAGTCACATGGTATGGGAATGTGGAGTCCGTGTGTCTATGTGTGATATGCATGTTAATTGTGCCGGAGCTACCTCCGGTTAAGTCTTGTTAGAATTAATAGAGGTGTGATAGTGATAATTGGGCCGTGTATGGTATTGTTGATGAGATTATTGAAGTTCTTTGAATGATTAGTGAGCTTATATGATGGTTATGAGATACGTGATAAAAGTTTACATGATAGAAATGCGTGAAAATGTGGAATTGACTGTTGTGACATGAATAGTGAACACGTAGGTGTTTGCTATAAGTTAATGATGACGGGAGTCATCTACGAGTTTATAAATCCACAGTAATCACTATGATGATAGTTATAGTATAGTTGAGTTATAATTCGAGACATAGCATATAGTAATGCGTTTATGCCTACTTGTTGGTTGAAATTTTTCCGTTGCGTAATGTTTGATTCGTGCAAGATGAATTGCTTATGATAGAATGTGAAACATGGTAGATCAACTTGTTTTGAAAAGTATGCATTTATGTGATACGTGAAAGAAAGAATTAATGTTAATTATACGCTTCAAATTGAAGTAAACACGAGTTTAGTAGTAACATGTAAAGTAAGTTTAAGTGTATTATGATGGCGGGATTATGTTTAGAAATGATTCGAGTTGGGCAATTTGTGTGGCGTAATGTAATGTATGCTTTAATAGTTGAGACGGTGAGTAGTGATGGTAATGCGTGAGCAAGGGCGATAATCGGTGCCGAATTCCGAACTTAGTTTGGAATCGACACACATGTTGTTTTGCAGGAATCTTCAAGTTACTTTGTACTTCTGACCGGTACTTAACCATACTTGACCGAGTGCGGGTGTTTACTAGACCGAGTAGACCTCACTCGATCTAGTTAGGAAGCTATGATGTCGGGATGCGGGAAAAATTCCTGCAGATACTCGATGATTTAGCTCCTACTCGATCGAGTAGGGTGGTACTCGATCGAGTACCCCAGGCACTCGATCGAGTAGGTTACTGTACAGCAAATCCTACGGGTTTTCTAAAACCCCTAATCTTTCTATTTCTTCCTCTCATTCCTTATATTTCGAAACCCCTAAGTTCCTCCTAAATCCTTATTCCTCTCAAATCCTCTCATACTCTTGGGTTAAGTGGTGATTCTTGGGTTAATTTCCTTGCTTAATTTCGTTTCTTTACCTTGTTAATCAATCAAGGTATGCTATTCTTCTTAATTTACACGATTTATTGTTTTGAATGTGTTAGAGAAGTGAAACAATCTGAAATTTTCGATTATTATGACCAATTTGGTGCTTTTAATTGTTGAAATATGATTCACATGCCTTCTTTCCATGTTTGTTGGTGACTAATTGCTGTAAATTAGATTAGAAATTGCAAAATTTGAAATCGAAATTTCTAGGGTTTCCAAAATTGAAATCGATTTTTGGTTGTTTTACAATGGTTAGATGGTAGAATTGAGCCTTAAGTATTGTTTGTATCATGTTGGAGGATAGATTTTGATGATTTCACCCTTAGAAAGTTGCCTTAAAACTCCGTCTTAAAAGTGCCTCAAATGGAAATTCGTGATTTATAATTGGAAAATTGATGTTGTGAATGACATTATAAGTATAAGTTGAACTTCAATATGATAATAGAAACAGTAATTGATGAAAATATGCCAAAATTATCGCAGCTGTAAAGACCGTCTGAAAATTCTAATTGAGTTGTTGTTCATAATATTGAAGGGTGATAATGATATATTCCAAATTATTCTCTCCCATGAACTAGTAAGAATGCCTCACATGTGATTAGAAGTGTGTTTGGAACAACCTTTAGAAGCATGCTAGGATATTCGAATTTGTTGAGCATATGTAATCACCATGATAATTTCTTTCACAGCTATGGCTTATGAGTAGTAATAATCTGAGCTTGTATGTCAAATTTTGGAAACTGCTGGTGAACGTGTGTACTTAGCTTAATATTCAAAGTTAACGGCATAAATTATGTGCTTCACATGCTAAAAGTTGTTGGTAAATTGGTGTGCCTAACTGAGTATGTTGAATTCAAATTACATGAGATAAATATTTGCATGTTTATACAAGTTGCTTGAACATATGCCTAAAGCAGATGCCGAGACTGAACCTTGGAATCCGCCAAAGTAAACGGGGGAGGGGTAATCCACCTGAGATGGGGAAGGGAGTGGACTGTGGTACCCGCAGCTTCCCGAATACCCTTGATTGTTTTTGTTGATTTCAAGCAGGGGGAGCGTTTTGTAGCCTTACAAAAACGCAAAATGAGACCTACGAGGTGTATAGACACTACTGTGTTAGAGGAGTTGGAGATAGAGACGGATGTCCGTCATATTTTCGAGACCTTGGGTCTTATGGGTTTGTATAGGCTGAGGAAACACACTTATCCTTTTCTCACTTTGGAGTTTATGAGCTCCTTTATCTATGACCCCGCTGGCCAAACCGTTGAATTTCGGTTAATGAACACTAGTTTCTTGCTTTCTATGGATCAATTTGCTGCACACCTTGGGTTGGCTAAGCCTCCTAAGGACTCCATTACCGATATTCCAGCCGAGTGCGGTGTATGCCGCCTGATGCCGTGTCTGACTGGGAAGCAAGCTCCCACCTCGAGCAACATGCTGATTAATGACGTTCAGCATGTTACCTTGAGGGTCTTTCTCCGTTCTCTTTCGAACCTCCTTTATGACGAAAGGATATCGAAGTTGAATAATCATGAGGTCTTGCTTCGATGTCTTACCTCAACCCGGAGCGAGCCGAAAAGTGGTCTTTAATGCTCCTTCTATGGTTTGTCTTTGCCCTTGCCATGATGGCTTCTTCCTCTTCCCGTGCACCGAGTTGTGGCGCTATCGCCACCTCGGTTAGCAATGAAAAGCTAACCTCTTTTGAGGCCTCTTCGAGTACGTGCCTCTAGCTACCCCAAAGCCCACTATGGACCGTGCCTACTATCTCGACCTGAAATGGTTGAGGACTTTGGCTGACGGTGGTCTAGCTTGGAGGGTGTGGGGCATGAGTTGGATGAAGATTCCAGCTCCTGAGCACCTCCCACCCACGGAGCCCTTGGAACCGACGGTAGTGACGGTAGACTCCGATGAGGAGGAGGAGGATGATAGACCCCGCCATCTACAGACCTACCTCATCGACGACACCATCCTGGAGGTGATGCCGGAGCCGACGAAGGGCGAGAATGCGGGAGTTGCGGTGGTGGAGAGACCCAGATTGGGGAGGGGACCCCGTCGAGTAAGGAGAGGGCCTCGGAGACTAGGCCCACGGCGGTAGCGCCACAAAGAGCAGCAGCATCCTTTTCCGTGCTACCCTTACCTCGACACCCCGGAGACGCGATCCAGCTACTTGGCAGATAGAGTGTCATCTACCTTGACACTCCGGAACATGCACGAGATGGCGTACGCTCAGGGGATAGGGACCGAGGGACCGCATCCAGTTTGGTGGAGTGGAGTTGGGGACTACTCAGGGGTTTTCCATTCCTACGGGGTGGATCAGTCGACGTGGGGGGCACCTCAGTACTTTTCTTACGGTGGCTTGACTCCATGGTACGTGGGATTAGGAGCAGAAGCGGGAGTGGATGCGGGGATCGGGTCATCGGGAGCAGGCACTTCTGGTGGTGGTGATGATGAGGTGATGTTTGAGCAGCAGCAGCAGCAGGAGTGATACTCCTTGTTTTATCCTTGTTGACGATGGTTGGTTTTAGTGGTTAGTAGTATGGTTAGATTTTAGTAGTTGATTTCGTTGAGACTTGATTTTGGACTTGTATTGTGGCTATAAGGCCGGATTTATTACTTACCTATGTTGCAGGATTGATTTTGGGGTCGGGAAATCATCTCGACCCAAGTTATGTGACGGCTATATATGTATATGTGTTAGCTTATGACAGGCTTTATGAGGAATTTGGCCTGTAGGCACTCGATAGAGTACCCCGTACTCTATCGAGTAGCTGCAGGAAGGCGGGATAAAAAGCATTCTGACCTGTAGGCTACTCGATCGAGTAGCCAGGACACTCGATCGAGTAGCATGGCACTCGATCGAGTATCAATACATACTCGATCGAGTAGCACTGTTACAGGAGGTTTTCGAAAATTAAAAATGTCCAATTGTTTTATAATTGCAAGTTTAATGTTTAATGTGGCTATTAGTGCGTAGTTACGCCTTTGAACCATTAATTTTATATGTTGGAAGTCAAGTTTCGGTTTTATATACATCTTGATAACGATTAGTGAAGTGGTGACGGTTTCTTGTTGTTTTAATATTACAATATGTCATTTTACCATTTAGTCATTGAAGTTACATTTCTTCATACGCTGTGCGTGCAATGTTAACGTGCTTTATCGTTGGCGACTAGTTGTCCCGGAGAGTTATGTATGATTTATAATTTAACGAGTTTATGCTTAGCGAGTAATGTCCACAGTAAATAATATGTTTTAACCCATGTCATGAATCAAATAATAAGTAATATGCGTTGAAATTTGGGTGGTGAACTTCGGGGACGAAGTTCCTTTTAGAGGGGAAGAGTAATGTCGCGAAATAAGAGGGTTGTTTTTGAATAATGTTTTGCTTGTTTATAATGTTGTTGGTATTATGTTTTGCTTTAATTACAAAAATTTCTGAAGTATAACGGATTACTTTAGTTCTTTAAAGTGAATGTGGTTGTATGTTTCAAGAGACGGTCATGAAGAAATAGTTATAGTGAGATGAATCATATTTGAATCACGTTGCCGAGTAACAAGATGGCATTAGTTGTACCACATGAAAGTTGATATGAGACATGTTCTAGATTGATAGTTTGATAGTTGTTACTGTATGTTGGGTGATCGTGGGTGGTGATTCGCATTGCGAGTTTGATGTTTTATATATATATATATAGAGTAACGATTGACGGTGATAACGCTTGCATGACAGTAGTAAGAATCGATAGTATAAATGTAGACGGTGATGATGATGACATGGGGGGGGGGGATGGTAGTTCCAAGGAGTTATGGTTTGAGCGGAAAGAGTGGTGAGGTCGTGTTGTTCCCGTGTCTCGAGCGGGAGATAAGTGAGTTGAACTTCGGGGACGAAGTTTTTTTTAAGGGGGGAAGACTGTAATACCCGCCCTTTTAGGGACCCTTTGACCAGCATTGACTGACCATGGGAGCGGGAGTAGTCTTAGAAAAGTGTGCCAAAACCATCTTGGGCTGCGTGTTAAGAGTGGTACTCGATAGAGTAGAGGCTACTCGATCGAGTAGCTAGGTTACTCGATCGAGTAGGGGGCCACTCGATCGAGTATGTTGGGTACTCGATCGAGTACCTTTTCAAATGAGGGTTTTATATCGCGTTTTGTTAAATCCGCAAATCACTTCCGCCACTTTCCTCCTATCCTTTATTCGCCTCTTTTCCTTCCCTTCACCTCAAAACCTCCATGGAAGCCTTTTTGAAGATCCTTGAACCTTAGGAGGGCGTCGCTTGTGTTGGGTAGCGGTCTCTTGCTGAGTTTTCTCCCTAATAGGTATGTCATAATCATCATCTGTGTCCTTGTTCTTTTAGTTAGGGTTTGCCTATGGTAATAGATGATGGTATTCTGGTTATAGGCGTTGCTTGGTCGCTGGACATGTTATCTGTCGGCGTGGATTGGTTGCGGTGGCTTAAAGGTAGGTTCGCCTACTCAGTTTCTGTAGATGGTCTAGTGTGTCGGTCGTGGTGATAGTATTGTGATTGTTTGACATAGTAATTGTATTGTGACGATTGTGATTGTGGTTGTGATTGCTGTCTGTGGTTCTCGAGGTGTGTCCTCGGCTGAGTGGGGTCACTTGCGGGAGTGGCTTCACGCCCTAGTTTCGCCCTCCGTGGAACCCGCCACGGGAGGGGATGTGCACATTAATGGACAGGGTTATCGCTCGGTATGATGAGCGGGGATTTGGTGGGTACGGCTGCGGTCCCCCATCGCGGGATCGGTCCAAAGGATGGACGGTCGATGAGTTGGTTGAATTACCGTGATTGGGTTGAGATTAATAGCATTGTATTGTGTTGATAATTGTAGTTGCCGTTGTCGTGTCTTATCTCAGTACTGACCTTGTGTGGTTGTTTGTTTGTTATGTGTCTGCCGTGATCCCTTATGGTGAGCAAAATCGGTCTTAGCGTGTTGGTGATGTTGATAGGCGAGTCCGGTCGGGATGAGTTCTCACGAGATACGATGGTCATAGCGAGTAGTCTTTGAGTTGTATCTTTATGTCGTTTATTGGTTTAAATCGCTTGTAATATAACTTAATAGTTCTTTTATCGACATTTGATTATTACTAACCTCGGGCAACCGAGATGGTAACGCCCTTATATCCTAAGGAAGGCCTAGTTAAGGCTCCTCTGAATATGGGGGTGTTACAATGAGGTGATGGTAGAGCAGCAGCAGCAGCAGGAGGAGTGATGCTCCTTGTTTTATCTTTCTTTATGGTCGTTGGTTTTAGATGTTGGTAGCATTGTTAGATGTTGGTAGTTGTTTTCGTTGAGACTTGGTTTATGGACTTGTATTGTTGGCCATAAGGCCGGATTTGATATTTTGACCTTGTTGCAGGATGTTGGGAGTCGGGGAGTCATCCCGACTCGAGTTATATGACGACTATGTATATGTATGTTGATTTATGGCAAATTTTATAAGGCAACTTGGCCTGTAGGTACTCGACAGAGTACCCCGTACTCTATCGAGTAGCTGCAGGAAAGAGGGATAAAAAGCATTCTGATCTTTGGGCTACTCGATCGAGTAGCCAAGACACTTGATCGAGTAGCATGGCACTCGATCGAGTACCACTACATACTCGATCGAGTAGCACTGTTACAGGAGGTTTTCGAAAATTAAAAGTGTGCAATTGTTTTATAATTGCAAGTTTGATGTTTAATGTAGTTATTAGTGCGTAGTAACACCTATGAACCGTTAATTTCATATGTTGGACGTCAAGTTTCGGTTTTATATGCATATCTGTAAAAAGTAGTGAAGTGGTGACAGTCTCTTGTTGTTTTAATATTATATATGCCATATTTCTATTGCTTCATTGAAGTTACATCTCTTCATACGTTTGTGCATACGATATTAGCGTGCTTTATCGACGGCGGCTAGTTATTCCGGTGGTTTATGTATGATTTATAATTTAACGAGTATATGCCTAGCGAGTAATGTCCATAATAAATAATATGTTTCTAATTAATGTTATGAAGTAAGTAATAGGTAATATGTGTTGTAATTTTTGGTGGTGAACTTCGGGGACGAAGTTCCTTTTTAGAGGGGAAGAGTAATGTCGCAAAATAAAAAGGCTAATTTTGAAGTTATGTTGTTGTTCGTTTATAATGTTTTGTTGTTTAATTACAAAATTTTATAGTACTTTGATCACATTACTTATATGAAGTGTAAGTAGTTACTTTAGTTCATTAAAGTGAATGTGATAGTATGTTTTAAAGGACAGTCATAAGGAGATAGTTGTGGTGCAATGTGGCGTAATAAAATCGCGTTGTTAAGTAACATGGTGGTATTAGTTGTGCGGCATGAAGTTGACAAGAGATATATTTCGGGTTGATAGTTGTTATCATATGATGGGTGATGGTTGTTTGTGCTGATTTGTATTGCGAGGTTGATATTTTATACTCCCTCCTATTTCCTTATATCTTCCCCTTTCTTTTGGGCACAAAAATTAAGAAAGGGGAAGAAAGAAGGAATAAAGTAGAATAAAGTATTGTAAGTTGTGAAATTTATAGGTGAGAGAAAATAATAAAGAATGAATGATGAATAAAGAATAGATAAAATAATGAGAGTTGTTGATTTTTTAGGAGAGAGAAATTAATAAAAAATGAATGAAACTTACCAAAAAAGAAAAGAGGGAAGATTATCAAATTTGTGTGAAAAGGGAAAGAGGGAAGATAATAGAAAATTGGAGGGAGTATATGATAGTTTGTAAGAGTAGAGGTATACATATAGAGTGACAGTTGATGATGAAAATGTTTACATGATAGTTGTAAGAGTCGGTTTGAATAGAACGTTAGAAGGTGATGATGATGACATGGGGGATGGTATTTCCAGGGAGTAATGACTCGAGTAGGAAGAATGGTGATGTCGTGTTTTTCCGTGTCTTGTGTGTTGAGATAGGTGAGTTGAACTTCGGGGACGAAGTTCTTTTAAGGGGGGAAGACTGTAATACCCGCCCTTTTAGAGACCCTTTGACCAGCGTTGACTGACCTTGGGAGCAGAAGTAGTCTTAGAAATACGTGCCAAAACTATCTTGGGTTACGTGTTAAGAGTGGTACTCGATAGAGTAGAGGCTACTCGATCGAGTAGCTAGGTTACTCGATCGAGTAGGGGGCCACTCGATCGAGTATGTTGGGTACTCGATCGAGTACCGAGTTTTCAGCGAGGGTTTTATATCGCGTTTTGTTATATCCGCAAATCATTTCCGCCACTTTCCTCCCATCCTTCAGTCGCCTCTTTCCCTTCCCTTCACCATGAAACCTCCATGGAAGCCTTTTGAAGATCCTTCTGCCGTAGGAGAGCGTCACTTGAGTCGGGTAGCGGTCTTTTGCTGGGTTTCTCCTTATAGGTATGTCATAATCATCATCCGTGTCCTCATCTTTGCAGTTAGGGTTTGCTTGATAGTAATAGATGATTGTATTGTGGTTATAGGCATTGTTTGATTGCTGGAGATGTTGTATGTCGGTATGGATTGGTTGCAGTTGATTAAAGGTGGGTTCGCCTACTCTGTTTCTGTAGATAGTCTAGTGTGTCGGTTGTTGTGGTTGTATTGTGATTGTTTAATATCGTATTTGTATTGTGACGGCGGTGATTGTGATTGTTTGTCTCTGGTTCTCGAGATGCGTTCTCGGCTGAGTGGAGTCACTTGCGGGAGTGGCTTCACGCCCTTGATTCGCCTTCTGTGGAACCCGCCACAGAAGGGATGTGTACATTAATGGACAGGGTTATCGCTCGATATGATGAGCGGGGCTTAGGTGGGAACGGCTGCGGTCCCCCATCGCGGCTAGGTCTGGTCCAGTGGATGTCGCGATGTGAGGTTGCTTGGATTATGGTGATTGTGTGTGAGATTGTTAGTGTCGTGTCGTGTTAATAGCTATGTTGTTGTTGTCGTATCTTATCTCAGTACTGACCTTGTGTGGTTGTTTGTTTGTTATGTGTCTGCCGTGATCCCTTATGGTGAGCAGTCAGTCTTAGCAGGTGTTGATGTTGTTGATAGCTGGAGTCCGGGCAGGGATGAGTCTTCACGAGATTCGATAGCTTTAGAGTGTAGCTTTGAGTTGTATCTTTATATTGTTTGTGGGTTTAAATCACTTGTAATATAACATAATAGTTCTCTTATCGACATTTGATAATTACTATCCTCGGGCAACCGAGATGGTAACGCCCTTATATGCTAAGGAAGGCCTAGTTAAGGTTCCTCTGAATATGGGGGTGTTACAAGCTCCTTCACTCGGGTTTCATTCCGTCTTCCCTTTTTCAAGGCTAATTCCCTACAAAAGATCACGGGGAGTCATAATATCGAGGTACATGGAATAAAGGGCAAAACATGAGCGAGAGTGAGCTAAAAACGTGCTAAAGAGGTCAAAATGCATGAGAAACTGTGGACAATGGGCCACGGGGGCGCTTGGGAAACAAGCGTTTGCATTTGTGGAGTCGCCACCAATTTTTATGGGAAATTGGAACCGTTCGAATACCTCGTGTCATGTCAAGACACGAAGTAGTGACATGAACACCAAGAACTCGTTACCCTTAGCATTCTATGTCTAGAATGACTCTCGTGGATGCCAATGAACACGTATGTTCACAGAGATCTGGAGTAAGGGGTGAGGGTACGTATTAGGAAGCTCTTTTGATCGAACACCTAATCCCGCCCGCCTCGATAGCGGCCTCTACTAATGATTAGGGAAATCGTCTATACTTGATATATCGTCGATTATATGCATGCAATGCAACATCCAAGTTTTAATCCTAACATGTGAAGATTAGACTAGGTCGGTGAAACACGTAATTTAGCATACAATTGGGTCAAAGTAGGAGTTAAGGTTAATTACATGTGAAGGCATACAAATGATACAAAATACAATGATAAAAGAAAATTACAATACTGAAAATTACAATAATTACAATGGATTGAATTGATTTATGTCGAAAATACCTCTAAAACGGATAATTTGGGAAAAAGAATGAATAAAGGAATTAACTAACAGAACAGTAGGCGATAATACGGTTAATAGTTAATTATACGTAAGCTAATTAAACAGGTCAAGGCAGAAAGGGAGCTTAGAGGCAGAACTCAACCTGGAACAGGCGCAGCAGGATTGCGCCCTTTGGAAGAGGCGCAGCAGTTGCTGCGTCTGTTCCAAGGGTGAGTTCTGGCTGTGAAGCCGGAACTGCAAATCGTTAATATTAATTGGTGATTTTAAGGATTGATTATGATATTCGACTCGGATGAAAGTGATTTTATGGATTAATTACATACGAATGGGTCATAAAAGCAACAAAACATGGATGAAACGGGTATAGATGAATTATTTACATGGATGAAAGATTGATTAGTGACATAGGTGAACTAATTAGATTAAACATGATGAATTAACGACAAATTAATGACGAATACGCGATGAACATGACAATAGACAGATGAAAATATATCAAAGGTCGAATTCCAGAAACTCAATATGAACGAATTGAATTTCTACAACCCGGATTGAGTTTAATGACGAAAACCCGCAAATATGAGATTATTAGGGATTTAAGTCGGATTTAATGACGAATTATATACTAATGAATGATAAATTATGTACATGTGAGATGATTATGGTATGTATGTCAAAGAATTAGCAAAAACAAACGAAACAAATAAAAAGACGAATTACAGAGGACGAAGGAAGAAGAAAGGAAGCAGGAACTGCGGCAGCCTCACGAAGAGGCGCAGCAGTACTGCGCTCCCTTCAAGAGGCGCAGCGATTCTTTGCGTCCTTTCTCGACGGTTTGTCTTCTGGTAATCCGAAAAAAGGTTTTAAACGAGGTTTTATAAATCGGTTTTAAGAGATGTTTTCGACACAAACCTTACATTAATGATACAAAAAGTAAAGAACAATAATAAAAGAGAGATTTACACCCTCAGACTTACATGATTGACGAAACGAGATGAACTAAGTTTACGATTAGTGATGCTCGACTCGAATGTAACGAAAGTGCCCTCGTAAGAGGAAAGCGATTAGATTAATTAAGTTGATTATGGTGGAGTTGGTCAAATTGGTCGGTCATGCAAACGAGGCTGGTACTCAAAAGGATCCGAGCTTACGTGGTCGAATGTTCAAGCACGTAGACGCCAAAAATTAAGAACGTGGTCTAGAATGCAAAGGGAGAAGAGAAGGGCGGACACTCGCGTGAGAAATATGAGGAGCGAAGGCTCCTATTTATACTAATCACGTGAAGGAATAGGGTTTTCGGAGAGACTTTGGAAGTGAATCTCGAAAAGATATGAAAAAGATACGAAAAACACGCAGAAAAGGACTGGGAAGAGGCGCAGTGATCCATCTGCGTCTCTTGGAAGAGGCGCGCGCAGACTGCTGCGTCTGTTCCCAAGTGGTTTCCTCCTGCGGAAGAAAGATTTCCGTGTTTGGTTTATGGAATGACGGGATAATTTGGTTTTCCTTAATATTTTGTATGAATATTACGGGAAATTGTTTACCAAAGATTAAAAGATTGTGAAATATTTATGAAATATGGAATAGAAATATCCGGAACATTCCAGAACATTCTGACTCGGGATTTAACGGTTATCAGAAAATGAAGACGGTTTTAGGCCCGGACTCCAAATGTACTCTAATTACTGCCAAAACGACCGTATCGGCGCGTAGATGACAACTAAGAGGTAGACATCAGTGTTTGAGCAATCACTTGAAGATAAACTTACGAACTGTCACAAATCGTTCTGCGTACCAAACATGCAACCCAATCATCACCGGGTGGTTTGCGGGAGGTGCAGAGATGAGGAATCTAGAGAAACGGGAAGTAAAAAGGCGTAAACTAATCACATATCAATTACCCTTTCACAGACTTTTTTCCGTTACTTTTCCATAACTTACTCTTTCCCAAAAACAAAACAAACACACACTCTCTCTCTAGTCTTCTTCCTCACAACATTAGTCAAATCCTTCAAATGAATCAATTATAGATTCTAATTATCATGTGGATTAAGTTATAATTCTAGTTTACTAACTTTACTAACTATGAATTAGAAAGATTAAGTTGATTTAGAACAATGAAATTAAGGTTTGAAAAAACTATTGTCAATGAAAAGTACCTTATTAAATTATTGTCAAATTCTTGAGATGCGGCAATTTGCCAGTCAACTAGTCAATCATTATAATCGCTAATTAATTAGCGTGATATTTCCGTTGCTACACTACACGTAGTGTTCATGTATCATATCAGTGGACAATTTTATGAGGAAACAAGAAAGGTGTTCATCTTTAAAGTGTTCGTCAATTTTCAGTATGTCAAAATTGATACCATTAGATGTTGAATTGTCTTTAAGTCTCTTAACTATGAAAGATTTTGAGTAAAATCTCGGAAGCGATATAACTGAAATTTTTGAGGAATTTGATATGAATTAGCCTGACAATTTCGCTACTTTTTTGCTGAATTGTTGAAGGATTGAAAGTGAGGTTTTTCGGTGGAAAAGTAAAAAGATATTGATTACGAAACAAAATGGAAAATAAAGGGTAGAAATAACAAGGGTATAATGGTCATTCATGTCCATGATTGAGTAAATCATGTCCATGAATGAGCATAACCCATTGCCTTATTATTCTTATTCTTTGATTAAGAAACTAGTAAACTTTCCTAAACCGAATAAGTTTAGAATTTAGGAAACTAAAACTTCTAACACACCTAGGAAATAAAAAATCCATACTACTATTAAGAAATAATAAAATTAATACTCCTAGGATATGACTTCTTTTAGGAAAGAAGTCTCAACACCTCTTCCGTTGGGCGCCAAGTAACCACGGCGACCGCGCCAAGTAACTCCATACTACTATGGTTTCCCATCCCATTCCATTCCATACGCACTGAACAAAACGACCCCTTAGATCACATCTTGTAATGGAACTCTGTCTAGCGTCTGGTAAAGATCTCTTGTGTAGATGGACCAACAACTGACCTAAAGTCTGCCTACTTAAGAGAGAAGAAAAGAAAAGTATTTCACTAATTTTGGTCCGATGGTTGGCTCTTGGGGCCGCAACGTCCGTTTGATGCTTCATCTCACATGGTCGGGTTTCGTTACATTAATTTGGGTGTCCGCAATCCACGACATGAGCTCTAGGCTTAATTTTTTGTGGTCCAGGTTTGCTTAACCTTCATCAAGTCTTCTCGGCGTCACCTCGTCATATACTTACACAGTTACACTATCAAAGCACAAAAGCAACACTGAGACATCAAAACGAGATCAAATTAAATGAGAGACATGAATATGTGAACTTAGCTAGGAATACTCCCCGTACTCGTACCCACCAAACAAAACTCATCACCTTATCCAGCCCACCAATTACAATAATCTCCGTAGTTGGGATTTGTTGTTTCTTCGTGATCGTAACAATCACTTTAAGCAGTGGAAAGAACAAAAGATGTGCTCCAAGTCCTTGGGCTGTTGAAAAGAATTACGCCATACATATTTTCAAAACCATAACCTCCCCCAAAATCAAGAAATCCAAAACCGTACCCGCCCATTGACTAACCAGCCTTGCGCCTAACCCAACCCGAAATCCGCAGTTATAAAACATCTTTTTTTTTTTTTTTTTTTTTTTTTTTTTTTTGTTTTGTTTGAAAAACCCCGTATATAGCTTCTGTCTTCGTCCTTAGCGCGGGTAACGATCTACACCACCTCTAAAATTTTCGATTAATTCAAGTAAGTCTCTATCAGTTCGTGTCAATTTAATTCAATTTCTAACGAGTTTAATTCTGTAGAAATGATTGTAACTTTTTTTGAAATACATTCATGATTTAGTAATTACTGTGTAATTTTTTTGGGGCATATTTAGGATTTTTGCTAAGTAGGGTAATTTGATTAAATGTGTGATGCAATTGTTTTATTATTATTGCTACTCTTAATTGAATACTCAAATTAATAAGTTTAGTACTCCGTCCGTCCCGATCAATTGTTATCGATTGTGTTTTATTGTGAGAGGATTTCAAAAGAACTATTGATTGTGACGGAGGGAGTATCTGAACTCGGATATGAATGTACAGTATGATACTGTGATTATGAATTAGTATTGGTAGATTACATTGATTTGATGTTATTTCTTTGATAATTTGGGGATTTAAGTGTGTCTTAAGTCGAATATATTGAAATTGAGAAGTTTAGTACTCATTCTGGGATTTCAAATTAACTATTGATTGGGACGATGGGAATATCTGAACTTCAATATGAATGTATGACAGAGTGATTATGGACTAATATTGGAAGATTAAATTAATTTGATTTTATTATTCTTTGATATTTGGGGAAAGGGCATTTAAGCTGAGTATGTTAAAGTAGTTAGCTTTTACTTCCATCGAGTTTAAACTTCGTACTTTCCTTTTTAATTCGATCATAATTAAACCGCCTTCTTTGAAGTCGGTTTGTTATTTTTGTATGTTATTTATGGACTATGGTATAGTAAGGGAGCATATTGTTGAATATTTGTCATATTGTTTGCTGCAGATGGGGGGCTGTTTTCGAGAAATGGCATTATTGGTAGCTCCAGTGTTTGTTCGGAGGTTTCTGATGGAGACATGGAGTTGCTATTCATGGAAGAATGTTTCAGGAGAAAACCTTACTTTCTCCATTTTTTCCATTTAGCCATGTTTGTGAGGGAAATATTGAAAAATGGGGCGAAATGGAAAAAATGGAAGGAATATGATTTTTGGACCAAGGATGAAACCTAGTGCATTCAAGTTGTTATTTGGAATTATTACTCATCGATCTATTCTTCGATGGAAGGAAAAAAATGGTTAAGTTTAAGAAAAAGTGATGTTTGGATTGGTTGTTTGGAAAGAAGTTGGATGACGGGTGCAAGTGGGCGGCAGTCATTCATAGTTTCTTGCATTTCTATTACGAGGTTACCTCAGGTTAGTGTTTCTTATCCAGTGTTTTGTAATGCAGAAGTTCTCTCTAACGCTCATTTGAAACAGGTGAGCTGTTCAATCCGGGACTAGTCTAGTTAAATGTATGAATGATATCACTCGAATGAGAACTAGGGTGTGAAGTGGAGTAGCACAAACTGCTTAATGAAATGTGAGGAACTATGGGCTATTGTGGTGCGGTTTTAAAGTTATGTCATTAAATTGACTGCTTATAGTTGTTTAACTGAAAGCAGTCAAAGTTATACCTTTAGTTGTCATAGGTATGTGGTTGATGGGCTTTTTGACTGCTCTTTCAAGAAATGGCTCAAAACATTTATTTCCGTCAGCTTTCACAAACTTAACTTAAGTTTGAGTAGCTCTATCTTGAAGGTTTATCCCCATAGATGAGAGAAAGATATTTGGAGACTATATTGGTTATGAAGACCAAAGACAAATCTTGTAAATTCTTCGAGTATCAAGAATATTGTTGAACATGCAATTAGTTAGGGACTACTTAGGGCTAAAGAGTAAATACCTTAGACCGGTTATTTTGGGATATTGGCAGTACCCACATTTTTCACCAGCCCCCCCCCCCCCCCTTTTTGTGTCTTGTAGCCGCAATCTTGTTGAAATAATATTGGAGAGTAAACTCACTTTTTATGCTGTCTCAGGACTCAGATTTAGTTATTCAGCCTAAATGTATGGTAGGATTCTCATATTATCATCCCAATTATCACTGTCTTACTTTCTATTGTAAGAAGCTTTATTAGGAAGTTGGAAATATGGATTCCGTTTTGGGTTTTTTGTCAAACACAACCTTTAAAAATTTTTTTTTTCCAAACACCACCTTTAAAAAAAAAGTTTGTAAAACACAACCTTTAATAAATTTTTTGTTGTCAAACACGACTTTTTGGCTGAAGGACTTAGCATTTTGCAATGGGGTAACTTTCAATCGATGTTTGGGATAGCAAATGATGTCGGTTTGAGGCGTTTTTGGACTCGTTGGAAAGGTGGAAATACAAGCTTTCCAGGGGTTATCAATACGATGGTCAAAGGCGGCCTTATGTGGGGTCTATTGTTGTGTAAAGTAAGGCTGGTCGGAGAGATTAGCGAGTGGTCGGGGATTTTTAGTGGGTCTTTTAAAGAGGTTATGATGCTTTGTTTGGTCTGAAAATTGGTATGTAGGTAGCGGGGAGTGTAAGGTAGACCGTAGTTGTGTTGTTTTTTATGGTTGTTGGTTACAAGTGGTGGTTCGAGGGGAGTTAATTTGAAGGTAAAAAACATTCAAAAGAATTTCAAAGTAGGATTTCTTTTTTGTGGGTCAATTCACTCACCTCAAACCAGTACTTACAAAAAACAACCACAAAAAACAACACAACTACGGCCTATCTTACACTCCCCGCTACCTACATACCAATTTTCAGACCGAACAAAACATCATAACCTCTTTAAAAGACCCACTAAAAATCCCCGACCACTCGCTAATATCTCCGACCAGCCTTACTTTACACAACAATAGACCCCACATTAGGCCGCCTTTGACCATCGTATTGATAACCCCTGGAAAGCTTGTATTTCCACCTTTCCAACGAGTCCAAAAACGTCTCAAACCGACATCGTTTGCTATCTCAAACATCGACTGAAAGTTACCCAATTACAAAATGTTAAGTCCTTCAGCCAAAAAGTCGTGTTTGACAACAAAAAATTTATTAAAGGTTGTGTTTTACAAACCTTTTTTTTAAAGGTGGTGTTTGGAAGAATTTTTTTTTTAAAGGTTGTGTTTGACAAAAAACCCTTCTGTTTTCAACATTTCTCCAGAAGACTATTTTGAAAATGCTACTCTGAATCATTCTGGAAATATATTGATATACATTATAATCAATATCATGGGATCTCAAAATCTGCTTTTTCAGAAATATATTGTGAATTTGTGATTCTATCATAAGATATTTCCAGATTTTTCTATCTGCATTTTTAGAGAAATGTATTCCTCTGTACAATACTAGTGTGAGAGCCAACAAAGCACTTTAATGTAAAGTCGAAAGTGTTGGGAGAACTGCAGGACTATCAGTCCGGTTCTCTTATATTAAACTATAGTAAGATTACGACATCTCGCCTAAATTGTACTGATACTCTCACAATATTTTCCCATAATTTGTAGATGATCTACATATATGTTATAATGTGGGCAAAATATATAGGAGGAATGAAGATGGAAGAGATCATTCACTCTATTTATATTACCTGAAAACACACGAACAATTATCGTGTAAAATAAACTAGCAGAGAGGGAAACATTCCCAACTCAACAAAAAATGGCGGCATCAAACAGGAGTGAATTATTCGAATTAGATTCGGAAGGTGGAGAGTTTTCCGGGCTGTCAAATGCTGAGGCAGCAGCGAATGATGAAGAAGAACTGCTTTGGGCCGCTATCGAGCGGCTTCCAACAGTTAAACGGGTGAACGTTGCGATCCTTAGAGATTCACCTTCGGCAAGGATGGGTGAAGGCGGAGTTGGTGGAGGAAAGAAAGTGAGTCTTACTGTTGACGTTAGGAAGCTTGACCGCCGTTATAGGGAGAAGATTGTCCAGAAGGCTCTTAATACTTGTGAAGAAGATAATTATAAACTTGTTTCTGGTATCAAAGAACGTATAAAAAAGTATGGATATGTGTTTAGTTTAATTTATTACTCGTATTAAACATTGCTCCTGCCTTACATTTTAAATCTGAAAATGTGGTTTATAAACTTTTCGAGTGATTTTCTTTTCCTACTTTTTTACTGTGGACATTTCAGCAGTTAATTTTTACATATACTATGTATTTTTATATCACTATTGCTGATAAACATTGGTATATGTTGCCCAAAAACAACTATATGGGTATCGAAATATTTTAAATTTAAATTCTACAAATTTTTTTATTATTTTGATTAGTATTAACTGTTAAGGTTAAAAATTGGTCATAATATGTGATACCCTCGTCTAGTAAGACGTGGATCGAGTATCATGATTGAGGAATACACCTAGCTTAATAGCGTTTTGTTGTCACCCAGGACTATGTGGTGGAACATGGATTTGTTTAATGGATCAGGTCTTGGGAAGGCAATTTGTCATCCCTCCCTATCCAAGTTTGAAGCTGATCCATGGGTCTTGGGGGAAGGCTCTGGACTCATGGATTATAGATTTATAGCACAAAGAGATAATATGAGTCTGGTTTCACATAGCAACAAAAATTTTTTGCTTCTTAAGTGGAAGGGTAACGGGTTGGTGTGCCACACAGTCACACACGACATATCCATCAAAATCGAATTGTCTCTGGTCTCCGCTGGAACAACATTTTTTTTATATATATGCTCCAGAAAAAAAAGGAAGAAGTAACTCTTGCTTCGCCGAGTGCTTATAGACTTTTCTGATTTCGAGTAATTTGCTTTAGTATGAAATCCATTAAACGACCTGTGCAGTAGTTTTTATCTTAAAGTTGTTCATTAGACTATTAAATTTGGTAACAGCTAACCAAGTTATAACCTAACCCGTGTTTGATCATGTACATTGAAGAGTCGGGCTAGAGCTGCCGGAGGTGGAAGTGAGGTTTGAGGATTTGTGCGTCAAAGCCCAAGTTCAAACGGGTAAACGGGCATTGCCGACCTTGATTAACTATACCCGAGATTCAATTGAGGTGCTCTGACAATCCTATACTGTTTTTCAAGATTTTTGTATGGCATAAAACATGAATTAAGTCTTGTATGAGAACGTCTCACTGTGAAAAAAATCCATGAACATTTGATATTCCTTGCCTAGTTTTATACTAATTGGTTTACTCTTATATAGCTGATCTTATGTAAATATTTGTGATGAATATGATTTCATAACAGGGTCTACTGTCCTTGTTTAAAATATGTCACCCCAAAAAACACAACTTTACGATCTTGAATAACATCAGCGGAGTTCTCAAGTCTGGGAGGTAATCTAGTTATGCTTGCTCTCATTAGTAGCAATATATCGTACTTTTTGAGTCGTAGTGATATATCTTACTTGATTTGCTGTGTTTTGTCACTGAAAATATGATAATGTTCTATTTGGTTTTTTTTTTCATTGAATTATTACACTTTTTAAAACATGTGAGGAAACTCGCCAAGTGTAAAGAATTTATTGTACCAGAAGAAGTAATAGGTATTATACTATGTTTCCTTCCTAATGTTTCCTATGTTGAATGATTTTAATTGGTCTTGTAGGAGGGAAAATGGACTCCTCTGTTCCCATTCCTCCCCAATCTTTCCAATTCAACTTTCTAACCAAACAAGAGAAACTTGCCCCCCCCCCCCGGCCCCACTCTTTCCCCCCAAATTGCTCTATATAAAAGGCTTAGAACCATCCCGAAGGGATTGTTGCCCCAGGTGTCCCGGAGCAAGTCCTAACTCATTAAACCCTACATTGGGAACCCTAGACGCTGCCGGAGAAGGTGATATTGGTGCGGTGATTGAAACTTGCGACTTATGGATAATATTTTTCAGTGTGGAGAGGGAGGAGTGTTTTAGGCAGTTCTTTTGAGCAGATTTGGTTTTTGGAATGGTGAGCTAAAGTTATTTATTTTTTAAAATATGAAAGATGATGAGTATATGTATAATTACGCTTCATGAACCATCACACACTGGAGCTTGCCGAAGAAAAAAATGAAATGTTTTTTTTTTTCAGGATGACATTGCTTCTAGGGCCGCCCGGAGCAGGGAAATCAACTCTGCTTTTAGCTCTTGCAGGAAAGCTTGACAGTACATTGAAGGTGAACTTTACTCTAATTCAATCCAATTCCTTGACTTCACAAATGTGGATGTTCCTCTGAAGCGCTGTCTAAAAAGAAAATTTCTGGGGTCTCCTTTTTTTTTTTTTTTTTTACAAAAGTGGGAAAAAATGGACAAAATGCACAAAATGTTATCTTTTGTGTACCAGAGAACCCTGGGTCCTTTTATGTAGAGTAAGAGGAGATTGTTTAGGGGTCTGGCAGGACACGGCCTTGCCTTACCTACCCAACAAAAAAGTGTCTGACGTGCCTAACATGCCTCGTGCAAGGTCATTTGAGCATGCTTAGGTTAGGAATGTCGGCCAAATCCGTCCGCTTTAAGATAGCTGGCTTGTCCACGGGCTTGCGGGCTTTGAAGGAAATTAATATTTGTGTAATAAGACTAAGGTTAAAAAGACTGAAGTATATTGAAATTTGAAAAACTACCTTAATATGTAAACTAAATACTATAAGAAAATTGTTTAATACAACACGGTAACTACTTTGAATTGCACGTCTCAATATATATTAGTGATGTAACAACTAACAAATCCAAATTAATTTTTTCTTCCCCAACAGTTTTCTTTTTGTTTCTCAATTTTAGTGTAGATGTATGCATGAAACTTGCAGTCTTTTTTTTTTTTAAAAAAATTGGGGGGCCTGTCCATTTGCTTTTCTTTCTAGTCCATATCGATCTATTAGAAATAGCTGGATGGACGGATAGGGCCTAATGTGCTGGCCCTGACCTGATCAGCTCTTTGTAGATTCGTCAATGGTGTTTCTGAAACTGCCTCAGAGAATTTAGCTTTTGTTGATCTGCAGAAAACTGGAATCATTACTTACAATGGAAATAGAATGAGTGAATTTCGCGTGGAAAGAACTTCAGCTTACGCAAGCCAAACAGATAATCATATGTCAGAGCTAACTGTTAGGGAAACTTTTGACTTTGCAGCTCGATGTCAAGGTGCGAGCGAGCGAATCATACTCAGGTTGGTTTGGTCCTAAATAATTGCATTTCACTTTGAAGTTGTTTGTGTCCATGTGTTTGATAAAGTGGTGGATAATGAGGATTCCTTGATTAGAATATCATTGTAATAAACACAAGGACAGCTACAATTTCAAGACTATCGCAATGCTTACTACTTAACGTGGACATCTATGCTGAATTTTCATAAAGTTAGCCCTCTAGTTTGTTCTGTGTTCTAGTTTGTAGAATTGAAGGTTGGGATCGTGACAAGTGCTGGTGAATTCTACATACATGTCAGCCTGAAATGTTGAAATTTTTCCTTCTTCCTCGTTATTCCTTATCTATTACTGCCCATTTGATTTATATTGTTCATTTCATGTCAAGTTTTACTAATATTTTCTCAAAAAATACAGTAAGTGGTAATTTATTGATAGATAAATTGAATATTTGGCTTGATAAGTTAAAAAAAAGCCACAAATGTCACATTGTAGCTCAACCTATACTTTTGAAAAATTTATGGTCTAAGACTCTAAGTTGACATTGGTTGACCGGCAAAGTCATAGGAGAACAATAAAAAGGGGAACTCTCTAATGACTTAAACCGTCTTGCAGCATACGTGAAGGACCTGAGCCGATTGGAAAAGCAAACCAAAATACGTCCAAGCCCAGAAATTGATGCTTTTATGAAGGTTAAAATTTTCACATGACCTGTATGTTTTTGCCGTAGAGACAGTAAAGCTGATGCATTTTTTCATGAAAAGTACAGGCTTCATCAGTTGTAGGGAAAAAGCACAGCATTTCAACTGAGTACCTTCTGAAAGTGCTTGGCCTTGACATTTGTTCTGATACAATTATTGGCAATGATATGCTTCGTGGGGTTTCAGGTGGTCAACGGAAGAGAGTTACTACAGGTTTATTCTTTTACATTTCTACATTCTACCCCATGTTGCTTTCATTTCTAAGTATTGCTGTTAATCTTCCAAATACACCTTACAGATGTCCAACTCTTATGCACGCTATGTATGCAGGAGAAATGATTGCCGGGCCTAAGAAAACTCTCTTTATGGATGAAATATCCACTGGACTTGATAGCTCAACTACTTTTCAAATAGTCAAATGTATTAGGAACTTTGTTCACGAAATGGAAGGAACTGTTCTCATGGCTCTTCTACAACCAGCACCTGAAACATTTGAACTCTTTGATGATCTTATTATGTTATCAGAAGGGCATATGGTCTATCACGGTTCGCGTGCTGATGTCTTGGAATTCTTTGAATCCTTAGGCTTTCGGTTGCCCCCTCGTAAGGGTGTTGCAGATTTTCTGCAAGAGGTGTGTATTTTATCGATTATTTTTGCTTAGGTATATGCTTCTGATTTTTCTGTTACTTTGCTTTATACAACTGTTTTTGCAGGTCGCCTCCAGAAAGGACCAAGCACAATATTGGGCCGATCCTTCAAAACATTACCGTTACATCCCCGTTGAAGAAATAGCCGAGGCATTTAGAAAATCTAGATTTGGAAAGGCAGTTAAAGATACAATATCTGTTCCTTACGAAAAATTCAGGAGTCATCCTCTGGCTCTTGCGAGGACAACATATGCAGTGCCAAAAATGGAGCTCTTTAAGGCCTGTTTTTCAAGAGAACTTCTACTTATGCGCAAGCAGAATTTCCTGTATATTTTCAGGATCTGTCAAGTATGATATATTTTCATCCTCGCGATAGTTTTTTTTGTACTTTTTTGGCTTTACCTACATATTTTTTTCTTGCACTCCTTACTTAGGAATGTTTGACCATCTCACCTCAAGTCATTTATTTTATTTTCAGGTTGCATTTGTAGGATTAGTGGCAGCAACAACTTTTTCGAGAGCAATCCTGATAGATGAACCATCTCAACCAAAACCTTAAGGTGATGGTTGAGGCCCAACTATTATAATTATTCCTATTACGCTCCCTCACTCAAATGCCCGTTGGGCTTGAAGAGTGGTTGGTTGTGCACCGGCTCCCCCGTACCGTGTGCTGGGTTTCCACTTCGAGAGTTTTTGAGGGGTTTTGAGGTTGCCAGGATTTGAACCCGTGACCTTCGGTCACACTGGCTCTGATACCATGATAGATGAACCATCTCAACCAAAACCTTAAGGTGATGGTTGAGGCCCAACTATTATAAATATTCCTATTAAATCCTACACCCAACAAGCATGGAATATGGAAATTACTATCTTGGATGTCTCTTCTATGGGATTTCCACTATGATATTTAATGGAATATCTGAATTGACTCTCCTGATATTTCGACTTCCAATATACTATAAGCAAAGAGACAATTGCTTTTATCCAGGATGGGCATGGTCACTTTCTAGCTGGATTTTACGAGTCCCATATTCAGTCATCGAATCTCTTGTATGGGCTGTCATTGTGTATTATCCAGTTGGGCTTGCCCCTTCTCCAGGAAGGTATATACTTGTAATACAAGTAATCTTAAGTTTTTGGATCCCAGTGAAGAGTAAATTGACTGTAAGGTGGTCTAAGCATAACTTATTGTGAGACCAACAAATTCTCGTCATATACACAATAAAATTTCTTAAATGAGTAACTGGATCTTATTAATGAATTTGTGATTTGTAAATGAAGTCACTTTTAATGTGGATTTTATCCAACTGCAGATTTTTCCGTTTTATGTTTCTGCTATTTGTGATCCACCAGATGGCATTTGGTCTTTTTCGGTTGATAGCTACACTTACAAGAGATATGACTATTGCAAGTATAGTTTCATCTACTACTTTGCTTGTCATCTTCTGTGTCAGTGGCTTCATCCTTCCAAAAAGTAAGCCTCTATAAATTTTATATTTCGTCGTAAAACTTAATTTCTGCCCTTAATTAATGACTTCTTCCATCTCAGATGATATGAAGCCATGGTGAATATGGGCTTTCTGGGCATCACCCCTATCCTATGCCCAGATTGCAGTTTCTGTAAATGAATTTACTGCAACAAGATGGATGAAGGTTATTTTCTCTTTATCTATGAGTTTTTCCATGTTTTCTGTATATTTTACCGTGAAATGGGCAACTGACCTAGTTTGTACTTTGTACTTTAGATATTTCACAATGTCAATTATTTCGTTGACATGCCAAAGGTAGGCTATTCTGCTTCTTTTTTGTGTGCGTTAGGTTTTGTTATGCTATGTAGTTTTTTAACTCCTAGAAGACCGAGCTTACACAATTTTTTTGCATTATCTTTCAAGGCAATGAAAGCAAAAGGTCTCCCAGAAACAAGGTTACAACTGCTGTCGAATATAAGCGGAGTTTTTTCACCAGGAGTTCTAACTGCGTTAGTTGGATCAAGTGGAGCAGGAAAAACAACTTTAATGGATGTGCTGGCCGGTAGGAAAACTGGTGGATACATAGAAGGTGACATTAGGATTTCAGGTTACCCAAAAAAGCAACATACATTTGCAAGAATTTCAGGATATGTCGAACAGAATGATATACACTCTCCTCAAGTTACAGTTGAGGAATCTCTATGGTTCTCATCATCGCTTCGCCTTCCCAAAGAAATCAGCAAAGAAACCAAGAGGGTGGGTTTGGTTGCAGATTATTTCTTTATTGAAGAATATGAAGATTCATCTAGTATTCTACACCATCCATCCTATTTATATGGTCCCCATTTAACTTTGGCGATCAGCAGTGGCAAATATGATTGTTATTTTCTCAAGATTTACATTTATTACATCTTAAAATCAATAATATGAAAATAGTTTGTCTGGAATTCTGGATAAATCCATCATTTTGGGAGAAATTTAATGCCAAAGTTGACATCGTTTTGACACCGAAATTGTTGGAGACAATAATTGGGATGTAGGTAAAATTCTAATTTTCCACCACGTTTTGCAGGACTTTGTTAATGAAGTGATGAGGCTAGTAGAACTTGATAGTTTAAGAGATGCTTTGGTGGGATTGCCTGGTAGAAGTGGTCTATCAACAGAGCAGAGGAAAAGGTTGACCATTGCAGTCGAGCTTGTAGCTAATCCGTCCATAATTTTTATGGACGAACCAACATCTGGACTGGACGCACGAGCTGCTGCTATTGTTATGCGCACAGTGCGTAACACTGTTGATACAGGAAGAACTGTAGTCTGAACTATTCATCAACCAAGCATTGATATATTTGAAGCTTTTGATGAGGTTGGTGTGTGCATGCCATCTAGAAGTGAATGATCTAGCTATTTTTGTAACTTTCATATTAGCTTTTGATGAGGCCCCTGGTTAATATTGCTGTTATATTATGATGCATAGCTACTGCTACTGAAACGTGGAGGACGAGTGATATTCGCAGGCAACCTTGAAGTTCACTCGCACACCATGATAGAGTATTTGAAGAGTCACGGACGAGGGCACCTAAGAGAGGGAGGGGCTGAATTAGGTGTCTATTTAAAAATTTAAGCTTAATGAAAGCTTACTTAAAAACTCTTACACACTTTAAACAGTGTTTAGATGAAAGGAGAAGTCGATACTTAGAACTATAGAGTTAGAAGTATTCAACAACGATTCAGCAAGCAGAAGTTACAGTGTACTCAACAGTTGATTCTGTAGATAAAAACGTGAGTAGAGTGTGTAGCGGAAATAAAACGAAATAGACACGACTAACGATGTTTTTAAAAACTGGTTCAGTCACTACTCCGCGACCTACGTCCAGCGCTATTTTATTAAACCTCTCAGAAGTAAACTCATACAAACTAAGACCACCCCGAATAATAAAACAACTCCCCAACCTACTCCGGTTACTAATGCTTAAAAGCTACTCCGCTTCCAAGACTTTTGCTTTGGGCTACTCCGCCAAAAGACTTCATGCTCAAAAGCTACTCCGCTTCGAAGACTTCATGCTTAAAGATAACTCTATCCTAAGACTTTGTTCGGTTCTACTCGTTTGTTACAAGACCACTTATCTCAATGTTGTTCACTCAATTGAACGGAGGAGATAAAGTTTAAGTACAAAACACGGGATCCTTGAACACGACTAAAACGACTAGGTGCAACAACAAACTCAAGTAAAAGACTCAAAAGATAAATAAACAAACTTGCAAAAGATTCAAAGATTTTGAAATGATAAACGGTTTTGCAAAGTTAATTTACTCGATTGAAAGCTTAAGTCTTTTTCAGTTTAAAACTCGTTTGTTGCACACTTGTAAAAATGAATTAAGCAAGCTATTTATAATGTTCAAGTAGTATACTTTACATTAAAATATCTTACTCATAAGCACAAGTGATTAAAATACTGTAAGTAGTTTGCTTGGGCAACATGCACAAGCCATCCGAATTCCTCTACAAGCAACCGAGTATTCTTCCTCAAGAAATCGGTGCTTAAGATTGCAAGAAATCAGATTGTGCACACATACAAAAATAGGCTGGGTTTTTCAACAAGAAACAAGCATAAATGGTTGTGTTTATGGGTACCATAAACATTTCCATAAATGTAAAAACAAACAACCCATTTATAGTAAGTGTCTTATTGTGGAAGCAAACTCCTTAGCAAGTCATTGAAAGCTCAATTTTCTTTAAAAGACTTCAAAATATTTCCAGAAAACATTTGTGAACATTGAAAGCATTTTAACAAAGATTCAAATATTTTCGAAGTATTTCTTTCAAAGACGAGCCTTAATTAACTGTTGACTCAACTTTTGTTTTTGCACCTAAACGTAAATTCGTGTTAAACGATCATCTTACAACACATGACTTTAACACTAATGACAATCTTCATCTTTGATCTTCATGATGACATTCTTGATAATCTTGAATTGACAATTGGAGCTTCATGCTACATGGTTAAACTTAAGAGGCACACAATTAAATAACAAATGAGATTAATTTGTCTTAAGACATCATCAACACTAGCTTAATCAAATTGGGTTTCTTCAATTTCCCCCTTTGATGATGGCAAGACAAATAAAATTCAGTGTGCAATTCCCCCTTAATCCATGGTCAAGGTTAACAAGTCAAACATGATCAAAATAAGATGCATAAATACATGGTCATTGAAAATTAGTCAAATTTTTCGTTAGCCTAGGTAGAACATATTATCGCCAAGTAAACATAGTTACGGTGTACGCAAGCCTAAGAGTCATTGAATCACCACCTGCAATTTTAAACAACTTCCCCCTCTTGACGTCATCAAGTAGGAAGAACACATAGTCTAAATAAGGATTAGAGTTATACAAAACAAATTGTTCAACAACTAACAACATAACCAATATTAGCAAGTTATATCACAAACATAAAGCCAAGGTAAAAAGGGATAGAAAGGTTTGATTAGGCATTAGGCATGGTTATGGTAAAAGGCTTGGTACGGCATTAGGCATAGGCTAGGTACGACATAGAGCAAGAGATCAATCATCAACTTCATCGGTATCCTCTTCTCCAACCAACCCGTGAACCATCTCCAAGAGTTCTTCATTTTGACCCTTAACCTCCTTGAGTTCCTTACGCAAACCCGACACTTCCAAACGAAGACCCGCAATCTCACTCATTTGAGCATGTTGGAGATCCAACAAGGCTTTAACATCCTTAGTGAGACGTGTCATAGAAGACGATTGCATAGAGGAGGAGGAGACATCCGTAGCCTTTATACCCGACCAAATACGAGCAAGTTTATCACCATCAATTTTCAAGTACATTTGTGATAAAACTCCCGAGGTCATAGTGTCACACATGTGATCCACACCGAAACTAGTCGAGTCCACAATATCCATTTTCCCGAAAATGACCAATAACCACATCCCATATGCTAACACGGTGGAACTATCAACCTTACGCTTCTCTACTATCTTAGCAAGATGATCAATGTGAAATAACATCAAAGCGGGTAGGTTAATTTGTAGGTGTTTAGCAAGATAATAAATCAACCACATGTCTAGCACACCACACACACCACGGCTCTCATTACATGGAATCAAGGTTCGATAAATGAAATTGAAAAAGAACCGGTGGTTTATTTTGATTTCTTTCGGTTTGAGTGTGATAGGGGACGTAGCTTTGGGACTTAGAAACTTTGTTACGGTCAAGGAAATTATACCATCAATAGTCGGTCAAACCACCCTTGGGAAATGAGGACAACCCGGTTGTAGGAATACCGAGTAAATTTCCAACAATTTCAACATTGAGACACAAGGGTTTGTTATTGATCACGGCGGTAAGACTACCCGATTGGACATCGACTTTGACCGTAGTATAAAATTGAACAATCTCCGCTAAATAAACTCGGTTATAAAGATTAAGAAGACTCTCCCACTTTTGTGCATGAATTGCATCTTTAAAGAATTTAAAAGTGGGGGACGAATCATACCATTCGAGTTCATAGCGACGGCCCGACTTAAAGTTTCCTTGAATGACATGCTTGCAACAATAAAATATTTCTTTTGGAATGCGATACCCATGAAGAATCTCGAGTGCCTTGGACTTGTTCTCATCAAGAGGTTGCTCAATAGCAATCATAGCACTATTCGATTCATCAACTTCCTTTGCCATTTCCTCCACTTTCCTTTTCTTTGAGATCAACCGAGTGGACACTCTCTTAGCTTTGCCTTTCGGTTTGGGAACGGTTTCCTCCTTGAATAACTCGTCATCATTGAAGACGGCATTCAATTTCTCCGTGTCAATTTCCGTTTCCACAACCGTTGCCTCACTCACGGTTTTGCCTTTCCTTTTTCGCCTTTTAATTCCAACCATATCTTTCAACATTTCATCACTACCAACACTTCCCTTCGATTTCGATTTCCCATTGCTCTTCTCAACCGATTCCTCCACACTTTTCTCAACACTCTTTTCTTTTTCCTCACTTTTTTCAATTGATTTTTCCACACTCTTTTCTTTTTCATTCTCATTGTTTTCTTCATTCTCCTCTTCACTTTCAACATCTTTCTTTTCCTCACTGTTTTTCTCTCCTTCCTTCACGGCATCCTCATCAACAATCTCCTCATCTTTTTCACTTTCCTTACCAACACCAACATCAACATCAACTTCCTCAACTTCTTGAATGATTGGATTTCCATCATCATCAACCTCACCAACAACCCGTGTGCTTCCTTCTTCACCCTCGGTTTCGGTTGCATGCGGCATATTCAAATCGAATTTTTGATTGAACACCCGACTTGAGAATCTCCTAGCCTCGGCAGCTTTTTTAGGACGATTAGCAACTGATTTCTTTCTTGTCATTGGGGCGTTTGGCACAAAGACTCTAGGTTTCTTTGGTGGTTTTTGATTTTGGGCATTTTTTGATCCAAGACTTTCGATTTGTGGTTTAACCGAGGTAGTTTTCGGCTTGTAGGAGTCTCGGATTTCCTTCAAAGTTTTCGGCTTAGTTGATTTTGGAGGTATGATTTTTATAGTGAAAGTAAAAGTGATAGTTGATAGAGGGATGTGTAGGACGGTTTTAGAGAATATTTGGGGAAGATGTAATTTTTTGAAATATTTGAAAGTGAGTAAGGAGATCATCATTTAAGAGTTGAAAATTCATATAGGTAGTAAATGAGGTGGATGAATAGTGTTTAGGCTTTTTAATTTGATTGGTTGAGAGGAAGGGTGAGTGTAGTCGGTTTTGTGGGTTTAGGCGGCTAGGGACATGGGTAATGGGAAAAGTGAGATTTGATGGTTAGATGATGGTTTAGTGGCTCCATGTGAACAATATCTTTACCCATTGGATTTACATGCAAATTAATCATTTAATTCATTGAGTACACTAACACATAATCACTTATAAAAACAAATGTAACATCTACTCTAGTCAATCATCGAGGGCAAGTCGTCATAAAATTTTACACGGAATCCAACAAACCAATTTCCAACCGAAGTTTTACGAATTGTTCTCTTTCAAGCGGTTTTGTAAAAATGTCGGCTATTTGATCTTCCGTTCTACAAAATTTAAGACGAATTTGACCTTTTTCCACATGATCACGTAAAAAATGATGTCTTATGTCAATATGCTTAGTCCTTGAGTGTTGTATTGGGTTCTTTGAAATGTTAATGGCACTAGTATTATCACATAAAATTGGAGTTGAATCAAAGATAATACCATAGTCCCTTAGTTGTTGTCGAACCCAAAGAACTGGCGCGCAACATAATGCGACACTTACGTACTCGCTTTCAGCGGTGGAAAGAGCAACGGTGTTTTTCTTCTTAGATGCCCATTAGATCAAACACGGACCTAAGAAAGTAGCCATCCCGGATGTACTCTTTCGATCAACAACGCTTCCGGCATAATCTGCATCCGAGTATCCTAAAAGCTCAAAAGGACAATGTGAGGGATACCAAAGATACAAATTAGACGTTCCAACCAAGTACCTAAGAATACGTTTTACGGCAATGAAATGCGATTCTCTAGGACTAGCTTGGAAACGAGCACATAGATATACACTATATAAAATATCTGGTCGACTAGTGGTCAAATAAAGTAATGAACCGATCATACCTCGATACATCGTTTCATCAACTTTCTTACCATTCTCATCTTTGTCAAGCTTTGTGGACGAAACCATAGGTGTAGAGAAGGGTTTAGAATTAGTCATACCGAACTTACATAGCATCTCCTTTATGTACTTTTGTTGATGAATCATCACACCATCTTGAGTTTGCTTGATTTGAAGCCCAAGGAAGAAACCTAGTTCTCCCATCATACTCATCTCAAACTCAGATTTTATTAGTTCCGAAAAGTACAAATAAAGGAGTTTATTCGTTGCACCAAATATTATGTCATCACATAAATCTGTACAATCAACAGTTCACCACACTGTGACTTTATGAACAATGTCTTATCAACCGATCCACGCACAAAACCATTTTCCAAAAGAAATTTTGACAAGCGATCATACCAAGCTCTTGGAGCCTGTTTTAAACCATAAAGCGCCTTGTCCAATTTAAAAACATGGTTTGGAAATTCATTGTTCATAAAACCCGGTGGTTGCTCCACAAAAACCTCTTCTTCTAAATAACCATTTAGAAAAGCCGTTTTGACATCCATTTGAAACAGTTTGATGCCTTTGTGAGCTGCAAAAGCTATGAGCATACGTATGACTTCAAGCCTAGCTACTGGCGCGAAGGTTTCATTATAATCAATGCCTTCTTGTTGTTTAAATCCTTGCACCACTAGTCTAGCTTTATTCCTTACGATATTGCCCGAATCATCTAGCTTATTGCGAAAGACCCATTTGGTACCAATCACGGTACAACCAGTAGGTCTAGGGATAAGATGCCATACCTCATTCCTTTTGAATTGATTAAGTTCCTCTTGCATTTCCATCACCCAACTCGGATCTTCAAGTGCCATGGTGATGTTTGTCGGTTCAATTTGTGAGAGGAACGCATGTGATACAAAGAAATCATTGAGGGACGACCTTGTTTTCCTTCCCGAATTCAAGTCACTGGTCAAGTTAGAAAGGGCGTGAGATTTTTGGTGTTTCCACTTCTTTGGTACGATTAAGGATGGTGAGGCTTCTTGGGGTTCTGACTCAACAGTTCGCTCAACTGTTGGTTCTGGTTCATTTTGTGTTTGAGGGTTTATTTCTGTTTGTTCATTTTGTTCAAATGTACCCTCATTCCCCCTGGATGTCGTAGCCTCATTTTGTGGTTCAAGTGGTTCTGTTCCCCCTGTCTCTTGGCCAGTTCCTTCAATCAACAGTTGATCCGACTGTTGATTCTGCTCCTCTTGTTCGTCCTCTTCATGTACATCATCCATGTCATGTCGGATCATTCCAAGCTCATAGTCCTCATCATCTTCATCATCCTCTTCTTGTGTATTAGAATGAAAAAGACTAGACTCATCAAATATGACATGCACACTTTCTTCCATTTTCATGGTTCGTTTATTATACACTTTATAAGCCTTGCTACGATCCGAATAACCGACAAATACGGCCTCATCACTACGAGCATCGAATTTACCCAAATTATCTTTTCCATTGTTGTGAACAAAACATTTGCTTCCAAAACATTTCAAATAGGATAAATTAGGCTTTCTTCCTTTAAGCAACTCATAGGGTGTTTTGTTAAGCATTTTTCGATCATAACACAGTTATAAATGTGACATGATGTGTTGACGGTTTCGGCCCAAAAATTCTTTGGCAACTTACTACTAATGAGCATAGTCCTAGCCATGTTTTCAAGTGTACGGTTCATACGCTCTACAACCCCGTTTTGTTGAGGTGTAGCACGTGCGGAAAAATTATGGCTAATACCGTGCTCATCACAATAAGTAATAAATGAGGAATTTTCAAATTCGGTTCCATGGTCGGATCTCAAAGATATGAGCTTTTTATCAAACTTGTTTTGGACCTTTTTCAACCAAATTAAAAATTCATCAAATATTTCATCTTTAGAACTTAAATAGAGAAGCCAAACAAATCGTGAAAAAGCGTCAACAATCACACATAAGAAACGACTACCTCCTTTACTTCTAACACGCATTGGACCACACAAATCAATATGAAGTAACTCAAGAGGTTTAGATGTACTAACAAACTTTTTGGATTTAAAGGAGCTTCTTACTTGCTTCCCCTTAGCACAATCATCACACAAGCTATTAAAGTCAAATTTCATATTAGGAATGCCGTCGACTAAGTCAAGTCGCTTAAGGGTGTTCAATGTCCTAGAATTTACGTGACCTAATCTCTTATGCCAAAGCCATGGGTCGTTCTTTTTCAAAGCACTCATACAAGACATGGTACGACTAGACAATGCAAAAAGATTAGTCAAGTAAACATCTTTAACACGTTTTCCTTCTAGAACAACTTCCCTTGTATTACCATCTAAGACACGACATTCACTAGCACAAAATTCAACAATATTACCATTATCACACAATTGAGATATGCTAAGGAGATTATGCTTCAAACCTTTGACAAGCAACACTTTGTCGACACATTGTGACGATGACTTACCAACTTTTCCGATTGCAATAATTTCACCTTTCTTATTGTCACCAAACGTCACGGTGCCACCATTGTAGGCTTCTAGTGAGAAAAATTGGTTTCTACTTCCCGTCATATGACGTGAACATCCACTGTCCAAGTACCAATTGCTGCTGCCTCTCACTAATGCCTATAAGAAATCAAGAGGTTAGTTTAGGAATCCAAACGAATTTGGATCCCTTTTTGTGAGTTGCACTGTTAATCAAATCTTTGCGAACCCACTCCTTTTTAGCAACCTTGATGTTCTTATTTAAGTCGTTTAGTCGGTTAGGACAACCATTAAAGTCATGACCAGTCTTACCACAAAAGTTGCAAACAATATATTCAGGAAGGCCTGCATATTTTCTCCTTTGAAAATCAGTCTTGCTTGGTTCCTGGTTTCTGAAGTTACAGTTCACTGAACTGTTACTTTGGAAACCAAGTCCAGCTTTCTCTTCAGATTTTTGGGACTGATTTATGAGGGAGTCTAAAATGTTTTGGCTACCTTCCCATTTCCTGTAAAACTCTTTAGCATCATGCAACTCTTTGGTCAATGTTTCAATTTTAGCAAGATGGTCAAGATTTAGTTTGCCTACTTTGTCGAAAGCGGATTTAGCATGACTACATTCATCACTAAGCAACATTGCAATTTCTTCAAGTTGCTTATTATCATGTCGACACGAGGTAAGGTCACTAGCAAAAGTGAGTCTCGTTCTTTAATCAAAATATCAACTTGAATAATTAAAGACTCGTTTTCTTTTTCAACATCGTAAACAACAATTGAGGCAATCAACTGATTTTGACGAGCTAACAATATTCGTGAGAACAAGGTTTTCTTTCCTTAATTTCTTAATTTCTTTTCTGAGAGATGGAATGATGTTACTTTCTTTTATCTCGTCTAGACACTCTCTAAGACCAACATTTTCTTTAGCAATTTCCTCAATTTGAGTTTGCAAGTCGTAGAGTTTATCATTTTTAGCAAGACTCTTGCCAAGTACATCATCAAACATCAAACAAAGCTTTTCTTTAGAAAGAGTTCTCACCTTGTTCTTGAGATTCATTACCTCGGTGTCGGAGTCATCGCTGGAGTCATCGGAGTGCGCCATAAGACAGAGTGCAGATTCTTTCTTTGAAGACTTGGGTCCGTCAAGATCAAGACGAGTTGTCATACAAACTTTGGCATCTTATTCTTCCTCAAGGACTTCATCCTCATCGGAATCAGATACACCCCATATTGCAGACATGACTTTATGCTTAAAATCTTTCTTTGCAAAATCTCGTTTTTCTCTAGATTTGAACTCATTCCACTTAGGGTAATCTTTGATAAGGTGACCTTTCTCACCACATTTGAAACAAGCCACCATGGAATTAGATCTCTTCTTTTGAAAACGTTTTCTATTAGCATTGTTGAACTTCTTAGGATTGTGACTATTGATCATATACGCCATGTTACGTGAGTACATGGCTTGCTCGTCATCTCCATCATCTTCCTCATCACTTGAGGTTGATTTGAGAGCGAAACCTCTAGCTTTGGAACTTTCACCCAAGCGCTTTGCGAGACTTAACTTGTGTGCCATGAGTGAGCGCATTAGCTCATTGAGGGACACTTTGGACAGATCTTTAGCCTCCTCAATAGCCGTCACCTTCGGTTGCCATTTATCACTTAGGCTACGAAGGATCTTTCGGACTATATCCTCGGAATCAAACTCTCTACCTAGACCTTTAAGTTCATTGACAATACTAAAAAAGCGAGAAGAAAGACAATTGATTGACTCTTCTTTCATCATATTGAACATCTCATATTGTTGCATGAGAAGGTCAATACGATACTTCTTGACTTGGGACGTTCCTTCATAAGCAAGATTTAACGTGTCCCAAATCTCTTTAGCCGAGGTACATCCGGAGATGCGATTGATATCTTGTTCACCGATGCCATATTGAAGAATGGACATGGCTTTAGAATTTTTGTCGACTTTACGATAGTCAGCCTCGACATAACTTTCCTCACTTTTTACGGCACTGTTCCCATCAGAGTTAGTAACCGTTATAGTAAGGGGACCCTTTTGAATAATGACCCAACACTCATAATCCGTACTTTTGATGTAGTTGTTTTGACCGGATTTTACGCAGCCTGGAATTCGGCCAGGCATTCTAGGGTATTCCGGCCAGGGTAGATTATGGTGAGGTTAACTAGTATCATCCTATTATGATGGTATTGTGGTTGTACCTTTGCAGGGTTGATTATAAAGTAAAAAGAAATAAATTAGAAGTAAAGAATAATAAAAAGAGACATGACACAATGATTTATACGTGGAAAAACCCTTGAATGGGAAAAAACCACGGGCACCAAGCCAGGAGAGGATTTCACTATGTATTTTGCGTAATATAAGAACAATGTTGTAATTGCTAAATAATTGTAGTATTTGCTTAAGGTAGAGTAGATGAGAGTGGGATCAGATGTCCCTTGAATGAGCTTCATCCCTTCTTATTTATAGTGACCGTTGGAGAGCAACAACCTCTTCCTTAAGATGTGGTGGTTGTTGCTAGTTTGTAGGTAAGACTCCTTAAATATAGTTGACTTTTCCTTATTAGTTGCTGCTACCTTATGCTCATTCTTCTAGGGTTTTGATCTTCACCTCATGCTTATAAAGATGTGGACTTAGTCTCCCTTGATTATAGGAACTACCTTTGACTTAGTTTATTTCAACATGTGCTTAATTGGTTAGCCCCCAATATTTGTAAATATCTTCTCCATATTATATGTTGGTCGTCCACTTCATCGCTGGATACCTCTCCTGGCCTGTATCAATGCCTGTCAGGCTAAACTGCTTTGTACGCAAGCCTTGACCGTGGTTCTGTTGTACCGACAATGTATGTTGTCTTCGCACCACGACAATGTCTCGCTGTCTTTTTATCTTGTCTTGACTTATAATAATGCCTGACCTGAGTTGTACCCTGATCAGTATTTTCAGTATGATGCCTTGTCCGCCTGATATAGTCTTCTAGCCTGTCTCCTTGCCTGGACCGCTACGTTGAACTCGCCTGAACGGTAATGCTGAGGCCGAATTCTAGCCTGACGGTAGTGTAAAATATCATCCTCAACAATTGCCCCTTATCTCCTTATTTATTTGTGGTTCAAACCAATAATGAGGAGATAACTTCATTCCAATCATAGACAAAGCTTGATCATGCAGTTTGTACATATTCCTGACTTAATGTTTCTTCACTGCGCTGGGTCAGGCCATATATGAAAAAATAACCGCTTTCTTACGTGTCTAAGGATTCTTTCTAACCTGCATACAGTTGGTAGGGCTTGTTTTTGCCCCACTTATATGATAGATAAAATTAGAGTAAAGTGCAGATCGACAATGTTAGTAACTTGATCAAGTGTATTTACCAAGTGTGTATGAATTAATATCCCTGCAATATTTTTTGTACTAGCATTTAGATAGTCGTAAACAAAATTAGATTAGTCATGCGCTCTGTGTCCTGCACGTGAATGATAGCTCATGATAGGTGGAAAATATAAAGAAAAACAGGAGAGTGAAATATGAAATATAGGAAAGAGTAAACCTGGTGGCAATAATCAAGCAATCGCTGACATATTGTTTTTTTTAAGTGTATTGGAATCACTTATGAAGCTTTTGCCAAGTCAGGAAAGATATAGCTTTGATGATATATACCCCGACTTTCATTAGAAGCCTGACGATGAAGTTGAGGTGAAATTTCCTCCTTAAGGACATGATGATGAGTATAAGACAACCTTTGAACAATCTGTTATGTAGGATGCCCCAATGCTGATGAAGATAAATAATGTTATAACTTTTCAGGACACCTTTTAAGTGAAGGCATTAGTTCTGGAACAATCCTGGGATCGTAAGCTGATGGAGGTTGATGTCCTTCATGAGAAAAGAAGAATTATGGTGCTCGGTCAGGCGGGAAATAATTTCTGACTGGTGATAGTATTTGATCCTGTTTTGTTTGTTTTTCGAAGTACTTTTGAAAGGATATTTGCCTGTCTGGAGGGCTTATGATCCTCAGCCTGACTGGAGGGCTTTGTACGAGTTGTCAGGATCTTTCACCTTCGTCCCCGTATAAAATGATTTTTGCCTGGCTGGAGGGCTTATTATCCTTAGCCTGACTGGAGGGCTTTGATTATGCCTGTCTGGAGGGCTCGTGAATATAACTTTTCGTCTGGATCTGGCCATTTTGGATGTGTACTGGATCTGGCCAGTTATTCGACTGGATCGGGCCAGTTTTTTTTTGCTGGATCTGGCCAGTTCTTTGTGTTATGTGTCTGGAGGGCTTATGTCCCCTGCCTGTCTGGAGGGCTTATGACCCATCTATGTTATACAAGCCAGGAAAAGGTTTTCCAGGTTTGTATATTAAATTGAGCTCAATATTTTAAGGCCTGTTTTTGCAACTGAAAGTTGGATATCAGTGGGGTGGCCCCCAATCTTTAAAATTTGTTTTAAGTAAAGTACAGTATGTAAAACAAATATTGAAGATTCTACTCGATAAAGGGAAATACGAGAATATTGACAAGTACTTGGGAACATAATGGAAGAAATCATATAAGGCATTTATTCATATAATGGCAAATATCATACATTTAGTTTCATATCAGGTCAGGCAGGAAATGGTAAGATGAAGATTATACCTGGGCTAAGAGATATATTTTATATGTGAAATAGTTTTAAGTGTGCAATATTCCAAGCTCTTGGGATCATTTCGCCGTCCAGGGTTTGTAGTCTATAAGCTCCCTGGCCGACTATTGAGTCAATCAGGTAAGGACCTTCCCAGGTTGGGGCCAATTTGCCAGCATTCTTCTCTTTTGTGTTTTTGAAAAACTTTTCTGAGAACAAGGTCTCCTACCCTGAATACTCTAGCTTTGACAGTCTTGTTGTAGCTTTTTGCAACTCTTTGCTGATATGCTGCCATTCTAATGCTGGCTGCATTTCTTAGCTCTTCCGTCAAGTCCAGGTTGTCCTCCATTAGAGGTATATTGCTCGTTATTGTATTTAGGCTGCATCTGGCTGATGGAATGTCGACCTCAGCTGGGATTACTGCTTCACATCCATAGACCGAGGAGTAGGGGGTTTGGCCTGTGGATGTTTTAGGCGTGGTTCGGTCAGCCCAAAGGACCAAGGGAAGTTCTTCAGCCCATCTTCCTTTCTTTCTTTCTAGCTTCTTCTTTAGGCAACTGATTATTACTTTGTTGCTAGATTCTGCCTAGCATTTTGTTTTTGGATAGCCTGATGTCCTGCTGATAGAGAAAAAGGAGACAAGTAATCGTGTTAGATTATTGGAGCATGTTTGTGTCAAGCTTCACATTTTGTGTTGTAGTCCAGGCAATTGGCCCTCAGTGTTAGCCAATAATAGTCAGCCCAGAGCACTTTGCTGGCCAGGCTTTTTCCTCTTTGTGGTTGACACAACATCCATCATGTCTGTCCTGGAGATCTTGGTTAGTTTTGTGTGGTTCAAGACATCTCAAGTATGGTTCAGCCCTGAGCCTTGCTATGAGAGCTTTGTATCGAGCTTCATTGTTGACAATTTTGAATAAACAGCTTACAACATGCGCTATTATGTCCCTTTGTGGCGATTTTAGTACTAAACCTAATCATGTCCCCTGCATGTTGGTTGCCCCATATGTAAACATGGTTCATCCCTGACCGGAGGTCTAGGTGTCTAATTGGTTTAAAGTTTGATTCTAGGTTAGGACTGAAATCAGCCACAAAGTTTGCTAGGGCATGGGATTTGATTATTATCATGGGTTAAAGGTGATATCATATGTGCTTAGCTGGACAGACTACTTGGTCATCTTACTGCCTAACAGTGCAGGCTTCCTCACGACAGGTTTAATGGGGAGGTTAGTTCTGACTATAATAGGGCGACATTCATAGTAGGGACGAAGTTTAGTACATGAAATAATTATATCTAAAACATATTTGTCAAGAAAGTCATACCTCATGTCCGCATCTAGTAGACTTTTACTTACTGAATAGGCTGGGTGTTGCTGATCATTATCTTTCCTGACCAGGACTCTACTGACGGTTGTTTCAGTCACAAGAATGTGTAAACTGATAGTGGTTGCCTTTTGCCTGGCCAGGCCAGTAACAGAGGAGTGGAAAGATAGTTTGTAATGTCATATCATGAACAGGAGTCCACACGAATAGTTGTGTTTTCCTTTTAGGGAGGTTATAGAAAGCTTTGTATGTTTCCGAGGGCCTCGATAAGAATTTGTCCAGGGCTGTAACTTTTCCTGCCAGGCGAGAGCTTTTTGATGCCCCTGACTGACTTTGGTGATTGGAGCTCCAGTTTGCTTTAATCTGTTCAGGACAGGCTTCTATGCCTCTTTTGGTTTCCTTGTAACTTATAAACTTATCACATGGCACACAATGTTTTGTATTTGATAGGACTGAAATTATATCATATCTTCCAAAATAGTCACAAGTAGTTTCTTAATGATTCACATAAATTATTCAATTACAACTATGTTGACTAGCTGGTTAGGATAGATTGTGTCTTTAATTGTCCAGGCATTATCAACCATTAAAGGTAACAATTCTATTGGTTCAAAGATTTTAGTTTTATGCTACAAAAGTTTGAAACATAATAAGGAAAAGTTAATGAGTAATAATGTGAGAATTCATTAAGGTAGTGTGATGATAGATCTAAGCATATCGGGACTGACTGGTCAGGCCAGGCCAATTTATCTTTCCAAAACAGTCAGGCCAGGCTGATTTTCTATCCAAAATCAGTCATGTCAGGCTTGACTAACACTAGTGTATCAGGATAGATTAAAAATATCATATGTAAGATGGTTATATTTTTTTTTTAAAAAAAAATATTTGATCCTTAGTTGACATATATATTTAAATGTTATATAAAGGATAAGGACTTATCTGTGTAGAAATATTTGAACACCTATGTTGGGCCAGGATAAATTATATTCTGACCAGACTTTGTGCAGCTTGGAAACATTTGGCTGGGGCATTCTAGCCAGGCTAGCAGATGACGACCAGGCATCAGCCATGAGGGGGAATGAAGGACAGCCTATCATAGTAGCCCTGCACAATAATTCTTGGTAGAACTTTCTCCCCTGCATGAAATTTTCCTAGAACAGCCCTTATCATTTGTTTCTGGGCTACTGCGTTATATAGTGTTGGTAAACATTCCCTGTCCTGATAAGACTGGTCTGTGCTGCACTGCTACTGTTCAGGGCTGACTTTTAAGCCTGTTTCGGTCAGGGCTAAGTTGTCCAGCCAGACTTGTATTTTGATGTTCAAGGCTTTGAATTTCCTAAGAACATAAAATTATTAGAATTAACAAAATCTAAAATTTAAATGTAGAAGTAAGATAAAAGTACCAAAATTTTAAGATATATTGTTTAAAGTTTGCGAAACTTGTATTGGATATGAGAAAGACTTATCTTTGAATTTCTTTAGAAAGAAATTTTCACTTGAACTCCGCATTCTCCTAAGCAATGTTATACTTGTTGTTATTGGAAGGGCTTCTAGCTTGTCTTGACAATATTTCTCTTGGATTCAACGTTTGTAGTGTAGAGATGGAAATTTTTGTATCGATCTTTCTTAAAGCTCTCAAAACTTGTTGTGGAGAAGAAAAGATATTGCGAATAATGTATAGGAATGATAAACTAGTGGCCCCACGGTGGGCGCCAATTGTTTTGACCGGATTTTACGCAGCCTGGAATTCGGCCAGGCATTCTAGGGTATTCCGGCTAGGGTAGATTATGGTGAGGTTAACTAGTATCATCCTATTATGATGGTATTGTGGTTGTACCTTTGCAGGGTTGATTATAAAGTAAAAAGAAATAAATTAGAAGTAAAGAATAATAAAAAGAGACATGACACAATGATTTATACGTGAAAAAACCCTTGAATGGGAAAAAACCACGGGCACCAAGCCAGGAGAGGATTTCACTATGTATTTTGTGTAATATAAGAACAATGTTATAATTGCTAAATAATTGTAGTAGTTGCTTAAGGTAGAGTAGATGAGAGTGGGATCAGATGTCCCTTGAATGAGCTTCATCCCTTCTTATTTATAGTGACCATTGGAGAGCAACAACCTCTTCCTTAAGATGTGGTGGTTGTTGCTAGTTTGTAGGTAAGACTCCTTAAATATAGTTGACATTTCCTTATTAGTTGCTGCTACCTTATGCTCATTCTTCTAGGGTTTTGATCTTCACCTCATGCTTATAAAGATGTGGACTTAGTCTCCCTTGATTATAGAAACTACCTTTGACTTAGTTTATATCAACATGTGCTTAATTGCTTAGCCCCCAATATTTGTAAATATCTTCTCCATATTATATGTTGGACGTCCACTTCATCCCTGGATACCTCTCCTGGCCTGTATCAATGCCTGTCAGGCTAAACTGCTTTGTACGCAAGCCTGACTGTGTCTGTTGTACCCTGACAATGCATGTTGTACTGTTGTACCCTGACAATGCCTGTTATCTCTTTGCATCTTGTCTTGACTTATAATAATGCCTGACCTGAGTTGTACCCTGATCAGTATTTTCAGTATGATGCCTTGTCCGCCTGATATAGTCTTCTAGCCTGTCTCCTTGCCTGGACCGCTACGTTGAACTCGCCTGAACGGTAATGCTGAGGCCGAATTCTAGCCTGACGGTAGTGTAAAATATCTGCCTCAACAGTAGTGTTCCATACGGTGCTTCCACTAGGAGTAGTTATCCCCTTTAAAGATATGGTACTTAGTATGTTTCCCGTCCATGACTATAGGATCAACTCACTGGTAGTTAACCAGTTATCAAGAGCACAAGGCTCTGATACCAATTGAAGAGTCACGGACGAGGGCACCTAAGAGGGGGAGGGGGTGAATTAAGTGTCTATTTAAAATTTTAAGCTTAATGAAAGCTTATTTAAAAACTCTTAAACACTTTAAACAGTGTTTAGATGAAAGGAGAAGTCGATACTTAGAACTATAGAGTTAGAAGTATTCAACAACGATTCAGCAAGCAGAAGTTACAGTGTACTCAACAGTTGATTCTGTAGATAAAAACGTGAGTGGAGTGTGTAGCGGAAATAAAACGAAATAGACACGACTAACGATGTTTTTAAAAACTGGTTCGGTCACTACTCCGCGACCTACGTCCAGCGCTATTTTATTAAACCTCTCAGAAGTAAACTCATACAAACTAAGACCACCCCGAATAATAAAACAACTCCCCAACCTACTCCGATTGCTAGTGCTTAAAAGCTACTCCGCTTCCAAGACTTTTGCTTTGGGCTACTCCGCCAAAAGACTTCATGCTCAAAAGCTACTCCGCTTCGAAGACTTCATGCTTAAGGATAACTCTATCCTAAGACTTTGTTCGTTTCTACCCGTTTGTTACAAGACCACTTATCTCAATGTTGTTCACTCAATTGAACGGAGGAGATAAAGTTTAAGTACAAAACACGGGATCCTTGAACACGACTAAAACGACTTGGTGCAACAACAAACTCAAGTAAAAGACTCAAAAGATAAATAAACAAACTTGCAAAAGATTCAAAGATTTTGAAATGATAAACGGTTTTGCAAAGTTAATTTACTCGATTGAAAGATTAAGTCTTTTTCAGTTTAAAACTCGTTTGTTGCACACTTGTAAAAATGAATTAAGCAAGCTATTTATAATGTTCAAGTAGTATACTTTACATTAAAATATCTTACACTCATAAGCACAAGTGATTAAAATATTGTAAGTAGTTTGTTTGGGCAACATGCACAAGCCATCCGAATTCCTCTACAAGCAACCGAGTATTCTTCCTCAAGAAATCGGTGCCTAAGATTGCAAGAAATCAGATTGTGCACACATACAAAAATAGGCTGGGTTTTTCAACAAGAAACAAGCATAAATGGTTGTGTTTATGGGAACCATAAACATTTCCATAAATGTAAAAGCAAACAACCCATTTATAGTAAGTGTCTTATTGTGCAAGCAAACTCCTTAGCAAGTCATTGAAAGCTCAATTTTCTTTAAAAGACTTCAAAATATTTTCAGAAAACATTTGTGAACATTGAAAGCATTTTAACAAAGATTCAAATATTTTCGAAATATTTCTTTCAAAGACGAGCCTTAATTAACTGTTGACTCAACTGTTGTTTTTGCACCTTGTTTGGGCTAAAAATAGCGCAATAAGAAAGGCCCACTTGTTGAATAAAGATCTAATAAAAAGAAGGAGAAGGGTCCACGATTGGAGTAGAGCGCAAGGAAGATGGGCCAGCAGTTATGCGGAAAGAGATTGAGGCCCGTTAAAGGAGACGTCCGGATTAAGGAAAGAGAAGTTAGGGAGAACTCAGGGAGATCAGGGAGAATTGGGGAAGGCGGCCAAATATGGAAAGAGTTCTTATGGAAGTTATATTCCCTTTCCATAATCAAGGTAGGACATAACTAGTGTTCTCACCTTATAAATAGCCAAGGAAGCAAATCAAGAAGGACATTCAACACATCCACATACTCACACCTTGACGTGAAGACCTCAGCATATTCTTATACTCACATATACGTCCGCCCAAGGTCTTGCATGCCTGATACCTCATGCCAGCAAGATTAGCACTACGTCACTATTGTAATAATCCTCCTATTCAAGTATAGTGCAATATTTGGAAGGGTACCGTCCCTCCCGCGGTTGTTCCCACATTGGATTTTCCGCGTCACCAAATCTCATGTGTTAATTAATATTTCGCACTTAGTTTCTTTAGTTACGTATCAACATACGAACAATCATACGACCAACCAACGAGTAAGACCGCATTGACCCTAAACAACCAATTCGGTAAAAAATACCTAAACAGTATGGCCCACCGTGGGGCATTGTGGTCGTCAATCATTGATACTCTAAATACACAATGGATAAGCAAGTATCGGACGCCATGTTAGGGAGCAAACAACCATCGTCGCCACCGCCCTCTACTCAAAATCCAACATCAACAGTGGCAACGCAGGCTCCCGGACACACCTCAAGAATCATACCAACAACAAAAACCTCGCTACCTCCTAGGACTCCTGCTGTCACGACCCAGGCCAGATCAGATAAGGGAGCGGCAAGTTCATGCCTTACCCCGCCACCTAGCCCCACACAAATCTTGCTTACTGGCGTAGAAAATCTTCAGAAAGCCATGGAAAACATGAGAGAAGACCAGAAGAAAGCTGAAGCTGAAGCAAGAAAGAGGGACATAGAGCTCTGGGCGCAGATAGACATCCTGAAGCAGCAATCTGCCACCCCAGCAGGCAGGACAGACGCGGGAAGGTCTCCATTAGTAGATTTGACGCAGGGAGCATCAGGCAGCAGGAATCCACTTCGACAGATATCGACTGAACTGGTAACCAGGTTGGATCTATCCACAATACCATCAGATGGAAGGATAACCCTGCAAGGGCTGGGATACCTCACGCCGGGTAACTGGCCTGCGGCCAGTTGCATGGAAGCATGGGCAGGTGGCATCCCTGTCAGCAGCTTCGCAACGATCGATCAGACACCTGGAGCAGGATCCGAGTCGAATCAACAAATGAACTGGCAACAGGGGACAGTCATTACAACAACTCCTCTAGCAGCTGGAACATATCAGAACCTTCAAGAGCCCGGATCAGGAGGTAGTATATTGAATCGCCAGGCGGTGACGACGAACCCCGGACTCGAGCAAAGATAACAAATCGAAAACTTGGAGTTAAAAGAAATACTGAGTAGGGTCCCAGGGCTGCCACCCCCACTCGAGAAAGCAGCGCTGGACAGCTATGCCGACTCACCATTCGTGGATGCCATATCCATCACAACCATGCCAAAGGGATTCACAAATCCAAATATGCCTCTCTTCGACGGCACAACAGATCCCTTTGATCATATAAGCCAGTACAAGCAGAAGATGATGACAGTAACAGCCGTAGGGCAAGTCAAGGAGGCCTGCATGTGCAAAGGATTTGGATCCACCCTAACAGGGCCGGCACTTCGATGGTTTGTAAGCCTGCCCAACAGGTCGATATCTACATTTGCTGAATTGGTGAACGCGTTTACTCAACAGTTTGCAAGCAGCAGAAAACCACAGAAGCACGCAGGAGATCTATACAGGATCGTCCAAGGGGCAGAAGAGACCATTGGAGAATACAATACCAGATTCAACAATGAGAAGGTAGCAGTACGAGAATGCGACATTTCGACAGCAGTAGAAGCCTTCTGAAGAGGCCTCCACCAAGACTCCGACCTATACAAGCAGCTAACTATGCATCCCTGCCATATTTTCGAGGCAGTGCAAGAGAAAACAGCTGCCGCAATCAGATTGGAGGAAGAAATCCTAGCCAGAGCCAGCTTACTTAGCACGCCAAGTATTTCTAGTACCTCAGCCGTGGAGAAATCAGGAAGAAAGCAAACCACCATCAAGAAAGACGAGAGGTACAAGCCATATGGAAGGGGAGTCAACAGAATCGAGGAAAATCAGCAACTCCCTACTCTGGCAGAATATAGATTTACTACAAGTATCGGAGGAATCCTGAAGGCACTCAGGGAGATGGGGGACGGAGTCAGGTGGCCCAACCCACCAGTAGGTGTGGACAAGGCCCTCGGGAACTGCGTCCGCGGGATCCACACTAGGCATAATCGACTCGAGGTTCTTTCGAATCGAATTAAGACAAATTAGAGTCGCCACCAAGTTTTTTGGGAACTTGGAACCGTTCAAGTCAACTTTACACCTTTCGTCGAAAAGCATAAAGCCAATCGACTACGAGTGATTAAAGATAAAGACTTGTACCCTATATCACTCGATTTGAATGACTCTCGTAATCCAATGGTATTTAGACGGATCCACAAACCATAGATCTTGAGTAAGGGGTGAGGGTACGTGTTAGGAAGCCCATAAGGACACCCAACCCCGCCCGTCAATAACGGCCTCTACTAAGTCAAGTATGGATTTCAAACAAGGTCATAGCTACTACGATGTATGATATGCAAACGTTGTTTTAACCCTATCACGTGATAACAATTTCTATGTCGTTTTAGATGCAACTAAACTAACTTTGTCAAAGTTGTAATTTAGCATGTGGGTTGATTGATCTAAGTAACATATAAACGAAAGCAAACAAGGCTTAGGGGGAATGGGGGAGCCGTTGGAATCTACTTATTACAAACCAGGCATTTCATGCCGACGCAACGATAAATTAAAGATACAACTCGATCTAAATACAACGCTATACACACGACGCAATACACGACACAAAACACGGCCATTCGGCCTAGAAAACCGTGCACAAAGGGGGTGACTCACGGCCTACATGACACACGGCCTTGGGTCACTCCTCGTAATGCGTGCTTTCACTTAATCTTATCGAATTAGACATAGGGCTACGCACCAAAGCATGCATTAGCATAAACCGGGCCATGTTGCTTTAAACAACATGCGGTTTACTACGCTTCTACAAGCATTGGGGAACAACCGTCTAACCAAACAAGACTAAGGGTTTTTGAAAGAGGTTTTTGACTCGATAAAAGAAAACTTAACTCGAAAATTACAACTCGATAAACAAACTATAAATTACAAGCTACAAAACAACAAAGAACAAATGATAAACAAGGAAAGAAAAACGAAATGAGAAAGACGGGAGACACGGCCAACTCACGGCCCAAACCAACGGCCACCCTCACGGCCAAGACAAGGCCATCCTAGTTCATGTATCGTTGACACCGTCTTGGGTCGTAATCGATGGTAGATTTTATCTCGAGAGGCCGTCGTCGACGAAGAAACAAGCAAACACGCGTTTTTTGACAAATCTGGACAGCAACTTTCAAACGATGATTTCTCCCTCGTTTCACGACGAAAATTCGATTTAAAAGATGTTTTGAAAACTATAAAGAGAGGAGAACAGGGATCTTAAAGCAACCCCTGCTCGTTTTGGGTTATTGGGCACGAAAAACGAGCACAAACAGAACTGGACAGACAAGAATAAATCACAAAAACAGTGTGTAACACTGCTTTTTTCGAGGATTTCGTGTACTCTCAAGGGCAATTTGGCTCGTAAATCTTTGTCTAATGTGTAGATGGATGTTATGTGGTTAATTAGGAACAAGAAAATCGAGTTTTGATGGAGGTTTGATGGAGGAACGAGTTGCTTTTCGAGGAGGACACACAAACAGTTCAGTTTGTGTGTCGGTTTTGTTTAGGGTTTTGGGAGGCAATTAGGGTTTGTTTCTGAGGTTTAAAGCTTGTGGGTGATGGTAGGATGTATGGAGAACTTAGAGGAATGAATGTATGGTGAAGGGGTGGTATTTATAAGGAGTTAAAGTAGGGTAAAAGAGAGGGAGAGGCAGTCGGGCCTGCTCACGCATAGCTGCTGTCCAGCAGCTTTTGTGAGGGTTTGAGAGGGGTTTTCTTGGTGATTAAGCTAGGGTAATATGGGTAGGATACTAGGGTATGGGTTAGGGTTAATGGGTACGGGTCTTGGTAGTGTTTGGAGCGGGTTTTGGGCTTGAGAATTGGCACGCAAAACAGGGGGGGCTGTTTGTTGCGGGCTGTTTGTGAGGGATTTGGGACGAGAATTTGGGCCATGGATAGGGGGTTCGAACTAGGGTGGATGGGTATTGGTCTAGGTTGGTTAGTGTACTCGAGATTCGTGCCAATTCGTGAAGAAAACGGGCTCAAAAACCGAGCTAAAATCGAGCTCAAAAACATGCTTTTAAAACGAGTTTTCTTCGCTTTTAAAATCGATTTTTCAAATCAATTAATAAATGATTTTTCAAATCAAATATACTCATAAAATGATTTTTCAAATCAATTATTTATTTTATTTTCAATAAAATAAACTTGGGAAAATAAATTCAAAATAAAATAAAATAAATTGAAATCACCTAAAAAGACCTTAATTTAAATATCATTTAAATTAAAATACTCCGTCGACAACGCTCATTCTACATCGTAAAACGAACCCAAATAATGACAATGACAACTAAATAAATACATGTGTCCTATCATCATCGGGTGTTTGTCGGGTTCTCTATAAATTCCAATATCGACGGATACGGGTATCTACAGAGCCCCCACTTTGACTGAGGCTTGGACAAGGCGAAAGTCAAAGTATACCCTGTCCCTTTCGACCGAGGATTCTGCGGGTCGTTTATAGTCCATTAGACTTGCGTATATAAGCTCGCCAGCCATAAGAAGAGATCATACCTGAAACTTCGTTGGGGGTTGACTCTTGCTTCTGTTGCGTCGAATTATCATCGTTGGTCATCGACCCATAAATTGCATAAATGGTGGATTGAGCCTTATCCTTAGGCGCCTACGTATCCGTTTCTGACGGAATCAAACCCGCGTCGTAGTTCGGCAAATCGCGACACATGCCCAAAGTTTATCATCTGCTGGCATTTGTCCAAAATTCATCATCTGTTGACATTTGCCCAAAGCTTATCATCTGCGGTGTGCCCAAATGGGACGGGACTTTCCAAGGAGGTTGCCGCCGCTTTCATCATTTGCTTTCAGCTACGGAATTCTTCCATTTCATACTCTTGTATTGAATTGAATTCTGAGTGGATGTCATCCTCTACATCTTGATAATGGTCTCTGAAGCCAACGGCTTCAGAGCCCCCAGTTTGCAATGGCTCTAAAGTCAAAGACTTTAGAGCCCCCAGTTGAACCATATCCTGCTATAATTGGAACAAAAACGTACTAGCAATAATCATCACATAAGCACATTTGGATCATCGATCTTGAAATTGGATTATTTTGAAAGATTGGGTCATCGACCCGAAAATTGAATTTGAAAATTTTGAATGATTGGGCCATCGACCCGAAAATTGAATTTGAAAAACTGGGTCATCGACCCGAAATTTGAACATGTTGAAAATTTTGAATAAATGGGCTATCGACCCAAATTTTGAATTTGAAATGAATCACTTGGATGTTGGGTCGTCGACCCAAAATTTGAACCCAAAAAGTTTTTGAAATATTTTGAAATATCTGGCATTTTGAAATCGAACCGTGATGGGTGAGCATGAAATACGACTCAGACACTCTGTATGACTCGCAGACAACGTGGGCGTAGCCCGCTACCGTAAAACAAAAAAGGAAAATAAAACCGTAAGTGTGCACGGGCTTCAATTCAATTATTGACTTGTTGGGGATAGAAATGTAAATTGGCCATTCTGGCGCCCAAAGATGGCAAATGGGAATCACAAAGTCGTCGGACTTGGGACAGAGATATCGTATGGCATGGGCGTGCTCCCGAGGGCACATGGGAATCAAGATCACTTGGCATTGACAAGGTGGATTAAACTCATGGAGCAACAACGTTGGCTTCGCCCAGACACTAAACACAGATTGATTTTATGAGAACACTTAGACATCACACATGACTTTTGTTGGGAACATTCTGCCACTCTTCTCCTCGCCTCCTTTCTTTTCAACGAGTATTCATCATTTCTTGCCACCGCCTTCTTTCTTTTCAGCGGGCTTTTACTATTTTTTCTTCCACGCCTTCTTTCTTTTCAGCGGGTTTTTCATATTTTCTGTTCCCAACACAAACTCACATCTATATGACTCAGCATCTTTGCCTAAACCGTTAGATAAAGCTCATTCTGAGACTTGATACTATTCATCCGAACCTATATCCTTATCCTAGCCTACATCGAGTGTTAAGACCGACTCAAACAAAGGTGGCTTCATTTGGACTTGGTTAAGACCCGTAAGAAACCTGCAAGATGACAACTTGGTTGATGAGTGGATTGAATCCCTTATTCTGAAGGACTGCCTACGTATTCGCGTGGAGCGAAATCAAATCCGACGTAGTTTGATCATGGTGCATAAACATGGCATTTTGATTGTGTGTACACACTCAAAGGTTTCACCTAAGGTATCATGTCGTATCCCATTCTAGCCTGCAAGGTACCGTTGTATCCTGTGTCTAAGGTTGGTACAAAAGGTTTTGATTCTTTGGGATGCATGTGGAGCTTGGTAAAAATAGGTTCGTAAGGTAAATCATCATTCTGAAGGTTCGTTTTGTGGTGCTAAGGCTAACGGGTTATGGCTTACATCGTGGTTGGAAAGGTGTCTCGGTTTTGACGAAATCCGAGTGCAAATGGGTTAGAAAACAACGTGGGTTCAAATCTCCATGTCTGGACCCTAAAGGCTAGGTATAACAACACAAGCGGAATGATTCTCAAAATTCCCGACTACCCCCTTGTAACTGTCTCAGGAAGGACTTAGGGGTAAAGAGGTTACTACTTAAGCTTTTGGGCTTCGCCCATTGAACTTCAACTATGGGTACTTGACTTGACTTCTGGCTTCCGTAACTTCGACATTCAACCAAAAACCTTTTGCAATAACTTCAACATCTTTTTTTTTCTTTTTTTCTTTTTCTTTCATCTTTTTTTTTTCATTTTCCCAATTTTTCTCTTTTTCTCTTTTTCTCATTTTTTTTCATTCTTTTCTCTCTTTGAAAATGATCTTCTATTCATTCTCTTAGTCATAAATGGATACACCTTGAAAACTGGGCTTCGCCAACTAATTTGGGTAAGAACTAACAATTCCTTGTTAGAACGGGTTGATATCTTCTCTCTTCGAGATGGGATGATTTTGTTGGGGAAAAGGCTTGCCTTCCATCATCGATAGGGGAAACAAGGAGCTAGTCCGGGTTCGTCATAGAATCATCTAAAAGCTTGTCATAAGCACTGGTTCTGATGGAGGTTTTCTACCGCCAGACATGGAATAGGTAAAGGAATCAAACACGAGATCCTAGTGTACCTTACATTTTGAAACGGGACATATTTCTACCCCAGTGATCTCTTTGAGTGTGTTGTGCATTTTATCATGTTTTTGGAATGATTGAGGATTGGAAACAAGGGATATTTGGAAACGAAACTGCAACTTTTATTGAATGGCAAATGCTTAACAGACTCGAAAGAACGATTCCTAGGACACATCCTAGGTCATCGCGGAACAAACGACTCAAATTCAAAAAAAGAAAGTTCTAGACTCGACTCGACTAAGATAAGAAAACAGATCCCGACTCATAATTTCAAATCTGGTCATGAGCTTTCCCTTGTTCAGCTGTCAGCTTAGATGTTCGGCTCTGGTCCTTGATCCCTTTGATGGTCTGCCTCCATCCCGAGGTAGTCCTCTGAGGATCTACGCCAATGATGAAGGTCGGTGAATCGAATTGTCCTTTATTAACTTCGTTAACGAGAGGAGTACATTCTGGAGCAAGACTCCCGACTTGAATTTCATTCTTCGGGTTTGGCAAGGATTCACAGCAATCCACAAATATTTTCCCGATAAACACCCCTTTCAAGTGACATGGGCGGATAAGATGAGAATAATCGACATTGTCTTCGACAGAAACAAAGTTAGTGTGATCGCCAAATGGATTGGTGATGTTATTGGGTTTAACAGCTGGGATCGGGAGCGTTCCGTTCTCAATCATGTCTTGAATTTCGTGCTTCAGTCGATAGCACCTTTCAGTATCATGGCCTTTCCCTTGATGGAAGGCACAATAGGCATTTGGTTTATACCATTTACCTTGTTGATCAGCGGGAGGGTCCGGAGTTGGACCAATAGGCTTCAGCTTTCCTTGGGTTATGAGCCTTTGGAGAGCATATGTATAAGTGCATCCGATATCGGTGAATGTCCTAGGTGTTTGGCGCTGCGACTTCTTCGATTGCCCTTCTAAGAGATTGATGGCTTCATCCAAATGGGTCGTAGCTGGGGCCTTGCCCTTAGACGATGAGGCCCCTTGGTACCCTTTCGGCTTTTCAGCCTCTGCCCTTATTACATCATCTTCTACCTTTATCCCGATTCTTATCAATTCTTTAAAAGAGCCAAAATTCTGGTATTTCAGAGCATTGCGGTAAACAGGTCGTAGATTCTTTACGAACTTATCTACCATTTAAACTTCATCAGGCTTCTTGGCTAATTTCACGCTTTCAGCGCGCCATCTTGCAAGGAATTCAGTAAAGCCTTCTTTTTCTTTCTGTGTCATCACCTCCAATGTTCTTATGTTGGTTTGAATCTCAACATTGTCAGCATAGTGCTTACAGAACTCCACCGTAATATCTTCGAAAGTGGGGAAGTTCTTAAGGTCCAGATTATAGAACCACGCCTTCGGTGTTCATCCGAGAGATTGAGCGAAAATTTCGGAGAGCATGTCACGGTACTCCCTTCAGTGCTAAGTACCCCTTATAGGCCTTAACATGGTGGACTGGATCTTCTGTGCCCTTAAACTTTGGGATGTCAGTGAGTACCATGTTCGTGGGCAACTTATCCTGCACCGGGGCATAGGCCCTAACATTCTCATAGTGAATGTTCTTCCCCTGGGAGAGTTTCAAACGGTCTTCGATGAACTTGAACCGTTTTTCCGGATCGATCGGTGGTGGAGGGAATCTTCACCCAGCTTAGATTCGATTGCATCCATTCGGGTCATCATGAGGTTCACGGCCTCAGTAAGCTTGTTAACAGCATCTTCCATTGCTTGACGTCGGGTTTTTGGCGGCCTTTCTACAAGAAAACCCCGTACTGAGTCAATATTTAAAGTAAGAGCTCCTGCACACTTAAGGACACGACCCCAACTTGACTCAAACAAAGACTCGACTTGAGATTGACTAACCAGAGGTTCGACTCACGGTTGGGTCTAGACCTTGGTTCATTTTAGACTCGGCAAAACAACATGACTCAAACTGTCATAGCACGATTCTAAACTGGACTCGGTGTGACTAAACCCGTGATTGGACTAACATAGCCCATAGGTTCGTATGAAACGTCCACAATGGCCTAGCTTGGACGTTTCTGTGGACTATCCTAGACCAAATGGTCGACCAACATGACTCAAGGCCCAAGAGGTGAGCTTGGGTGACCCAACAGGGTCATGTTCTAGACTCTTAGAACGAAACACACCCGGCCTAACACGGCCATGACCCGGACACGACTCGACGCATTTCATGCTTGGTTGAGGTTCGAGAGGCATTTTGGATTGATTTTGAAAAACGAATGATCGATTTGAAAAATGAGATTTGAAATGGGCAGCATGCCGGCTATAAAAGCTTGTTTTGGCCGAAATTTCTAGTCCTATTTGGGCAGCATTCCGCGTTTTTAAAACCATGCTAATTTTGAAAGTAAGTTGTTCAAAAGTTCGGTTTTGAAATGGACATGGAAAATTTTGAAAAGACTCGGGAAAACAACTTGCACATTGTCATTCTCATGTTATAAGGATGTATGCTCCTAGACATTTCTAAGTCTCGGCAAGTCTTCTACAAGAAGGTCTATGCCCTCCATCCTTTTGCGGTCTTATAGAGCAAGGGCCTTAAGGTAAAGTACCTAGAAGAGCGTCCCCACCATCAAGAACCACGCGAGGTGAAGTGGAAGCGAGCAATGTGCAGCTTCCTAGCATAGTGGGACGTCGCCCCCCACGCATCACAAAGAAACGCTGGGACGGCCCGGGAAAATCCTTAAGGGTTTATGCATGAATCGTAGCCCTATGAGTAATGTTTTACTTTCCAACACTTTCTTTTCAAGTTTCACCTCGGAGGAAAAGACCCTAGAAACAAAGTGTAACTAGTCCTCTTTTCCCCAGCAGAGTCGCCAAACTGTGGACAAGGCCCTCGGGAACTGCGTCCGCGGGATCCACACTAGGCATAATCGACTCGAGGTTCTTTCGAATCGAATTAAGACAAATTAGAGTCGCCACCAAGTTTTTTGGGAACTTGGAACCGTTCAAGTCAACTTTACACCTTTCGTCGAAAAGCATAAAGCCAATCGACTACGAGTGATTAAAGATAAAGACTTGTACCCTATATCACTAGATTTGAATGACTCTCGTAATCCAATGGTATTTAGACGGATCCACAAACCATAGATCTTGAGTAAGGGGTGAGGGTACGTGTTAGGAAGCCCATAAGGACACCCAACCCCGCCCGTCAATAACGACCTCTACTAAGTCAAGTATGGATTTCAAACAAGGTCATAGCTACTACGATGTATGATATGCAAACGTTGTTTTAACCCTATCATGTGACAACAATTTCTATGTCGTTTTAGATGCAACTAAACTAACTTTGTCAAAGTTGTAATTTAGCATGTGGGTTGATTGATCTAAGTAACATATAAACGAAAGCAAACAAGGCTTAGGGGGAATGGGGGAGCCGTTGGAATCTACTTATTACAAACCAGGCATTTCATGCCGACGCAACGATAAATTAAAGATACAACTCGATCTAAATACAACGCTATACACACGACGCAATACACGACACAAAACACGGCCATTCGGCCTAGAAAACCGTGCACAAAGGGGGTGACTCACGGCCTACATGACACACGGCCTTGGGTCACTCCTCGTAATGCGTGCTTTCACTTAATCTTATCGAATTAGACATAGGGCTACGCACCAAAGCATGCATTAGCATAAACCGGGCCATGTTGCTTTAAACAACATGCGGTTTACTACGCTCCTACAAGCATTGGGGAACAACCGTCTAACCAAACAAGACTAAGGGTTTTTGAAAGAGGTTTTTGACTCGATAAAAGAAAACTTAACTCGAAAATTACAACTCGATAAACAAACTATAAATTACAAGCTACAAAACAACAAAGAACAAATGATAAACAAGGAAAGAAAAACGAAATGAGAAAGACGGGAGACACGGCCAACTCACGGCCCAAACCAACGGCCACCCTCACGGCCAAGACAAGGCCATCCTAGTTCATGTATCGTTGACACCGTCTTGGGTCGTAATCGATGGTAGATTTTATCTCGAGAGGCCGTCGTCGACGAAGAAACAAGCAAACACGCGTTTTTTGACAAATCTGGACAGCAACTTTCAAACGATGATTTCTCCCTCGTTTCACGACGAAAATTCGATTTAAAAGATGTTTTGAAAACTAGAAAGAGAGGAGAACAGGGATCTTAAAGCAACCCCTGCTCGTTTTGGGTTATTGGGCACGAAAAATGAGCACAAACAGAACTGGACAGACAAGAATAAACCGCGGTTTGATGGAGGAACGAGTTGCTTTTCGAGGGATTTCGTGTACTCTCAAGGGCAATTTGGCTCGTAAATCTTTGTCTAATGTGTAGATGGATGTTATGTGGTTAATTAGGAACAAGAAAATCGAGTTTTGATGGAGGTTTGATGGAGGAACGAGTTGCTTTTCGAGGAGGACACACAAACAGTTCAGTTTGTGTGTCGGTTTTGTTTAGGGTTTTTGGGAGGCAATTAGGGTTTGTTTCTAAGGTTTAAATCTTGTGGGTGATGGTAGGATGTATGGAGAACTTAGAGGAATGAATGTATGGTGAAGGGGTGGTATTTATAAGGAGTTAAAGTAGGGTAAAAGAGAGGGAGAGGCAGTCGGGCCTGCTCACGCATAGCTGCTGTCCAGCAGCTTTTGTGAGGGTTTGAGAGGGGTTTTCTTGGTGATTAAGCTAGGGTAATATGGGTAGGATACTAGGGTATGGGTTAGGGTTAATGGGTACGGGTCTTGGTAGTGTTTGGAGCGGGTTTTGGGCTTGGGAATTGGCACGCAAAACAAAACAGGGGGCTGTTTGTCATGGGTGTTTGTGAGGGATTTGGGACGAGAATTTGGGCCATGGATAGGGGGTTCGAACTAGGGTGGATGGGTATTGGTCTAGGTTGGTTAGTGTACTCGAGATTCGTGCCAATTCGTGAAGAAAACGGGCTCAAAAACCGAGCTAAAATCGAGCTCAAAAACATGCTTTTAAAACGAGTTTTCTTCGCTTTTAAAATCGATTTTTCAAATCAATTAATAAATGATTTTTCAAATCAAATATACTCATAAAATGATTTTTCAAATCAATTATTTATTTTATTTTCAATAAAATAAACTTGGGAAAATAAATTCAAAATAAAATAAAATAAATTGAAATCACCTAAAAAGACCTTAATTTAAATATCATTTAAATTAAAATACTCCGTCGACAACGCTCATTCTACATCGTAAAACGAACCCAAATAATGACAATGACAACTAAATAAATACATGTGTCCTATCATCATCGGGTGTTTGTCGGGTTCTCTATAAATTCCAATATCGACGGATACGGGTATCTACAGTAGGAGAGCAAGCATGGAGAAAGGACATCAAAAAGAAGTGTGAGTTCCACCGTGATATTGGGGACAACACTGAGGATTGCTACACATTACGAAGAGAGATCAAGCGTCTGTACAAGCAAGGAAAGTTGAGCCACCTATTACCACGTGGGGGCAAGAAACAGGATAAGGTAGGCTCCGCCAAGCCTGCAAACCCACCCACATGCACCAGAATCATAAACGTGATAACAGGCGGCTCAGACCTAAGCGGGCTGCCATACTAAGCAGCCAAGAGACGTGCTACCGAGACCAAAGGAGACAGGCCAGCGAATTCTTGCAGAATTTCTCACAGCGACCTACCAGCTGTCAGCTTTGATGAAGGAGATACTTACGACGAACGAGAACATCATGACGCACTAATTATCACCTTATCAATGGCCAATTGCACAGTTAAGAAGGTCTTGGTAGATACAGGTAGCTCGGTCAACCTGATCATGTTGAAGACCATAGAGAACATGAGATTCAGCGAGAAGGATCTGCAGAAGAAGACTATTCCGCTGGTAGGCTTCAGTGGGGAAACAGCTAACTCGTTGGGAGAAATAGTCATCCCAACCTATGTGGGAGGAGTCAACAAGCAAGTCAGGTATCTGGTTATAGACGGCCCCTCCACCTACAATGTCATCTTGGGAAGACCGTGGCTACACCAGATGAAAGCAGTCCCCTCAACATATCACCAGTGCATAAAGTTCCCCACACCATAGGGAGTAGAGACAATAAGAGGAGATCAGGAGGCTGCTACAAGAAGGCACTTAAGTGTACTGCCAGTCCTCCCGCATAGCAATTACAGAAGCAGCCTGTCCAGGACGAATACATCGAACCCCCAGCAGAAGAGCTGGATCAAATCAACCTGGACAAGCTGCACCCAGAAAGAACTGTGCTCATTGGAGCAGGATGCATAGGAAGCTTGAGACAGCAACTAATCAAGTTCTTACAGGATAACATGGATTATTTTGCATGGTCACACGATGACATGATAGGAATAGATCTGTTTTGTGTGGATTTTGCGCAGGGCGAAATCAGGTCAGGGTAGAGTTATGTAAGGTTAACTAGCTCTAGGTAGTCTGTTGGTCAGGTCGTCAGGGTACAATAATAAGATGTAAATGAAATAACGACAATAACAATAAGACAAGTAATTTTGTACGTGGAAAACCCTTGAATGGGAAAAAACCACGGGCACCAAGCCAGGAGAGGATTTCACTATGTTATTTGGGAGAATAATTATCTGATTATAACAATCTTTGTATTTCTCTAAGTATTGTATATGCTCCTTCTTGCGTATGAATGATATCTCCTCTAGTGTCTTCAAAGTGTTCTTTATATATTCTTCTTCCCTGAACGGCTGCTTGATCCGGTATTAAAGGCAGAATATTCTCCATAATTGCCAGTAATAATTGCTAATTATTCCTCCCTTAATTACTGCATTTACTGCGTAATCTTCACACTTAATGTTGCGTATATAATTCCTTTATTATACGCGTATATGGTCTAATATCGTCCTGATATTTTGACCGTTGTCCTCTCCCTGGCATGGCACCTATCTTCATGTGCCCTGATAGTCTGACACCCTGACAGCCTATTAGTCAGGTTCAGGTGAGATACTGATCAGGAAGGTCTGCGGATTTCCAGGCCTAATAATTGCCCCTTATCTCCTCATTTGCAGTGTGCCAGGATGAAAAAATGAGGAGATAACTTTATTATTGGTAAGATTACCCAACGGTTAAGTTTTTCCTGATAAGGTTCCTGTAACGGCTATTTTACTGCAGTTGCTGACGCGTGTTTATTTACTGCAACTTCCTTAATGATTATCCACTTCCTTTGCGGCTGAAACCCTAATCCTTTTCATTATAAATACCTGTGTGTTTCATTAATTTGAACTCACCAACGCAATCTCTTCTCATCTTCTCTCTTTAACAATCTTTTTCTTCAGTTTTCTTAATTTCCAACTTCTTCAATCCTTAATCAATTCTTTATAATCTTTTAAATAATGGCTGCGAAGAAAAAATCTACCAGGGCAGCGGTTCCTGCAACACCTCCTCCTCAGAATCCTGAGGAAACTTCTTCTGAAAATTTGCCTGCTTCTTCTGCTGCTCCATCTCCCATAGTAAATAAGCCAAGTGATCCTCCATTGGAGATGATCTCAATATCTCATGGTGATTTCCAATTCAAGCCTACGAAGGCTTTAAATGAGGATCAGTCTCCTGCAAACCGTTTGAAGCCTGAGTTTGAGAAGATTTTGAAGGATAAGGGGATCATCCCTGCTGACGCTGAAGTCTGGATCCCTGAGGATTCTCCTATCAGGGCCGACTGGGCTTGTCCTGGTTGGTTCTGTATCCATGACTGGGCTTTCAGGGCAGGCTGTAAGCTTCCTTTTTCGCCTCTTATGGTTGAGGTTATTAAGGAGATCGGTGTTCCATCTTATCAGTTAATGCCAATGGTGTGGAAGGTTGTATGTTCCATTGAGAATCTCTGTAAAAAACACAATATCTCTTTTTCTCTTGACGATTTGAAGACCTGTTATGCTGTTAAAACAAACAGTCCTGGCTGTATAAGTTTTAAGGTCAGGGCGTCTACTACTCCTCTTTTGAGTAACTTGGATAGCGGCCATGATAAAGGCTGGGTTGCTGGGTATATGTTTGTCAGGACCAATTCTGTGGGTCCTGACTTGGCGTATTTGAATCATGAGGCTTGCGTTGCCGGTGAGTCTTTTTGGTTTTCTTTTTTGTCCTACATGTTTTATTTGTTAGTGAAAAATAGAATGAAAATTATAATAAGTCATACCTCTTACGTGTGCAGTTGATGACTGGGTTACTGAAACTGAGTATCCTACTCCCAATGTTTCTGCTTTCCTTGCAATTCCTCCTTTGGAGAGGTCCTGGCCTCTCTGTTGTGGGGTTGGTCACCTTCCACGCTGTTTGAAGGCTGACGGTGCTCCCAGGGCGGCTAAAGCTTCAGGGGCTGCTAGTGCCACTACATCAGGCAATAAGTCTATCTTAATTTTTCCTTTCTCTTTGCTTTTAGTTTCCTGACAATGCTTGGTTTATATTGCTGATACAGTATTTCGTGTTGCAGCCACCAGGTCGTCTATTCGCCTTGCCAGGTTTGGTATGGCTGACCTCTCAGCCAGGCTGGCCAAGATTAAGGAGGAAGGTCCCCAGGGAAGCGGGGATGCTGAGCCTGTTATTGACTTGACTGAACAGTCTGATGCTGCCAAGGTCACTGCTGTACCTGCTGCCCCAGCTGAAAAAAGTTCAGCAGCCCAAAAAAGGAGAATTGAAAATGTTGATGTTTCTACCCCTGTCAGGGAGGTGAGAGCCAGGTTGGATAATATGGAGGCTGCTAGGGTGAAGATCAGGGATTATGCTGCTTCTAAATTAGATGTCATGCTCACCCTTGACCCTGTTGAGACTGCTACTCAGGCAGTCGCTTCAGTGGATCATTAAGTCAGCCTCTTGGCTGGCGCCTTGGCTGCTGTGAGGGAGGTAGGTTGGCACAATTTCTATATGTGTTTTGTTTTGGTAGTTTTCCATTGTTGGTATAAATTACTCATTTTTCTCTGTTTTTGATCAGGGTGCTGCAACCTGTCTCCATAATGCCTATCAGGCTACTTCCTTGGTAGCCAGAATTGATCTAATGAGATAAGATTATGATAGGCTAAAGTTTGAGCTGGATTTTGCACGAGCTGACCTGGTTGCTAAAGCTGCTGACTTGACAAGGGTGCAGGCTGAGAGGGATGCTGCTAAGACTGAGGCAGTTTCGAGTAAGCGGCTATTGCAGGAGGCCCTGGACAGAAATGAGGAGCTCACCCAAGAGAGGGATGACTTGGAATTCAAGCTGGATGATGCTTCCCTCTACTTTTATATCAAAGGAAGGGCGGCTGCTATGTCGGAGCTTGTCGAGGCCAGGGCCAAATGGGACCCTGCAGCTGAAATGGCTTTCGTTGCTTCAAAGTATCCTGACCTGCACAATTTGGAGAATGAACAGGAGGTCGACTCCCCAGGGGAGCAGGACGTTGAGGCTGATCCGGTTAAGAGTGGGGAGCAGGTTGTTGATGTTGCTGCTTCTAAGGAGAAGCAGTAATAAATTTTTTCAGTTGGTATTTTGGCCCATCCAGGGGGGATGTCCCTGGACAAACATTATTTTTATTTTCCTGTTTTGGGTCAGGGGGACTCTCCCTGGCCTTTATGAATATTTTGGTGTCTTTGCCCCAGGGGGTAAAGGTTTTTTATTGATATAGACATGGTGGTCTTCTTTTGGCTGATTTCACTTTTGATTTTGCTTGATTTGTGAGTTTCATCCTGTTGGGACTGTCAAATATTTCGTTTGAATAACCTGCACATTATTTTCATTTTATATTGTTATTCATGAGTAATTCAACCAAGTATAGTTTTTTTTGCTATAATGGTTGAAGGGGTGGGAAAATCGGCCTGTCGGGAGGGCTTATGTCCCCCCGCCTAGTCGGAGGGCTTGGTATTCGACCAAGAGAGGGCATTTTAGACTAAGTGTTTGGGAGAGAACACCCTTACACTGTCTTCTTTGCGTCAGTCCAAATTGTAATCCGTGGCGAAAACCTAGTCGGGTCGAGCAATTATTTCATGCCGATTGGTCCCGACTTTTTCCGTATCCGTGGCGGTTACCAACTCGTCAGGCACAGTTAAGTGCAAAATTTTTGTTTCAGGAATGTATAGTATAGTAGCCCTCAATCCTGAATATTTATACATATAATCTTTTATCATGTGTAATTGTTCAGGATTCAAAAAGTAAATAGATAGGTTAGTTTGAACAGATATAAAATACAGACAGGGCATGTAAAACATGTAGTTCATCACATAGAATGTTAGGTTGAGTAGTGATTGAATTTATACCTGATTGTGGCCTGGTCTTTACATATGGAATAGTTTTAAATGAGTTACATTCCAGGATCTTGAGATCATTTCCCCTTCTAGCGTTTGGAGCCTGTATGCTCCTTGTCCAACATTTGAATCAATTAAGTAAGGGCCTTCCCATGTGGGAGCCAGTTTGCCTGCTGATTTTTCTTTTTTATTTGGAAATACTTTGCGTAAGACAAGGTCTCCTTCTTTAAAGACCCTGACCCTGACGTTTTTATTGTAAGTCCTGGCGACTGCTTGTTGATATGATGCCATCCTGATTTTGGCAGCGTCTCTTAATTCTTCTGTCAGGACCAAGTTGTCTTGCATCAGGTCTTTGTTTGCTTCAACGTTGTTCAGGCTGCATCTGGATGTTGGTACTCGTACTTCCGCTGGAATGACAGCTTTACAGCCATACACCAGGGAGTAAGGTGTTTGGCCTGTTGCATTTTTTGGAGTTGTCCTGTCTGCCCATAGTACTAATGGAAGTTCTTCAGCCCATCTGCCTCGTCTTCTTTTCAGCTTCTTTTTTAGGCAGCTTATGACTACCTTGTTGCTTGACTCCGCCTGGCCATTAGCTTTTGGATATCCAGGGGTTGATGTTACTAGGTTGATATTCAATTCTTGGCAAAATGCTTGGGTTCTTTTTCCCACGAACTGAGTTCCGTTGTCACATACTATTTCTGATGGGACTCCATATCTGCAAATAATGTTCGTCCTGATAAAGGATATTACTTCTTTTTCGGTTACTTGCCTGAAAGAGTCAGCCTCAATCCATTTGGAGAAGTAATCAGTCATAGCTAACATGAAGACTTTTTGTCCTGGAGCTACAGGCGGTTTTCCCACAATGTCCATGCCCCACTTTATGAATGGCCAGGGTACGGAAATTGAATGAAGGAGTTCAGATGGCTGATGTATGATTGGCGCATGAATTTGGCAGGCTTCGCATTTTGAAGAGTATTCCAGGAAGTCAACCCTCAGTGTAGGCCAGTAGTAGCCTGTCCTGAGAACTTTGCTTGCCAGGCTCTTTCCTCCTTTTTGGTTGCCACAATGTCCATCATGTATTTCTTGAAGTACTAGTTTGGCTTCGTCAGGCTCCAAGCATCTCAGGTAGGGTCCAGCCTGCGATCTCTTGAACAAGGTGTTATTGATGATAGCATAAGTTGAAGCTCTAATTTTAAAAGCCCTTGCCTCATGTCTTCCCTGAGGCAGTATTCCTCGGAGAAACCAATCATAATAGGGTTTAGTCCAAGAGTTACTTGTCTGATTGACGGGATTGACTGTTCGAGTTTCTTTGATTGTTGGCTCTAATAAGTGCACAATTGGTATTTTGTCGAAAACAGTGGGGTGAAATTTGAACCTAGGCTGGCCGAGCATCACTGGTATTCAGGTCTCTTGATATTTGATCTATGTCAAATAAAGCAAATTTAGCGGTAAGGTTTTTTGCATATTCTAAATACGAAATCATTTTTGCATCTTTAGCCGTATAAATTCCCTTTATTTGATTGGCAATTAAGAGTGAATTAGTTTTTACCTTTAGGTTTTGAACACCGAGGTCTAGACATACCTTTAAGCCTGCTATCAGGGCTTCATATTCTGCTTCATTGTTAGTAGCTTTGAACTCACAGCTTACAGCCTGAGCTATCACGTCTCCCTGTCGTGATTTAAGTACTAGCCCTAACCCTGCCCCCCTGGCGTTGGATGCCCCATCTATGAATAGGGTCCATTCTTGGTCTAGGATTTTATTTTCTAGTTGGTTGACCTCTTTTATTAGGTCTGGTTCCAGGTTAGGGCTAAAATCAGCCACAAAGTCTGCTAGGGCCTGCGATTTGATCGCTGCCCTAGGTTCAAAAGAGATGTCATATGTGCTAATCTGTCGACCATTTGGCCATCCCGCCTGAAAGTTCGGGCTTACGCAGATGATTTTATGGGCGGTTGGTCCCGACTATAATGGGGTGATTTTCAAAATAGGGTCTCAACTTGGTACATGACATAATTAAAGCTAGAACGTATTTTTCAAGTAGTCCATACCTCAACTCAAAGATCTAGCAGGCTTTTACTTACATAGTAGATCGGATGTTCTTTGCCCGTCTGTTCTTTCACCAGGATCACACGATCGCTTTGTCGATGACAGATAGGTATATCTTGACAGAGGTTCTCCCTTTTCTCGGCTTAGCCAGATGGGTGGAGATGACAAATAGGATTTTAGATCCTGAAAAGCTGCCTCATGCTCATCCGTCCACTGGAATTGTTTATTTTTCCCGAGGAGGTTATAGAATGTTTTGCATCTCTCAGAGGATCTTGATATGAAGCGGTTCAGGGCAGCTACCCGGCCTGTCAATTTTTGGATATCCTTGACAGACTTGGGTGACTGTAGTTACACGATAGCTGATACGTGCCTAATGTATAGTCTTTTTGGCCTATTTCAGCACGTATTTCTATGCATTTCTATGCTATTTTTATAGTATTTTGCCCCGAATTGGCTACTTTGGTGTATTTGGTCCTTTTTGTAGGAATGATCGCAAAAGTAGCGGAACCATGCTCTTTTCTGTCCTTTTGCATGCATTTAGAGGAGACGGGATTATCCCAGAGTGAGATGTTGCACTGAGAAGTGTCGTTGCACGCATTACGAGGTACTTGAGTGAAGACGTAAGCTGAATTGAAGATCCAAGTGGTCTATCGAGCTGTTTGGAGGACGATCGAAGGGTTCCTAGGCTCCATGAGGCTCGATCGAGAGGTCCCTTCCTCGATCGAGTTAGCTGCATTTAACCAAGTCCTCGATCGAGAACCATGCTGGTCGATCGAGGAGTTCTGCTGAGACCTTGGTCGATCGAGTGGTTTAATCCACTCGATCGAGGGGTTTTTCACGGGCATGGGCTTTGTTCCAGTCCGTGTGTTTAATTTTCGCAAAACATTGTTTGTTTCCTATTTAACCTATGTTTACTAGGTTAATTAGGCATCATCTTTTACTTAATCTTTTTATCTATCTTTTTTACCTTCCTTCACTGGAGAACTAGTTACGTTGCTAAAACCCTCTCTCACACTTTCGTTTGGATTGCTTCATCGGATTTCGTGCTCTTTACGCCGGAAATTGCTTGGATTGTAATTCTTCTCTTCTCCTAATAATAATTAACCTTCTATTGCTTTTTAATTCTCGTTTTTGTTATGATTCTTTCTGCCCTAATTTCTATTATTACATTTTATTGTTATTTCGTCATGATATCTGCTGGGAAATTGTTTGTTGTTAGTCTTATTACGAACATGAGTAGCTAATCTCCCTTCATGTTGGGATTAGGGGATCTGCGGTAGAATAATGACGACGTAGTAGATGAATTAGACGAATTGACTAAGAGACCCTGTCACTATAGCAATATAACTGTAATTCTCGACCTAGTTGAGTGCACGCTTCTATGTCACCCATTAATCTGGCTACAATTAATCCTGGATCGAAAGATTGGACTAAATAGGCCTGCTATAAACAGTAGACTACCCTAATGAGGACGAAAGTTAAGTTAGTGGTATTCTAGGGTGGGAAGTGGACCGAAAGGACCTTCTAATATCCGTCTCGCATTAGTTCGTCCCGAGTCATTTCTTTGCTAAGTTGTTGAACTACCGTAGTGAACCGAGTTCCCGACATGTCTCCCTCTTATTGATAGTTTAAATCATTTTCCTGCTTATCTGCTTTCCTCTTTATTTCTCTTCCTTTTACTCCGTAGTTAGAACCAAAAATTCAATCAACCCCCATTGTTACCATAGGATTAGAAGCGGAGATAGAATTTGTAGTTGCATTACCTCCCCGAGGATTCGATACTCGACTGCCTCTACTACATTTTTAGTTGAGACCGTTAGGTTTTATTTTTGACAGGTACGCGACAGACGTGTCAAATTTTGGCGCCGTTGCCGGGGAGGCAATTGTTCAATTTACTAGCTGTTTTATTTTTAATTCTCCTTTTGGTTTAAGGAACATCGTTCCTTAAACTATTCTCATATCTTGTCTTTAGTTTCGTCTTATGCGCAGGTCGCAGGGTGGCCCACTACTACCTTTTGATCCCGAGATTGAGAGATCTCTGCGCGTAAAAAGGAGACTATTTCAAGAGCAACAGGCCGAGGGAGAGCCCAGTTCTCGTGGTAACTTTTACGAGAACGAGCTTTTCAAGACAATCCACCATCTTCTCCGCTTTCCAATTCATCACTTGAGTCTATCACTTCCCCAGAATTTCCCGAAATGGCCGAGGAAGCTACCATTGCTAGTCACTCCGAGCCCACCGCTGACAATCTTTATAAAGGGTTCGAACTGCCTGGAGATGCTAGGAAGTTCGAGCCTAAGCCTTCTTACATTAGCATGGTCGAGAAAAATTAGTTCGGGGGAGCTGCGAAGGAAGATGCAGCTCAACATATGGAGACTTTCATTGATTACTGCTGCTCCATACCACCTCCCCGGGCGTGACAGCCGACCAAATCAAAGAAACTATGTTCATCTTCTCACTCCGCGATGTCGAGGGGAGTGGTACGAGGATTTAGACAAAGCTGCTCACGGCATAACAGATTGGAATTCGCTAGCATTGGCGTTTTATAAGAAGTATTTCTACGCTTGAGAACCATTGCCATTAGAGCTCGGATAACCGATTTCAAACGGGTCCCGACGAGAACTTCCACGAGGCATGGCTGCGATTTAAGAAATTGGTGCGGACCATACCGCATCACGGTTTCGAAAAATGGAGTCTGTGCAAGCATTTTTACAATGGTTTATATGATGATCGAGGGGCTATATTAGATGTCTGCCCAACGGTCGATTTTCGACAACTTGGGGCGATTTAAAGGATGGAAAATCATAGATGATTTAGCCACTCATAGGGCTGAATACGGGAATTCAAGGGGAAACCAAAGGAGAGCTGCTGAGTCCTCTTCAGTGGCTGCGTTAGAGGCCCTTACTGCTAGGTTCGACAAGTACGAACTAGGGGGAGCTCTAAAGCCAGGGATGTACCAGGTTAATGCCATGACAGACGGTCCTTTCGTCTGTACGAGATGTGGGGTAGATGGACATGTCGCTGATTATTGTCCTAGTCCTTATGAGCAATGTGCTGCCTTTCAACACTACAGGCAAAACAACACTCATTACGGGCCAAATATCCACCCCAATTTGAGGTGGAGTAACCAGCACAACGTACTCAATCCCACTTCCACTCCAAATCAGCAGCAGCAACCCTATATTCCTCCACACCAGAAGCAACAAGGCTATCAGAAGCCTCCGTCCTTCAACCCTCCTAACCAAGGTGCTTCGTCATCTAGTGGGGTGAGTGAGATGGGCGAGTTAAAGTCCATGATGCAGTCCATTGCGAAGCAATTACAACAGAAGGACACGGCATTCAAGGCACTTGAGACTCAAGTTGCTCAACTGGCTGAAAATCAATCTTCAAGGAAGCCTGGTCATTTGCCAACTCAAAATGACAAGAACCCAAATGAGACGGTGCATCTGATAGAGTTGAGAAGCGGTCTCTCTTATGAGGGACCAGAAATGAAGAAATCAGACCCAAGGGAAGTTGTCGGCGATAATGAACAAAGGTTACGCTAAGAGGAAAGGACTCACGACGAAGCGATTACTCGATCGATCAAGTCCGTGTCTTTGAAACAGTTCGATCGAGTGGAATTGGTGAGGAAAGCCCTCGATCGAGTAGTCACTCTGCTCGATCGAGTGAACTGGAAGCTGAAGATGGTCGATCGAGTGGGACTGTTGCTCGATCGACTGAAGTTGCTGAAGAAGCTGCTCGATCGAGTGAGCATGATACTCGATCGAGTGATATTGCTGACGGGGAGCTTATACGAGAGCCTGCTAGTGCTCGTTTAAGCGATGAATTACCAGAAAGGCCTCGTTCGAGAGGTAAGAAGCGTCCAAAGGATACCGAACTCGCTCCGGAAGACACTTTGGAGGCGAGAAATAAGGGACTCGAGATTCCAATTACTGTTCCCTTCCCGAGGCGGCTGCAGAATACCAAGATTAATCAACAGTTTAGCAAATTTGTTGAGCTTTTGAAGAGTTTGGAAGTTTCCGTGCCGTTCACTGAATTGCTGACTAAGGTACCTTCTTACTTGAAATTTATGAAAGAGATTTTAGCACGTAAGAGGACCATAAATGATAATGAGACCGTAGCCTTGACTGAGATGGGGTCAACCCTATCTCAAAATAAGCTACCTATTAAGCAATCAGACCCGGGTAGTTTTTCGATCCCTTGTCACATAGGTATGCAATTGATTGATAATGCACTATGCGATTTAGGCGCTAGTGTAAGTGTTTTACCTTTGTCTCTAGCTAAGAGACTTGGTGTGACAAAACTGAGTTGCACCAACATGACTGTCCAGATGGCCGACCGTAGTCTATCACGACCACTAGGTGTAGCGGAAGACGTACCTGTTCGGATCGGGAAGTTCTTTATTCCCGTCGATTTTGTCGTCCTAGATATCCCCGAAGATGTGCACACCCCTATCATTTTAGGGAGACCATTTTTGTCCACTGCCCGTGCAGTGATAGATGTCAGTGGGAAGACTTTGACATTTCAGGTAGGGGATGAGGAGCTGACCTTTCATCAGTCCAAATTCCGGAGGGCTCCCATGCAAGCTCAGCCTTGCAATGCCCTCTCTTCTGTTGACCCTATTATTGACACTCCAGATGAAAGTTTGGAGAATATTGCTATTATTGCTAACCCTCCGCCTCGGATTGAGAGCAACAAGGAGGAAAATTGTCTGTTGTCCTTACTGCGCAGTGCAGATGAAGGCAAGAAAGGAGCATCAAAGGACAAAGGGAACCATTGTCAATCAAACTGGAGCCAAGAAGGCTAAGGAAGCTTACGGAGGTGCGAGAACGAAGACAGTTCGCACCTACATAGATGGGAACTACATTCCTCCTACTGTCACAAACAGTAATTCAAGCTCATGGAAGTCAAAGAGGACGGTCAGTATCGCTGAAGTGACGTCCTCCAGTCAGAAGCCCACGAAGGGGCTACTGAAGGCTAATGGGAATTAAACGGGGAAATGCCCCGTGTAACAAATTGTAATAGATATTCGTTCGAATTACTTTTGAATTTCCTTTATTACGTTTTTAATTAGGATAATTAGTTTAGACAATTTTTAGCGTAGACTGAGACCATAGACTATGTTTTCGGTATTTTGGGATATGTTTGGATACGTTTTACGCAGGTTTGGGGAAGATGCACGCAAATCAAGGAGAAAAGACGGAAATTCAAAGAAGCCTACACGAGGAAGTCCTCGATCGAGTATTTTTGTACTCGATCGAATGGAAGTTGGTTCGATCGAGTCTGCTGGTTACTCGATCGAGGAAGGCCACAAGGGAAATGGTCGATCGAAAGGTTCCTTGTTCGATCGAGCAGAGGGACATGAAAAGTCCTCGATCGAGTGACTTAAAATCACTCGATCGAGTGAAATGAACAGTGGACGGGAGTTTTCCTATACTTAACTCCTTATTTCAGTTTTTCATTTCTATTTGTTTTATCCCTAATTTCCCCTAAACCCTCCTTAATTGCGATCCCCATTTCTCCCCAAATCCCCAATTTTTGCCCAAAATTATCAAATCCACCACCTACATTCTATTACTAGCATTTGATTCTTCAATAACCCCTTATTTTTCCCCTCTTTTATGCTCGTTTTCTCGGTTTTTAAAGGGGATTAGGGTTTGCGGGTTTTTCAATCGAAAATCCACCTTGGTTGATTGTTTTTGTTGAAGTTTAATTGCTTTGTAGGATTCTCATCATCAAGTAAGTATTTCTATCACACTCCTTGCAATTTCTCTTGATTTAATTCGAATTTCTTTGAGGTGATTGCATTAGGGTTCGAAAATTCCGTGCCAAGTCGAATTTATTCGATTTTATTGTGTTTATTTGCCCTTGATTAGCTTGTTGATGTTATCTTAGCAATTCCTCGCTGTTTCTACATGTTTTATTCGATTTTTGCGCGAGATTCCGCGATTAGGGCTTCTCAGTCGACAAATTTCGACTGTTAGACGGTTGTCTTGCTGCCATGCTTCATTAATTGCGGTTATCGCCTACTTGCTACTGTTTTTAACCGCTGTTAACTGTTTTCCCGTCCCCTATCGCCATTATGCTGTGAATAGTTACTGTCGACTGCCCGGAGTAATACATGCCCCCATTTTCGGTTTTCATGATGTATTCACCCTTTTGCAGTCGCTGTTTTATCATATTATCACCACTCACATGCTATTTTTCGACAATTTTTGAGGAATTGTTTGGTTTTGTATGCTGTACGTCGATTGTTTCGACTGATAGGGCCTCATTTTTGCTGTCACATGTTGGTTAGCGGGTTGTTTTAACCACGGTTAGCAGCTACCTCACCTTATTCATGCCCTTTGATAATATGCAGGATGGACGCGAGTTCTATGTCCTCTACTAGTACGTCCTCCAGCTCGTCAGTGAGCGAGTCAGTGGTTCCTTCTGTTGCCACTAGCTCTGCCTTGGTCACCACCGCAAAGACCGGTTCTACTTGTCTCAGCTGCAGGGACGGTTTACTCCGCGGCTAGCTCTGCCGGGAGCTCGGTTCAGGCTACACCAGCCACTACTCCTAGCGGGTCTTTCTTTTTGCTGGCCTGTGGACGCACGCCCCGTTTCCAGCAGCCTGGTATGCTGCCACCGAGACCACACCAAAGCTAGCCAGACTAGCCATCACTTCCACCCGTCGAGGTCATTGTTACGGGAGAGGGCGCTATCGCACTGTCACCGAAGATGCCCACGGTACGTTTAAGCTTCCGAGGCTCACCGGAAACGGTTAGTCGCCTTACTTCGTTGCCCCCTCTCCTCCACCCGTTTCCTTGCGCGGACTGACCTAGAGACCTTAGGCATTTACGAGGAGGTCTGTAGTTTGTTGAACGGGACGGGTATGTCGGGTCTGATCACCATGGAGGAGGCTACCATTCGTACCCTTACGTACGAGTTCTTTAGCTCCTATTCCTTTGACACCGACTCTTACGCTGCCGACCACTCCGCCTTCCTGCATTTACTTTCGACTCCGCAACGAGTCGCACCACTGGACCTTGGCCGAGTTTGGGCAGGTTTTGGGACTAGTTAGTGACGGTCTCACCGCCCCACCTAGAGACCTCCTTCAGCCACTTTGGGCTGCTCTTTCTCACACTCCCTTCCACTCACGGAAGGGAGCTCACATTCATTTACCTGCGCCCCGTTACTACTTGCGTCTGTTAGGAGAGACCATTTTTGGGCGCCCTGAGTCCAACAACGTGACCAACACTGAGCTAGCGATTCTCGCGGGGTACCTCAACATTGACTACGGTACCCCGTTTGTTCTAAACATTGCTTATCTAGTAGCTCAAAGATTAGAACGGAATTGGGACTCGGGTCAAGACCGCTATTGTCACGGCGGGCTAGTGACTAGGATCGCCCGTCACCTTTACCCCACCGACCCTTCACTCACTTCACCCGACGAGATGGCTTACCTTGACCTCGATGCCATGGTGTCTTGACCTGTTCCCAAAGGCGAAGGGGAGCGCGAGGACGTGGAAGATCCGTGGTTCCACGTCCGTTACCTTGCCGTGCTCTACCCTTCCGCCACTTTTACCGCTCCCTCTCTGCTGGCCGAGGGAGCGAGGCCACCTCCACCTACCTACCACCTTACCTTCACCCCTCCTTCTTCTTCCGGGAAGAGGAAGCGGAGGCCGAGCCTCCTCTAGCTCTCGAGCTCGGACACGAGCCCAGTCGGACCGACCCCCACGCCTCAGCCTACACCCACACAGCCTCCCACACCTCTACCTTCACTCACTCCACCTCCTTCTGGCTCGGTTTTTCCGGCCAATTTTGTCTGCCCTCCTGCTTTAGAGGCGCCCGAGGTCATGGACCAAGGGCGTCGTGATGCCGTGCTTTCGGATATGTGCAGGTACGTTACTGAGATGAGGCGGGATATGGCTTTGGCTGTATTCCCGCTCTACGAGTTCCACATCCGAGCCCGGCGACCGATTCCAGAGGGGTGGCCGCATCCTTCCTTCTACCGATACCCAGCGGACGGGTACCCTCCACTTTCTTCTGACTCAGAGGAGGAGCCGGAGGAGACAGAGGTAGCACGAGAGGTGTGGTTACGGCGAGCGGGCGGCACGTAGAGAGCGCGCAGAGAGAGCAGAGTGACCCTCCGTTCGTACCCGGTCCGGAGGACCACCGGTGACGACGACGAGTCTCCCCTTGTTTGTTGCTGGTTTGGGAGACCGTTTTCTTTGGTCGGAGTACACGAGAGACGGCGGTGCCGACGACGAGTAGCTACTGGTCTACTCACTTCCCCAGTTTTCTGGCTGGTTTGGGGAAGTTCGTGTTTTGTATGTCTTCTTACTCTTTTATTTTCGTCTCCTTTATTTTTATTTTATTGGTTGTATACTCCCATCCCCATTTTTCTCATTTGGTGTATCTTTGGAGGACAAGAGAGGGCGTTGTCCGTTTTGGTTTGGGGAGGGTATTGCATCCTTTTGAGTCTGCATCTGCATTTGTTTTGCATTCACGTTTAATTTTTCAGTTTGCATTTGTTGTTTATTTTCATAAAAATCAAAAATAAAAAAAAAAATTAGAAAATGTTAAAAATTCAAAAAATTTCACGTTTATTTTTGCATTTAGGTTGAGTCGGAACGGTAGATTCCCGTGATGAAATTGCACTATAGCTTGTCATATTACTTGAGCCTTGCACTTCAATTGATGGTTTTTAGCTTTGTCATACGCATAGTCTACAATTTACTCAAATAATAGTCGATTTGTTTAGACTTGACCTATAAACTGGCAAACTACTTAAAAATTCTGAGTTTTAGAGCCATAACTGGTGACATTCATGACCAGTTCATTAGGAATTTTGAGAGTAGTACTCCTTGCATAGCATGTTTGTCTCATTTGCACATTTATGACATTCAATTTCTCGTCAAATGCACATATTCGGGTCCGTGGTTGGTGTCACATGCAGGGAGGGTCTTGCAAATTCTCCTTCTTTATATATCTTCACCCATTTAGCTCCACTTTAGCCAAACTTGCCTTTTTGACCCATTAGCTACATTCCAAACTAAGCTCGCTAGTCAAGCTAGTTAGTTTGTCCTTTTGTGGTATGTCTACCATTGCAGTTTGGCCTGTCTCTCTTGTTGGAGTTGGTGTCGTATTAAGGAAGGAGGAAAGAAAAAAAAAAAGAGTATTGAAAAAAAAAAAAGAAAGAAAACGTGAAAGAAAGAAAAGAAAAAAAAATAGAAAATGAAAAAAAAATGATGATATTCACGTGAAAGAAAAAAAAAACGAGAAATTGTCTAAAGTGTTGTCCCCTCTTGTCAGAGTTGAGAAGATGTTCGAAGATGTACAATCGATAAGAGGGTTGGTTGTTTCATCATTGTTTCGATTTATGTGTTTAAAAAGGGAATTTTGTGACCGTCTGACTCCTCCATTCTTATTCTATATTTTTGAGGAGATTGTGTTTGAGTCTAGTGAGTTTTGTGCCAAGTGAAGGGCACCTGTGTTTAGTCTTTCAGTCAGTTTGAGATCCGGATGGTTTATTATGGTCCTGTTAGGAACTAGCTTGACGCTTTTACCTCCACATTTCCATAACTTGTTTTGCCTTTTCTCACCTGAACCTCACTATTCCCATATTGTTTGCATACCCTCGGCTGTGACGGACATTGTTGGTTGGAATTTGTGCATTAGTACTTGAATTGTCTTTCATTTTTGTTGCATGCATGCTATGTAGGTCGCAGTTAGGTGAGTGACTGTCCTTTCTTCTCTCTTTTACATATAACATTTACCCTTTGCTTCATGAGAGAAGAGTGACCACGAGAGAGTCCAGTTTTGTTGGTCTTGCAAGGTCGATAGGTCACTTTATTTCTGAACAGCTTATAATTCGTTTGCGTATTGACTGCTTAGCTTTAACCGTTGATTTTCGTTGCATTAAATTGGTTCAAGTAGACAAGTTAAGCTAGCTCTGAGTTATCATTTCCGTTCCATTAGTTTAGTTTTGAGTTTACTCGAGGGCGAGTAAAGGTTTGGTTTGGGGAGATTTGATACGTGCCTAATGTATAGTCTTTTTGGCCTATTTCAGCACGTATTTCTATGCATTTCTATGCTATTTTTATAGTATTTTGCCCCGAATTGACTACTTTGGTGTATTTGGTCCTTTTTGTAGGAATGATCGCAAAAGTAGCGGAACCATGCTCTTTTCTGTCCTTTTGCATGCATTTAGAGGAGACGGGATTATCCCAGAGTGAGATGTTGCACTGAGAAGTGTCGTTGCACGCATTACGAGGTACTTGAGTGAAGACGTAAGCTGAATTGAAGATCCAAGTGGTCTATCGAGCTGTTTGGAGGACGATCGAAGGGTTCCTAGGCTCCCTGAGGCTCGATCGAGAGGTCCCTTCCTCGATCGAGTTAGCTGCATTTGACCAAGTCCTCGATCGAGAACCATGCTGGTCGATCGAGGAGTTCTCTTGAGACAGCAGGTCGATCGAGTGGTTTAATCCACTCGATCGAGGGGTTTTTCACGGGCATGGGCTTTGTTCCAGTCCGTGTGTTTAATTTTCGCAAAACATTGTTTGTTTCCTATTTAACCTATGTTTACTAGGTTAATTAGGCATCATCTTTTACTTAATCTTTTTATCTATCTTTTTACCTTCCTTCACTGGAGAACTAGTTACGTTGCTAAAACCCTCTACTGTTACTTTCGTTTTCGGATTGCTTCATCGGATTTCGTGCTCTTTACGCCGGAAATTGCTTGGATTGTAATTCTTCTCTTCTCCTAATAATAATTAACCTTCTATTGCTTTTTAATTCTCGTTTTTGTTATGATTCTTTCTGCCCTAATTTCTATTATTACATTTTATTGTTATTTCGTCATGATATCTGCTGGGAAATTGTTTGTTGTTAGTCTTATTACGAACATGAGTAGCTAATCTCCCTTCATGTTGGGATTAGGGGATCTGCGGTAGAATAATGACGACGTAGTAGATGAATTAGACGAATTGACTAAGAGACCCTGTCACTATAGCAATATAACTGTAATTCTCGACCTAGTTGAGTGCACGCTTCTATGTCACCCATTAATCTGGCTACAATTAATCCTGGATCGAAAGATTGGACTAAATAGGCCTGCTATAAACAGTAGACTACCCTAATGAGGACGAAAGTTAAGTTAGTGGTATTCTAGGGTGGGAAGTGGACCGAAAGGACCTTCTAATATCCGTCTCGCATTAGTTAAATCCGAGTCATTTCTTTGCTAAGTTGTTGAACTACCGTAGTGAACCGAGTTCCCGACATGTCTCCCTCTTATTGATAGTTTAAATCATTTTCCTGCTTATCTGCTTTCCTCTTTATTTCTCTTCCTTTTACTCCGTAGTTAGAACCAAAAATTCAATCAACCCCCATTGTTACCATAGGATTAGAGCAGACAGCTGTAGTTGCATTACCTCCCTGAGGATTCGATACTCGACTGCCTCTACTACATTTTTAGTTGAGACCGTTAGGTTTTATTTTTGACAGGTACGCGACAGACGTGTCAATAGCCTTTATCTGTTCAGGGCTAGCCTCTATGCCTCTCTTTGTGACCATATATCCAAGAAATTTGCCTACAGAGACTCCAAAGTGGCACTTTGCAGGGTTCAGCTTCATGTTATATTTTTCTAATATCTCAAATGCTATTTCTAGATGCTTCACATGATCTTCTGCATTCTTGGATTTTACCACCATGTCGTCTATGTATACTTCCATGATGTCACCTATCTGGTCTTTAAACATCATGTTGACCAGGCGCTGGTACGTTGCCCCTACATTCTTCAGGCCGAAAGGCATGGCAGTGTAGCTGTATATGCCTCGGTCTGTAATGAATGTAGTACTCTCCTGGTCAGCAGGGTGCATCTTTATCTGATTGAATCCACTGGAAGCATCCATGAATGTTAGCATTTCGTGTCCTGCTGTGGCGTCTACCATGGCATCAATATGAGGCAGGGGGAATGGATCTTTAGGACAGGCTTTGTTTAGGTCAGTGTAGTCTACACAGACTGATATACGATTAATTTACTTCTAATTCCCCTCTTTCTTTTATGCATACCGACTCGTATCGAGTCGGTTTCGGGTGCTTTTCCTTGCATTTTGTGCCCAATCCCCGTACTTGTTATTTTGTGTATCCTTTTGCAGGAACCGATCCAAGTATAGAGGAATTGGGGCAAGAAAGGCATCCCATTGCCTTTACATGAAGAAGAGGTGAAGAAATGCTGAAGGCAGTGTTCTGCCGGCAGGCCGGCAGGCCGGCAGACGGTCTAGCCACCGGCAGAACACACCCCAGAGAACTGTCAAAGAAATTGAAGAATTAACCTGAGTGCTGTGTTTTGCCGGCAGGCCGGCAGCCGGCCCACCGGTAGAACACAGCAGGACGAATTAATTGAAGATTTAGAGGAAAAGGAAGCTTGACCTCGCTGCCGGGAGGGAGCACCGGCAGGCGGTCAACCGGTAAAGCACATCTCAAGGAAGAAGAAAAAGACCTGAAGGTAGTGTTCTGCCGGCAGGCCGGCAGCCGGCCCACCGGCAGAACACACTTGCCAGATATTTTATTTATTTGCACGGTTTTGCCGGTAGGAGCGCCGGCAGCCGGTCCACCGGTAGAACGCAGCAACGACGGATTTGGGCTTTTCATCTCTTTTCTCCTCTTTTCTTCTTAATCTTATACAAGCCAATAAATACCCCCTCCTTAAACCCTTTGTACACACAACCCTAGATCTCAGAATATTTCCCTTTCCAAGTTTCAAACTTTGTTAATCATTTTGTTAATCTTTCCTTAATTAGACTAGTTCTTCAATTAATTAGTAATTGGAGTTGGGTTGTAAGAAGATTGTAGGTTCCTCCTTCTTTATTTTTCTATCCTAATTCCTTTCTTGCTATTTGATTGGTATTATTTCTCTCCTTATTTTCATTTGTTTACATTTGCTTTTTCCTTCAAGTTTGTTTGATTTTTGTTGATTAAATTGGCATCCTTGTTGTTTGATTATTGTTGTTTTCACCATTGTTCATCTTTTCATTGTTCATCTTTTCATTAATTCTCTTTCCTTTGTTCATCTTTTGCTAGTTGTCCTCAAAGACTTAATCTTTGAGTTGATTGTGTTAAAGATTGTGTCTTTCAGTTTGTTCATCCTTGTTATTAGATTAAAACATCTTTCTTTATAATTATTGTTGGATTGTTGCATGTTTAGAAGTAGAATTCATCCTCTCACCATGTTTATGCTTAAAGACTCTATCTTTATTGTTCATTTTGCCTTTAAAAACATGATTAGTGAGTAGTCTCCTTCTAGGACTCGGTTTGACCCGATATGGGTAATTTCACTAACTAATTATCATTAAGGCTAATTTGTGGGGGAAATTGGTGAGGGTAGTTTAGAGGAATTTGCATGTTTAAGGTTTGGGTTTTGGGTAGTGTCAACTTGTGACCCTTGTCCACCAACGGGAGTTGGTTAGGTTGTAAATTGGATACCCGAAATTTGACCTTGTCACCAACTAAGGTTGAGACCGGAAGGGAGAACCGAGGGAGGGTGCCCCTAGACTAGCGTTTGAAATCGACCTCCGGAAGGAGGAGTGGGATGACCCGGAATATGATGAGGGCTTAATGACCTTGACCATTTACTTGACCTCCTTAGGAAAATGCATGTTCTTTGGGTTGTCGGGTTTTGAGTTAGGGATACCGGCTTTCGAACCCGGGAGGGGGGTTAGTCGGAGTAGCTAGTGTCCTATTGCGAGACCGGAAGGGAGGTTCTAGGCGAATTAGAGTCATCTCCCCCTTACCTTTCTACCCCTTTTGATTAGCCGAGACGATTAGTATGTGGAATTACTTATATTCGTGGGAGAACCGAGTTCTAGTCCTTCTCTTTATTTGATCTATCCCTTATCTTTTAGCTTGTTCTTATCTTGTCTAGTTTAAGGTCTTTAAATTTGTTAGTTTAGTGCTAGTTTGTTACCTCCATCAATTGTTATTTATCGACTTAGCTAAGCTTGTGAATTAGAACGATTAGTACTCCACCTACTCCTTGTGGGATCAACCCTTTAAAGTGTACAACGATAAAATCGTGCACTTGCGAGGTTTAACTTGAGACCATCGAGTTTTTGGCGCCGTTGCCGGGGAGTACGGCTTGATATTAATCGTTTTTGTTCTAGTTTAGACTAAGTCCTTTGTTACTAATCCTTTCTTTCAAGTGCTTAGGTCTTTTGCATGAGTAGGCGACGAAGAAGAGGTCAACCAACATATCAACTTGACCGCGAAATTGAAGCCACGACAAGAAGACTTAATTCATTAAGAAGAAGGGGTTTACTTGATATACCACCTATTGAAGAAGTTAATCACCAAGAAGCCACCGAAGTGTTTGAAAATCCTTTTGGGGTTTTAGAAGAAGAACCTAACATCATGGGTGATCCGGTTCCGATAAGAGAGACTATGGCTCCTAAGCACATAGTAAATCCAAGCATCCAAAGGCCAAGAATTCAAGCTAATAACTTTGAGATTAAAAATGCCTTGCTCAACCTTGTTCAAGACAACCAATTTGGAGGAGGTCCCTTGGAGAACCCAAATTATCATCTAAATGATTTCCTTGAAAATTGTGATATGTACAAGTCAAATGGGGTCTCCGACGACGCGGTTCACCTTAGGTTGTTCCCCCGTTCTCTTAGGGGTTCGGCCAAGGATTGGTTGAAGAATTGTGACCCGGATTCCTTCAAAACATGGGATGAGTTGGCCTCGGCGTTTTTAAACAAATATTTCCCACCCTCAAGAACGGCCAAAGTCAAGAGTGAACTACAAAGCTTTACTCAAGAAGAGGATGAGACTTTATATGAGGCATGGGAACGGTATAAGAAGCTCCAACGGTTATGCCCTCACCATGGCATCTCCGAGGCCGAGCTAGTGAACAACTTTTACAAAGGGTTGACTCAAGACCTTAGGCTTTCATTGGATGCGGGATCGGGGAAAGGTGCCTTAGACATTTTGGGGCATAAGGCGGCAAAGGAACTAATTGAGGAGATGGCCTCAAGAACTATGGAATGGGGAAGTGATAGGCAAATGAGAAAGGGCAAGAGCAAGGATTGTAATTCGGTTTTGAATGTGGAGGTTAAGGGTATGCTAGATGAACTCACCCAACAAGTTGCTTTGCTAAATTCAAAACCTAAAGGATCCGATATGAGGCAAGTCTTGTCGTGTGAGTTGTGTGGTGAACAAGGGCACACTCCCATTGGGTGTCCCTTGATTGCACCCCTCCAAGAGGAATGCTACGAGCAAGCAAATGGAGTTTGGGAATCAACTAGTGCAAGGCAAGGGTTCAACAATAGTAACAACAACCAATTTGTCAATGGAAAAAGAACTCACCCTTTCTTATCTTATGCTTCACAAAACATTCAAAATCCAACCACTTCCCAACCTCAACAACAGCAAAGGTTCAATCAAAACTCTCAATTCCAAAGACAAATCCCACCCGGTTTTCAAGGGAAACAATTTGTCACCCAACACCAACAACCATTTGGGGGTTTCAAGGGACAAAATTTCAATCAACAAAAAAACCAAAACTTCCAACCACAAAACCAAAACTTCCAAACTCCTCAAAAACCATCTTGGGAACAAGCCTTTGAACAATTGGTTATTGCAAATCAAAAATCCGACTCAAAGCTTGATAACCACATTGCCTCCCAAAACCGGGTTAATGATGAAATTCGGGCATCCCAAAAGGCTACGGAAACTCATGTAGCACAAATTTCTCAACAATTGGGGCAATTGGCCCAAAATCCGGGGAAGTTTCCGGGTAATACGGTTAACCCAAGGGAGATGAATGCGGTATTTTTGAGGAGTGGAAAGCAATTGGAGGAGATTGAGAAGTCTCCTAAGTGGAAGAGGAAGAGGGTGTCTAGTGAAGTTGTGAAAGAACACCCGGTTGAAGTTGTGGAAGAAGGTGAGGTTAGGGTGGAGAAGTCTAAGGAGGTGGAGATGGTTGATCCTCCAAAGCAATATGAGCCTATTGCAACTAAGGCCAAAGAATGTACTCCACCACCAAGGGAGTATGTAGCACCGGTACCCTTTCCACAAAGGCTTGCAAGGCTTAGAATTGAAAAGAAATATGAGAAGTTTGTTGAGATCTTGAAGGGAATGAATGTCACTATTCCTTTTCTTGATATGATTACCGAAATCCCATCTTATGGCAAGTTTCTTAAGGAACTTTTCACTTTGAAAAAGAAGAATGGAGAGGTGCAAACCATCAACCTCTCTAAGGAATGTAGTGCTATTCTTACTCACACCAACAAGCTCCCGAACAAGTTAGAAGATCCGGGTAGCTTCTCAATTCCTTGTTCTATCCAAGGGGTGGATATTAAAAGAGCATTGTGTGATTTGGGGGCTAGTGTGAGCCTCATGCCACTTTCAATCTTCAAGAGGCTTGATTTGGGAGATTTGAAACCAACTAGAGTTTCACTTCAACTAGCCGATCGGTCGGTTAAATTTTCCATTGGTGTGATTGAAGATGTACCCTTGGTTGTTGGAAAGCTTGTTATACCATGTGATTTCTTTGTTATGGATATGCCCGAGGATTACAATGTGCCTATTATTTTGGGGCGACCTTGTCTTGCTACCGGTGGAGCTATGATCGATGTAAAGAGTGGCAAGCTATCTTTGCAAGTGGGTGAAGATAGAGTGGAATTTGAACTCCACAAGTCCATGGAAGCTCCATCTCTAGGTGACACTTGTTGCATTGTAGAAATTCTTGAGAATCCCATGGAGGAGCATGACCCAAAAGCTTCCTCTATGGATCCTTTGGAGACTTGTCTTGTTAGTGGGTATGAGGTCGATGACAAAGATGTTGAGACTCTTGCATATGTATGGATGTTGGATTCGGCTCCAATTCATGAACAAGCTCCCAAGTTTGAAGTGTTGGAAGTCAGTAAGAAGGAGGAGAGTTCCACGCCTCCTCCTACGGTTGAACTTAAACCTCTTCCCTCTTCTTTGAAATATGAATTTCTAGGTGATGATTCCACCTATCCCGTCATCATCAATAGTGCACTTGATGACACCCAAACCTCAAAACTAATTTCTTTGCTTAAAAGGTTTAAGGGTGTCCTTGGGTACACGATTGGTGACCTCAAAGGGATTAGTCCCTCTTTGTGTACTCATAAAATTCTACTTGAAAATGAGGATGCATCCTCCATTGAGCCACAAAGAAGGCTTAACCCCATAATGAAAGAGGTTGTGAGGAAAGAGGTCCTCAAGCTACTTGATGTCGGCATTATCTATCCTATCTCGGATAGTAGGTGGGTAAGCTCGGTTCATGTAGTTCCTAAAAAAGGAGGCATGACGGTAGTGCGAAATGACAAGAATGAATTGATTCCTACAAGGACGGTAACCGGGTGGAGAATGTGTGTGGACTATAGGAAGTTGAACAAATCCACCCGGAAGGATCATTTTCCCTTACCGTTCATGGATCACATGCTAGAAAGATTAGCTCAACACAACTATTTTTGCTTCTTGGATGGCTATTCGGGATTTTTCCAAATCCCTATCCATCCAAGTGACCAAGAAAAGACCACCTTTACTTGTCCATTCGGCACCTATGCATATAGGAGGATGCCATTTGGGCTATGTAACGCTCCCTCTACCTTTCAAAGAGCTATGATGTCAATTTTCTCTGATTTCATTGAACAAGAAATGGAAGTTTTCATGGATGATTTCTCGGTTGTTGGGAAAAGTTTTGAAAGTTGTTTAATGAATTTGGAGAAAGTTTTGATCAAATGTCAAGAGTCTCACCTTGTACTTAATTGGGAGAAGTGCCATTTCATGGTACAAGAAGGTGTTGTGTTGGGACACATAGTGTCCAACCGTGGAATAGAAGTTGATAAGGCTAAGATAGAGGTCATTGCTAGTCTCCCACCTCCCACCAATGTTAAGGGGGTGAGAAGTTTCCTTGGACATGCGGGCTTTTACCGCCGCTTCATCAAGGACTTCTCTAAGATTGCGAGACCTTTGACCGAGTTGTTAGCCAAAGATACTCCTTTCGTGTTCTCTAACCGATGTCTTGATGCTTTTAATAGGTTGAAGGAAGCCTTGACAAGTGCTCCGATTATACAACCTCCGGATTGGAGCTTACCGTTTGAGTTAATGTGTGATGTGAGCGATCATGCCTTGGGCGCGGTTTTAGGCCAAAGGAAGGATGGAAAGGTGCATGCAATTCATTATGCAAGCAAAACTCTTGATGATGCTCAAACAAATTACTTAACAACGGAAAAGGAGCTCTTGGCCGTGGTTTTTGCAATGGAGAAGTTCCGGACCTACTTGGTGGGAGCTAAGGTTATAGTGTTCACCGATCATGTTGCCTTGAGACACTTGCTCATCAAGAAGGAGTCCAAGCCTCAGTTGATTAGGTGGATATTACTTCTCCAAGAGTTTGACATGGAGATTAGGGATAAGAAAGGAGTTGAAAATGTGGTGGCCGATCATTTATCCCGGCTAATCAACCTCAATGTTGACAATGGGCTCCCTATCAATGATTATTTGCCCGATGACCACTTGTTGTCCCTAAGCTCGGGTGAAGCACCGTGGTATGCGGATATTGTCAATTATTTGGTCTCCGGGATAATTCCTCATGACTATGACTCCCACAAGAAGAAGAAGTTCTTTCATGATGTGAAACACTATTATTGGGATGACCCATGTTTGTATAAGTCTTGTGCCGATGGTATGAAAAGAAGGTGTGTTCCAAGAGAGGAAGCTACCTCCATAATGAGCCATTGCCATGACTTACCTTGTGGTGGCTATGCAAGTTCCAAGAAAACGGCCACTAAAGTACTTCAATGCGGTTTCTTTTGGCCCTCTCTATTCCGTGACATTGCCTTTTATGTTAAAGGATGTGATAAATGTCAAAGGAGTGGAAATATCACAAGGAAACATGAAATGCCAATGAATTTCATGCTTGAGGTTGAGCTTTTTAATGTGTGGGGGATAGATTATCAAGGTCCCTTCCCATCATCGTTTGGAAATGAGTACATACTCGTGGTGGTCGACTATGTAAGCAAATGGGTTGAGGCGATCCCGACCAAGACTTGTGATGCTAAGGAAGTGATCAAGCTACTTCAAAAGATCATTTTTCCAAGGTTTGGGGTCCCGAGAGTCCTCATTAGCGATCGTGGTACGCATTTCGGAGAAAGAGCATTGGAAGCTTTGTTGAAAAAGTATGGTGTGCAACAAAGGAAGAGTCTTGCCTACCATCCTCAAGCTAATGGGCAAGCCGAGATTTCCAACCGAGAGTTGAAGACTATACTTGAGAGAACCGTGAACAAGTCAAGAAAGGATTGGTCCTTGAAGATTGATGATGCTTTGTGGGCTTACCGGACGGCCTTCAAAACATCGATCGGTACCTCACCATTCCGATTGGTGTATGGCAAGGATTGTCATTTGCCGGTGGAACTTGAACACAAGGCATATTGGGCCATCAAGCATCTCAACTATGACTTGAAGACGGCCGGTGAGAAAAGACTTCTTGATTTGAATGAATTGGAGGAATTTAGGCTAGAAGCCTATGAGAATGCTAAGTTGTACAAAGAAAGGACGAAAAGATTTCACGACAAGTGCATAATTAGGAGAGAGTTCAAGGAAGGTGAATTGGTTCTTCTATATGATACCCGCTTGAAGTTCTTTTCCGGAAAGTTGAGGTCGAAGTGGACCGGACCCTTCACCGTTGTCCGATCTTTCCCTCATGGGGCGGTTGAAATAAGCTAAGGAGACCGAACTTTTAAAGTAAACGGTCAAAGATTAAAGCACTATCACGTTGGCAATCCCGTCCAAAAGGAAATGAAGATCCTTGAAACCTTTCTAGTCCATTAAGCTTTTTCGTCCTCACCGTGAAAATTGTTGGCTTGTTTACTTGGTCGAGCCTACGACATAAAACAAGGGCGCTACATGGGAGGCAACCCATGCATCTTTGTATATAGCTTGCATTTTAGACTAGTAGTGAGAGATTTGGAATCATACTTTGTCTATTTGGATTGGTGACGGAGATCACTTTTGAAGAAAACAAGCATTATTTTCGTTGACCCGAAATCCCGACATCATGCGTCGGCGTAGCTGTGGAAAACAAGAATCCCGGGGTCAATGAAAAAGCTCGAATCCCGAGTTAAAGAAAATTGAGCAAGTTGGAAGAAAACAAAGTGAAAAGAGCTGAGTGTAGTGCCCTGCCGGTAGGCCGGCAGCCGGTGCCCCTACCGGTAGCGAGGCCAAATCAAATTGTTGAAAATTGAAGTATTGTTGTGTTTTGCCGGTAGGCCGGCAGCCGGCTCACCGGCAGGACACACCTGGTAAAGATGAAAACACGAAGATTTGATAATGAGGAGTGTGTTTTGCCGGCAGGCCGGCAGCCGACCCACCGGCTGGACACACTTGAAGACTTGAAGAAACTTGCAAAACTGGTGAAGAGGAGTGTTTTTCCGGTAGGCCGGCAGCCGGCTCACCGGCAGAGCACTCACGCCTTGAGTATTGAGAAGTTGATTTATGAGTGGAGTTGTGTTCTGCCGGTAGGCCGGCAGCCGGCTCACCGGCAGGACACACCTGGTATGGGAAAATTTCAAAGGGAGGAGAGTGATTTGCCGATGGACCGGCAGCCGGTTGGTCCACCGGTAGCGAGGTCAAAAATCCAAGAAGGAAAATCGAAAAAATAGAAAAGAGGGGCGTGTGTTTTACCGGCAGACCGGCTGCCGGTTCGTGAACCGGCAAAACACATACATCAGACCAAAATAAACCACGATAACTGATACCCGTCGTTGTGAGTACCAAAAATAATATTTATAATACCAAACTACAACTAGAAAGCGGTAGTAAGGGTCGATCCGCAGGGAAGTAGGGAGATAATAGTTGCTATATATTTTAGTCTGTCGGGTAACAGTTGTGGGGGTATTGATGTGATTAAATTCTAAAACTAATAACATAAATTAAATAAATAAATAAAAGTTGCAAAAGGTGTAAACTATGATAAAAGAAATGCTAAGACGGTCGGTTCACTATAGCTACGATGGCACATAATCCTAGGTAACTTCGAAATACGGTCGCGAAGGATGGGGGAAAACGAGTCCTCTCGGTCCATGTTAAATAGTAGCTACCTCTCGGCCTATGCTACTATTCCCTAAGTCTCATTAATGCTAACTCTCGTTCTTGATTAATGATTCCTAATGCAAACTAAATCGCGTTATCTCTCGATCTTAACAATTTAGTCGTTTTAATTCGTTAATTATTGTCCATTCCTATCTCTCGATCTATGGGATGGTCAAGTTTAAGCATCTATCAAGTCTCCTTTCGGTCTCGCTGAAAGAATAAGCACTTAATGAAACAAACAAAGCAAAACCAGACGCGTAACCAGTCGATCGACCATGGATACCGGTCGATCGACCATGCCGTGAATCAAAATCGCCTATAATTTATGCCATCTACGCCATAGATCTCCTACATCTTAGCAAAGGGTACTTAGCTACTCATACTAGAAATAATGGAAGCAACAAAATCAACAATTAAAGCTAACGAATTCATACTTGAATTAATAAAATGAACAATTAACATAAAACGATAAATTTGGTTTCGGGAGATCTAACCTAGCAATTCTTATACTACGAAGGAAAGCAGTAAAACTGAATAAAGGAACAGAAGTTACCGTGTAAAGGAATTGAAAGGAGAAGATCGAAAACCGAATGCGAAACTAGAGACTTTATTAACGGAAATAATCTAAACTAATGTATCTGTAGAACTTGATGATCAAAAACTCCATCCTTCTTCTGAAAACTAAGGATACATTCTATAGAAATAATCCTGCGTAACTTTTATTCCTAAACCTGATCACAATGGGCTTTGGAATTCTCGATCTTTTATTTTGCGTCAGACCCGTGGAGTGGTCGATCGACCACTATGGCCAGTCGATCGACCAAAGGTGCTGAACAGAATTGTATTCTGACGATTCCTGCAGCGCGCACCGATCTTAAAACAGCTGCCATTTCTTCATTACTTAGTCAAATCAGGCGTTCTACGTGGCGTTGGAAAGCTAAGAGGATAAGCTTTCACCTCCAATTGGAATCACTTGATTATCTGCTATATAACTCGAGATATAGCCATCTGAACGAGGCTGCAATATCGTGAAATGCTTCTTTGCTTGTTAAACTCGTACGCACCCTTGCTTTTGCTATCTTTAGGCCTTGAAACGCGCACCAAGCTGATTCCTCGAGTCAATAATCCATGTCAAATGCAATGCTAAGTACTTAGGGACGGATTCGGCTTATTTTCCACTGAAATCTTCATATTCCTACAAAATCACAAGTAAAGGACGAAATCCACGAAACAAGAGAAATAGTAGCATAAACTACTCAATTGAGCTCTGAAATGCGTGTGAAATGAGGTGCAAAACATTATATATTAGACACGCATCAAACTTCCCAAAACCAAACCCTTGCTTGTCCCCAAGCAAGAACTAGACTCGATCCTAAAACCTAATGGAACGAGTTCAATCTCAGAGCGAAATGCAAACTGTCAAGCCTAAACCAATTTAATGCAATAACTAACAATCAATTAGCAAGGTGAGTCATGCAAACGAGTTATGATGTCGTTAAAATTTCGCTGAACCATCAACTGTAGAGACTTATCAAATTGGACTCTCACGGGTCGCTCAAAACACTCAAATAAGCACAAGGTGAATATATGTAAAAGATAGAAAGAAGTAAAATTTGTAAAGACTCTCACCTAACTACGACCTATGAAAACATGCCTGCAATCTAATATGAAGGTAATCTCTATAACCGTACATACGCATTCCAACCAAACAAATGACCATGACACATGCCGAGGTGAATATGGATATGTGAGGTAATGGGTAAGAAGAGGCAAAACATTTATGGGAATGTGGAGGTATAGGTGATCAAGCTAGTACCTAAACAAAACCATATGACAACATCCAACTTCTTGCTCAAAATCAACAATAAAACCTGGTGCTAATTATCAAGCACAAATCTCGCAACTTCCATAAAAGTCAGCTCCCCAAAGAATATAGATGATAACATGGGAGTGAAAATCACCAAATCATAATAATTGAAACATGTGATTTTTTCTTTCTTTTTCTCGGGCTGCAGTCAATCGACCAAAGGAAGCAGTCGATCGACCACCCTCTTCAGTACAGCACACTTTTTTTCCTTTTTCGAATCATTTTTTTTTCTTCTTTTTTTTTTTCTTTTCTTTTTTCTTTCTTTCATTTTTCAATTCTTTTTCCTCCTTCATTCGTTTTCCAACATCATCTCAAGGAGAGCATATAGGGATGGCAATTATGACCCAAACCGAACCGAACCCGAATCGAACCGAAGGAAAAAATTCGATCCAAACTCACTCTTTAAAAACCCATTCCCGATTAACTATTTAAAAAACCATATCCATATCCACTATTGGAAAACCCGAACCAAATTCAAACCCGATCCATTCATACCCGAACCCGATCCAAGTGGATATTATTGAAAATTTAGGCTTTATTAACCTTGAAATTTAAATTTTCTTATATAAGATTAAATTTTTATGTAGTCAAATCAAGTTTCATATTGGGTTTTGGATTATATAGTGGATCGGGTATGGATTTGGAGCGGGTATGGGTTTGAAAAAAGTATAATGGATCGGGTATGGATTTTAAAATTTTGGATATGGATCGGGTATGGATATGGATCTGTGATCCAATAAGTAAGTGGATCGGGTTTGGATCTTGCAAAACCCGATCCAACCCGACCCATTGCCATCCCTAAGAGCATATAACCAAACCGCAATAAACAAATTCCCAAAAACTAAGACTACTAGCTTGACAAAGGCAGGCTAAATATAGGATGTAGTTAAGGGACAAAAGGCTAAATTTGGCTATGAGAGGCTCATGGGTAAAATGAATAAAGGGAAACCTCTACCACATGTGTCAACAAACCACAAACCGAATGCATACAGGTATTAAGCAGATTAAGTTCATATTTATGCATATTAATGTAACACGTCTCATAAGGAGTAACTACTCACAATCCTTGATAAACTGGTCATGAATGTCACCAGTTATAAGCTCTAATCCTCAGAATATGATGTAGCTTGCCAAAAATCTAAGTCAAGTCTCAAGTTCAGCAAGAAATTTAACGAAAACTCGTAGATTATGCATATTTGATTCTACTAATAACATGTCAATTAGCAAGGCTTAGGCATAAACAGATGAAAATGCAATGTCATCATAGAAATACTACCGTTCCGACTCAACCTACAAGCTAAAATAAACGTGCAAATTTTTGAAATTTTTGAAATTTTTGATTTTGATTTTGTATGGATAAATGTGAAATGAACAACAATGCAAGACAAAATGTAAACGTGAATGCAAGCAAATGAAATGCGACGCAAAACCCTTCCCCAAACCAAATCGCACAATGTCCCCATTGTGCAAAATCATGTAATGAAAATAGCAAAGGAAATGGGATTTTGCGGTAAAATAAATAAAAGACATGAAATTTAACTCGGAAACTCACAAGACTTTAAGCGCATAAAAGGAAACCTCCCAAACCAGCGTGAGCTAGGAGGTTTCAGTAGCCAGCAGTGCTACCAAAAAGTACCTGAAAAGACAAACAAGTACCGCGCGTAATTTCGAGAAAACAATGTTGAAGCGCAAAATTATGTGCAAGAATAAGAAAAACAGAAGAAATCAGAAATTAAGCGGAGAATAAAGTGAAGGGAATACTCCCTTAACTCCGCAAATCGATCAAACACAAAGCAGGGGAATGATCGATACAGTCAAAGAAAAAGGCGGTCGATCGACCATATCGAGCGATCGATCGACCAAGTTGACACGAACGAAGCTCCTCAGAATCGTAGCGATCGATCGATCGATCAAGAAGGCGATCGATCGACCGAAAATCCTATTATAAGTTCTGATTTCTTTGAATTAGCTCAATAAATTGAGCCATTATGGTCTATAAACCTGCGAATGCACATAATAACGCGCCCAAAAATTGCGCAAAACCCAAAAACACAAATAAAGTTTGTAAAAATCCTAAGCAAACCAAACTAAGCGAAGTTTCGCGCACACGAAAAACGATAAATAGTCTAAAAGCAATAAATAGTCTTTAAAAAGGTCCAAAAAGCGAATAGATCAACGGAAATTGCGGAAAATCTCCGACCAAGGCTTCGTCTACATGAAGTAGCTTCCGCATGCTCATCTCTCGGAAGTTTGGACTCCATTCTACTCCGACTGGGATGCTCAATGGATCATCTCTAGCATCTTCCCAAGCATGGCCATCATCTTCTAGCTCCTCACATTCAAGATCCGACTCCAAATTTTGACTGCTCCTTCTTCTTGGGCTCCTCATCGGCTCCTCGTCGGGGCCATAGCTAAGACATCCTAGACCGCCTCTCTGAACAATTGGCTCCTTCACGGATGGAGCAATGAGCGCTTCTCCTTCCCCAAACCAGTTCTGCAATATTCAAAACAAAGAATCTTCCTCCAATTTGCTCCCAATCGGGGCGGAGGTGTCATGACAGAATAGGTACGAGGTAAGGAAGTGGGAATGTCGAAAGCACAAAATAAGATTTCTTTTCAGAAATCATATTACAGGTCATGGGCCACATGGGGTCTTTCTTCCTAGGGGACTGGGCAAACATAATAGAGTGCTTCCCTACCTTAAATCTCAAAGTTCTTTCCCCTACATCAATTATTGCACCAGCAGTGTGCAAAAACGGTCTTCCCAAAATAATTGGGGTGTTGACATCTTCAGGAATATCCAAAACAACAAAGTCAACAGGGAAAAAGAACTTTTCAATTTGAACAGGCACATTCTCTAAGACCCCTAGTGGCTGAACTGCAGAACGGTCAGCCATTTGCACAGTCATGTCAGTAATGGCAAATCTAGTCAATCCTAACTTCTTAGCCAGACTCAAAGGCATAACACTGACACTAGCCCCTAAATCACATAATGCCTTCTCAATTGAGAAGGTACCAATGCTACATGGGACAGAAAAACTACCTGGGTCAGACAGTTTATGAGTAGCAGTGTGAGTTAAGTACGAACTAGACTCTTCAGTTAAATGCATCGACTCCACAACATTCAAAGACCTCTTCTTAGCTAGCAACTGTTTCATGAATTTCGTATATGCAGCTATTTGATTAACTAGCTCTAAGAAAGGAATTTGCACGTTAAGACTACGCACGACATCTTTAAATTTATCGAATGTTACCTCATCTTTGGTCGGCACTAGTCTTTCTGGATAAGGGGCTGTCAGAAGTAGCTTTGCCCTCTCCTCTAGGTCTCTCATACTGGCATCAGCGGACTTAGGCTGAAAATCCACTACTTTGTCTTTGTTGTAACTTGACCCTTCTTCAGACCGTCTCAGATATGAACCATTAATTGACATCGGGTCATACTTCAAAACCGGGACTGACCCATCAGCACTCGGGTCTTGCCTCAATAATTTCGGAGTCGTCTCATCCCGAAACAAGAAATCCCTCAAGTTATCTGACATTGGAGGACGAATTGGCTCATCATCAGTCGATCGACCAGTGTGGTCGGTCGATCGACTGACTTCTTTTTTTCCAGAATGAACAGAAAGATCAGAAGGCGTCACTGAGGATCGCGGAGTGGTCGATCGACTAGGTGATGTGGTCGATCGACCGGAATCGCTGATGTCCGTCTTTTTCTCGCTCTTTTTCTTCTTTTCTTTTCCAGCAGCTTTCTTAGGTCCATCAAGAGCGGACCCGCTCTTCAGCGTCATTGCATGTACGGTCTCAATACGCTGATTCAGAGAGTGAAATTGACTCGGTATCTCAGCTGCATTCTTGTCTAATGTAGCAATTTGAGATATCAGCTTCGCGATTAAGGCCTGATTCGCCGCATTGCTTTTCTGTACCTCCACCATAAGAAGCTGCACTAGACTCGTCAACTCTGCAACTTCGTTTTTCAACTCTTGCTGTGACGGAGTGGATGGTGGTGGGGCTTCATAAGGAGGCACATATGGTTGATGCGGTGAAGCAGGAGCGTAATTATACGAATTGTCGAGCTGAAGTTGATGAAAAGCAAACATCTTCTCCTTAGGGTGCCCGCATGCCTCAGATGTGTGTCCCACTCCGCCGCATCTCCCACAAAACAGCACCTGCTGCTCCTGAGAATGGAACATGAGTGGACTCTCCTGAAGTACTGCAAATAAACAACACTAAAGAAGAAGATAAGAACTGCCTCAAGGTACTCAGTCTTCCCTTGAGGCGAAACACAGACTAAAATAAAAAAAACAACTAAAACTAGCGCTGCCTCCCTGGCAACGGCGCCAAAATTTGATACCCATCGTTGTGAGTACCAAAAATAATATTTATAATACCAAACTACAACTAGAAAGCGGTAGTAAGGGTCGATCCGCAGGGAGGTAGGGAGATAATAGTTGCTATATATTTTAGTCTGTCGGGTAACAGTTGTGGGGGTTTTGATGTGATTAAATTCTAAAACTAATAACATAAATTAATTAAATAAATAAAAGTTGCAAAAGGTGTAAACTATGATAAAAGAAATGCTAAGACGGTCGGTTCACTATAGCTACGATGGCACATAATCCTAGGTAACTTCGAAATACGGTCGCGAAGGATGGGGGAAAACGAGTCCTCTCGGTCCATGTTAAATAGTAGCTACCTCTCGGCCTATGCTACTATTCCCTAAGTCTCATTAATGCTAACTCTCGTTCTTGATTAATGATTCCTAATGCAAACTAAATCGCGTTATCTCTCGATCTTAACAATTTAGTCGTTTTAATTCGTTAATTATTGTCCATTCCTATCTCTCGATCTATGGGATGGTCAAGTTTAAGCATCTATCAAGTCTCCTTTCGGTCTCGCTGAAAGAATAAGCACTTAACGAAACAAACAAAGCAAAACCAGACGCGTAACCAGTCGATTGACCATGGATACCGGTCGATCGACCATGCCGTGAATCAAAATCGCCTATAATTTATGCCATCTACGCCATAGATCCCCTACATCTTAGCAAAGGGTACTTAGCTACTCATACTAGAAATAATGGAAGCAACAAAATCAACAATTAAAGCTAACGAATTCATACTTGAATTAATAAAATGAACAATTAACATAAAACGATAAATTTGGCTTCGGGAGATCTAACCTAGCAATTCTTATACTACGAAGGAAAGCAGTAAAACTGAATAAAGGAACAGAAGTTACCGTGTAAAGGAATTGAAAGGAGAAGATCGAAAACCGAATGCGAAACTAGAGACTTTATTAACGGAAATAATCTAAACTAATGTATCTGTAGAACTTGATGATCAAAAACTCCATCCTTCTTCTGAAAACTAATGATACATTCTATAGAAATAATCCTGCGTAACTTTTATTCCTAAACCTAATCACAATGGGCTTTGGAATTCTCGATCTTTTATTTTGCATCAGACCCGTGGAGTGGTCGATCGACCACTATGGCCAGTCGATCGACCAAAGGTGCTGAACAGAATTGCATTCTAACGATTCCTGCAGCGCGCACCGATCTTAAAACAGCTGCCATTTCTTCGTTACTTCGTCAAATCAGGCGTTCTACATGGCGTTGGAAAGCTAAGAGGATAAGCTTTCACCTCCAATTGGAATAACTTGATTATCTGCTTTAGAACTCGAAATATAGCCATCTGAACGAGGCTGCAATATCGTGAAATGCTTCTTTGCTTGTTAAACTCGTACGCACCCTTGCTTTTGCTATCTTTAGGCCTTGAAACGCGCACCAAGCTGATTCCTCGAGTCAATAATCCATGTCAAATGCAATGCTAAGTACTTAGGGACGGATTCGGCTTATTTTCCACTGAAATCTTCATATTCCTACAAAATCACAAGAAAAGGAAGAAATACACGAAACAAGAGAAATAGTAGCATAAACTACTCAATTGAGCTCTGAAATGCGTGTGAAATGAGGTGCAAAACATCATATATTAGACACGCATCAATAACCCCCTTTCATTTCATTTCATTTCTTCTTTCTTCCTCCTTCACTCCTCCATTATTTTCCCCCTTTTTCAACCCTAACTCCCTCAAATCTCCACCAAACTTCAATCAACCTTCACCAATCACCTCCAATCTTCACTATGGCCGGAAGAAGGACAAGAGCAGATGTATGAAGGGATCAAGCGGAGTTGATTGCTCGAGCCGCAAGTGATACAAATCCCGATCCGGACTTTCCTACGGTTGAGTTTGCCACACAAACTCAGAAGGGTAAGTTTATTCTCTTCAAAAATCGCCCCCTCACCCCGACTAAGTTTTTACATCATCCCTCCTTATCGACCCTTGGGATAGCTAGGGAGACGGAAGCTCTCTTTACGGGGTGTGGCATGAGGGGGATATTTACAATGCATGAGTATACTTACCCTCGCATTACTTGGGAATTTTTGAGTAGTCTAAAGATTACTAAGGACCGGCAATCGAATATGGTGGCTACCCTTAGCTTTCGTCTCATGAACCGGGAGCACAATATTACTTTGGGTCGGTTGGCTAACATTTTTGGGTTGGAAAATGCGCCGTCACATAACCCACCCGCTGATTTTCACTATTCCCGTGTATGGAAAGCGATTTCGGGCCTTGATGATAAAGGTGGGGTGAAAAGGCCCGCGATTAGTTGCCACAACCCCGTCATTCGGGTGTGGCATAGATGTATGGGTTGCACCGTTCTTGCGGTGGATGAGCCGTGGGTGTTTAGGACCCACGAACTTGAAATATTGGGGTCCTACTTGTTCACAAAACCCACCCCCTTCAGAATTAATGTGGCTCACTACCTAGCCCTTAACCTATCAAAGATTGCAAGTTCTCCGGGGCACAAAGTCCCGATACATGTGGGTGGCATGATCACCCGAATTGCCCGAAATTTGGACCGTCTGGTAGACCTTTCTACCATGAATTGGATACCCGGGGACACTTACTTGACAAAGCATTACTTGACCACAAGCCTCACGTGGCTCAAAGAGAACCCCGACGATGGCCATGAGTATTGGCAAATTAATTACAAGAACTCTATCCGGCTTCCCAATGTCACCGCCGTTAAGATTGAGAAAGATAAGGATGATTACCTCCTCCCAATTCAAGCGGAGGCACCCGCCGACCAACCTCCCCCAAACCCTCCTCGTGTTTATTCGCGAGACCGTCGAGTGGACACCCCTTCCTCCCTTCAATACCAAATGCCACAAACCCACCAACCCCCACCTTGGCAATTCCAACAAGGTGAGGGGTCCTCTTCGGGCCAACCTTCTTACCCTCCCTTACCACCTTCTCTCACCGAGTGGATGGAGAGGATGGACATTGCCACGGCGAAAACCGCTAGTGAGAGGGATGTGTTGGGGAGAAAGTTGGACCGGATCTACTATGATCAAGCCACCGGTACCTACCCGGTGTACGATGATTTTTGCCGGCGGGAATACGTCCCCTTTGACGCCCCTCACCCTTCTTATTTTACTTGGCCGGACGGGAACTATCCCAAGGACGGGAGTATGGTCCACGGAGGTCTTAACCTCCAACCGGACTACTTTGCCGCCCCTATTTTCCCCCCTAGGCCCGAGCATCGTCCGGAGGGGCATGATGCCCAATGGTTAGGGGTCCGGCCCTACTTTGCTAGTGATGTGGGTGCGTCGGGATCCGGTGGTGGTTTCACGGGAGGTGATGGCGGTGTTATGAACATGAGTAGAGACTTCACGGGAGGTCTCATGAACGGCGGTAGTGGAGGTAATTTCACCTTCAACCCCGAGGATTTAGTTCCGGGCTCCGAATTTAGCACCGGAGAGAACATTGATGATGATGATGATGAGATGGACTCCTATTCCCGAGAGGCCGAGTTAGTGGCCTATTATCCTCCCTTTTCATACCAAAGCCTTTGGTATGCTCCTCATATTCAATCCAAAATGACAAGTACGATCTCTCCCTTTTATCAAAATTCTCTCATTCACGTTTAATTTTTCGCATGCATTTAGTTGGTAATTCATTTAGTTGCATTCATATAGGATTGCATTAGATTTCAAATTTGTAATATATTGTTACATTTAGTAATTGCATTCACTTAGCATAACTTGCATTGTAATATAAATATCGCATATAGAATAGAGCATGCATTGCATTCTTATTCTAAAAATCACAAAAAAAAATGAAAAAATGACAAAAACCACCAAAACATGTTAATTTATTTCCTTAAATTGCCCTCCCATGTCTATAAATAAGTGTGGGGAGGGCCTAAAAAAAATGAGAAAAACCCAAAAACTTGTCTTTTCATTTTAATTTCCTCCACACATTTATTTCCATTTGGAAGTAATGTAAATAAATAAGTGTGGGGAGGAAATTCATATATTAAAAATCAACAAAAATATGTCTTTTTACTTTTTCAAAAAATCAAAAATTCAAAAATATGTTCATTTCTTTTTCTTATTCACTCCCTATGTTTTTGTCCATTGAGGACAATGTACATTTCAAGTGTGGGGAGGGAAATATCCACTCTTGTGAATATTTGTTTATATTTGTAAATGCTTATAAATTAGATAAAATGCCTAAAAATTGAAAAATTTCTGAAAAATTCAAAAATATTGCATTGTATATATTTGTTTGGCTAACCTTTGGCATAGACATCGACCATTTGAGGCAAAAAGGAGCTAGAAGTCGCTTGGTAAACTCGTTCTAATCTCTTACTCCTTTTCCGTTCTTTCTTTTTGTATCTTGTATATATGAAGGAGAATGGGATTTTGTGCCTTGGATGTTCCTTCGGGGAACTTTGGATTGTTGGTGATTGATGTGTTGCTAGGATTAGCCAACTTGTTGCACGTTTCATTTCATGTTTGTTTAAATTTCTTGCTTGCATTTGTTCACATGCAAATATGTGTTGTTTTTCCTTCATGTTGCATTGAGTTTGTATATAAATTTTTAAGAAAGAACATGGTCAAGGAAGGGAACCAAGTACCCCCATGATGAGCTATTGTGTCCAATTGTGCCTTCCCCCTCCTCGTGACTTGCACCCGTGGCCTCTTAGTTAGCCGAGGGAGGCGGGCTTGACCTATGAGTTTAGACCGATCTTGTGAGACCAAGGGCCGTAGACTAGACTTTAGGCTCGACTTAGCTACTCAAAGGTAAGGGTAGAGCCTCCTAGGGTGGGTACATTCATACCCCGCCCTCATCTAGGTTCGAGAGTAGGTCTCCTCGCGAGGCGTGTCACATCATTACGCATAAGTGTGTCGCATCGTCCTTAGACCGTGAAATTGCATTACATTTTTGTGCACATGATATGAAGCAAAAAAATCAGTTTTTATGAACCTCACATAGCCAAATAGCCTTGTTTTCTCCCCTATATCATTCCCCTTTTTTATTCACCCCCTTTGAGCTTAGCCTTTTCATTTGGCAAACCCACCGAAATAGCTACATTCCCATAACCACCCTTCCTTAGTCAAGAATTGGTCGGTTTTTGTAGTTGTGTTGTAGGAGGTGATTTGGGTCGTGACGGTGGATGGCTTGCACGTCCACTTGGGTCGGATTTCGATGTGAATTTGGTTTTGTATATAAATAAGAGGTTGTAAAATTGTAATGAAAAGCAAAATAGAAAAGTGAAAATGTCATGAAAAAATCAAAAAAAAAATAGTGAGTCATGTTGTATATATGTTAAAAAGAAAAAAAAGGCAAGCAACACCCCTCCTCATCATTAAATGGGGTAGAAAAAGCCGTTGCTAAATAAAAAGGGCAAATTGATGTTTTTCCAATGATGAGTCGGGTTTACACATTTTTTGCATGGCTTGGGAAACCGAGCCGTTGTTACGGTGTAGACGTTACCATTTGTTGAAATAAAAGGAGTTTTATCAAATTTTTCCTACTTGAGTTGGGTTTATGCAATTTTTGCATAGTTTTGGTCATCAATGCTATGTTAGGGCATAGACGTGTCTCATGTGTTGTAATAAGAGATGGGATGTGATGTGTCGACAATTCTTGATTTGAGCTCCACATGTCCAAACGGTGCTTGCACCAATCCCGTTTCGACTTTCTCCTTAGCCCCGTTTTAACCCTTGCTTCATTTTGTGTGCATTCTACCATTGTTGCATTTCATAGGACATAGGACGGTCTTACACATTAGATTGCGGGCACGTTTTCGCTAGTTGAGTTAGTTGAGTGATTTTGGTTACTTTTTGTCACAAAAATCACCTTGTTCTTTCATTGAGTGACGAGTGAAAACCGTGAGGATGTCATTGCCTTGGTCCCCTTAGTCATGGGTCCTTTGGTTGAATCTCGTGTCGGTTTTGTAATTCTCGGCGGTCTCGCCCTTTCTCCCCTTTTCCCGCTCTTGAATTTGTTTCTTGAGCATTGGTCACGCGAGGGTTGCTTTAGTCACGCTTAGGGGGTTGGCACCTCAATTGGCACTTCTGAGACGGTACTCCCGACCAAGACCGTGTTTTGTTGTTTGAAAAATTCGGCCACTTTGATGAGGAAAGTGGATCATTTTGTTAGATGCATTCTATTTATTGATTACGTGCTTTCATGGTGGATGTGTCGAAAGTTTTGTAGCAAGACCCAACTTGCCTTGCAATAGGGCACTCTTCCCTCATGAGTGTCAAATTGCGAGTTGAAGGGGCGTTGAGTGCGCTAATACTCGATCGGCTTAGGTAGTAGTTTAGTTGAGTGATGCTTATATTGTGCACCCACTTTCCATATCTATCATAATAATGATTTGTACATTGGTCTTGGGACTTACTCGGGGACGAGTAAGATCTAAGTGTGGGGAGGTTTGATATACGATTAATTTACTTCTAATTCCCCTCTTTCTTTTATGCATACCGACTCGTATCGAGTCGGTTTCGGGTGCTTTTCCTTGCATTTTGTGCCCAATCCCCGTACTTGTTATTTTGTGTATCCTTTTGCAGGAACCGATCCAAGTATAGAGGAATTGGGGCAAGAAAGGCATCCCATTGCCTTTACATGAAGAAGAGGTGAAGAAATGCTGAAGGCAGTGTTCTGCCGGCAGGCCGGCAGACGGTCTAGACACCGGCAGAACACACCCCAGAGAATTGCCAAAGAAATTGAAGAATTAACCTGAGTGCTGTGTTTTTGCCGGCGGGCGGCGGCACAATGGGCCCACCGGTAGAACACAACAGGACGAATTAATTGAAGATTTAGAGGAAAAGGAAGCTTGACCTCGCTGCCGGGAGGAGCACCGGCAGCCGGTCAACCGGTAAAGCGCATCTCAAGGAAGAAGAAAAAGACCTGAAGGTAGTGTTCTGCCGGCAGGCCGGCAGCCGGCCCACCGGCAGAACACACTTGCCAGATATTTTATTTATTTGCACGGTTTTGCCGGTAGGAGCGCCGACAGCCGGTCCACCGGCAGAACGCAGCAACGACGGATTTGGGCTTTTCATCTCTTTTCTCCTCTTTTCTTCTTAATCTTATACAAGCCTATAAATACCCCCTCCTTAAACCCTTTATACACACAACCCTAGATCTCAGAATATTTCCCTTTCCAAGTTTCAAACTTTGTTAATCATTTTGTTAATCTTTCCTTAATTAGACTAGTTCTTCAATTAATTAGTAATTGGAGTTGGTTTGTAAGAAGATTGAAGGTTCCTCCTTCTTTATTTTTCTATCCTAATTCCTTTCTTGATATTTGATTGGTATTATTTCTCTCCTTATTTTCATTTGTTTACATTTGCTTTTTCCTTCAAGTTTGTTTGATTTTTGTTGATTAAATTGGCATCCTTGTTGTTTGATTATTGTTGTTTTCACCATTGTTCATCTTTTCATTAATTCTCTTTCCTTTGTTCATCTTTTGCTAGTTGTCCTCAAAGACTTAATCTTTGAGTTGATTGTGTTAAAGTTTGTGTCTTTTAGTTTGTTCATCCTTGTTATTAGATTAAACCATCTTTCTTTATAATTATTGTTGGATTGTTGCATGTTTAGAAGTAGAATTCATCCTCTCACCATGTTTATGCTTAAAGACTCTATCTTTATTGTTCATTTTGCCTTTAAAAACATGATTAGTGAGTAGTCTCCTTCTAGGACTCGGTTTGACCCGATATGGGTAATTTCACTAACTAATTATCATTAAGGCTAATTTGTGGGGGAAATTGGTGAGGGTAGTTTAGAGGAATTTGCATGTTTAAGGTTTGGGTTTTGGGTAGTGTCAACTTGTGACCCTTGTCCACCAACGGGAGTTGGTTAGGTTGTAAATTGGATACCCGAAATTTGACCTTGTCACCAACTAAGGTTGAGACCGGAAGGGAGAACCGAGGGAGGGTGCCTCTAGGCTAGCGTTTGAAATCGACCTCCGGAAGGAGGAGTGGGATTACCCGGAATATGATGAGGGCTTAATGACCTTGACCATTTACTTGACCTCCTTGGGAAAATACATGTTCTTTGGGTTGTCGGGTTTTGAGTTAGGGATACCGGCTTTCGAACCCGGGAGGGGGGTTAGTCGGAGTAGCTAGTGTCCTATTGCGAGACCGGAAGGGAGGTTCTAGGCGAATTAGAGTCATCTCCCCCTTACCTTTCTACCCCTTTTGATTAGCCGAGACGATTAGTATGTGGAATTACTTATATTCGTGGGAGAACCGAGTTCTAGTCCTTCTCTTTATTTGATCTATCCCTTATCTTTTAGCTTGTTCTTATCTTGTCTAGTTTAAGGTCTTTAAATTTGTTAGTTTAGTGCTAGTTTGTTACCTCCATCAATTGTTATTTATCGACTTAGCTAAGCTTGTGAATTAGAACGATTAGTACTCCACCTACTCCTTGTGGGATCGACCCTTTAAAGTGTACAACGATAAAATCGTGCACTTGCGAGGTTTAACTTGAGACCATCACAGACTCTCCACTTTCCATTCTTTTTCTGCACAACAACTACGTTAGCCAGTCATTCAGGGTACATTACTTCCCTGATCATCCCCATATCCAAGAGTTTTTCTACTTCCTCATTTATTATGGTGTTTCTTTCAGCTGCAAATTTGCGCCTTTTCTGCTGTACAGGCTTAAAAGATGGGTCAACATTGAGTTTATGAGTAATTATATCAGCGCTAATTCCAGTCATATCAAAATGTGACCAAGCAAACCAAGATGATTTATTTTTAAGGAATTTTACTAGTTCAGGCCTGACACTATCTAGTGCGTCAGATCCTATCAAAACATACCTGTCAGGTCTAGCTGATCAAGTGCGGGTCGGCCCGTTCGGCCCGCTAAAATAGCGGGCTTGGACAAGGAAAATAAAAAATTAAGCGGGTAATGGACAAGAATAATAGGCCCGCTAGAATAAATGGACGGGCTTGGACTAAATAAAATTGTCCATGGGCGGCCCGCTAGGCCCACTATTAAAAGTAACCTCATAAAAGTTCTTAAAAAAACCCTCAATCCTCCGACGTTCTCTGCTCATTTCATTTACAATTTGTACACTCTCAACCAATTAAGTAGCGCAAATGAATACTTATGCTTTACGTATAAGTGGAAGATTGTCGGTATTTACACTTGTCGTATAAAGATTCTTCGAGAATGGACATGCTAACGGGATTGTCGTTTACAGATAGTACCTTTTAAGTATTTATTACACGGGACTGTATCTAACCGCTAACAATGCCGCACAAAGACCAAGAAAAAAATGAACTTTTGATGTTTGTAGTAGAACATTGTCAAACTTGTGTTTTTTTTCAAAATCTAGTAAACTTATCATTTGAAAATTAGTATACTTTCTTAAGGGTAAGCTTTTAAAGACAATTGTTAAGTTTTAGTGAGATGTAGCGATAACAAACACGTGTTTTAATAGAAACACTACTTTCTGTATTTGATTTTAGTCAGGCCCGCGGGCCGGCCCGCTCTTTTGAAGTGGGCGGGTACGGACAGTGAAAACTGGCCCACTTAGCGGGCTTGGCTATAAAATAAGGCCCGCCGGACACTTTTTAGCAGTTGAGCCCGGCCCGTGTCCGGCCCAAGCCCGCTTTTGATCAGCTCTACTGTCAGGGTACTCAGGGTCTAGGATTACCTGATCTGTTTCCATTCTGGGAGGTGCCACATAAGTGCTCCTGACAGGGTACTGTAATTGCTATGCCAGGGACTTACCTGCCTTGGAAGGTTTCAAGGCTGCTGTGTAGCATTCCTGGGCTGTCTTATGATCCCCTTTGATTGTGGCTATACCCCAGTCTGTTGGTATCTTGATACACTGGTGATAGGTTGATGGTACGGCCTTGACATTGTGAATCCAGGGTCTTCCCAGGATAGCATTGTAGGATGACAGGCAGTCAAAGACTCCAAATTTCTCATAGGATGAGACTCCTTCCACGTAGGTTGGGAGGTAGATTTCTCCTAAGGTGCTCTTGGTTTCACCGCTGAATCCTACTAGGACGCTGGATTTCTTGATGATTTGATCCTCGTTTATCTTCATGGCTTTCAGTACGTCAAGCATGATCAGGTTCACTGAGCCGCCTCCATCTACCAGGATCCTTCTTACCGTGGTCTTTCCAATCGCATAGAAATGACCAGGCCATCATGATGAACATCAGGGATGCCCACCAGGTCACAATCATTGAAAGTGATTGTTGGGACAAGATCCGGCTTGCAGGGTGACACAGTCCTTGGTGTCCTGGGTATCTTCTTTGCTGCTGAACTTGTCAGGCCGCAAATCTCTGAACCGCCAGATATGAATTTTACTTCATAGATTGGTGGTGGTGGAGGGAGACTACGATCCTGCTTGTGCTCCTGATTCTCCTTATCATGGTTTGCGTTCCTGCCCTTTGTCTTGATCAGGTCTTTTAAGTACCCTGATTTTAACAGGTAGGCTACCTGTGACACCCTTAAATAACCCGATAATTAAACACGTAAAATCTAAAGAAAAACTGGTAGGATATGTTTGTAATTGGTTCAACTAGACAAAACCTGTAATTTTTAAAATTTTCCTAAACCATTCACAAACATCTCCAAATTTAAGAGTGCCAATACCTGCAGAAGCTAATAAACCAATTTACATAGCTATGCTAAAGACAGAGAATTATAATGATACAAACCAAAATAAAAGAGGGAGACATATGTCCCTTCAAAATATATACATAACCAAAAGTTAAAAGGTTTACTACTAAAAATAGCCAAACTAGGTCCAAGGTTCCTTATGCTCACTAGCTCGTCCTGTGACCCCATCTAAATCTTCAACTCACAATCGCATTTTATACAAACACGAAAGCCACAATTCAGTGGGGAGTAACTTCGAGTCCTCCCAGCCACGAAACATCATATTTAATGTAACATGTAATGAAACATGTAAACAACATGATAAACAATTTAATTATCAAGTATTCTAACCTATGACCCCTAATCGACCAAAATAAACTATCATGTGAAACATATAACAAACAAGAATCCAAACTTTATCAATTGTAACCGGCTTACATCTCACCTATTACAATTCATAAAATCACCATACAAGAAAGGGCAATATATCAAAGACAGGCATAAGTTCTTAGTACCGTCAATAGTCACTCAGAACTCGAGTCTATACCACGAGGTAGGGAAGGTAATCGAACCGGTATCTTGGCTCAGCGGTTAATATTAATAAAATATGGCCAAGACACAACACAACCCTAGCCTAAAATCACGCGGGACCTAGACATGCGGATACACACCACCGCACCCAAGACCCACAATTTTTCTAAAACAAAGTGAGTACCCTAAGGAGTCCACCAAAGGGTTGGCTAGTACTTAAGCTGACCACTTACTATCAAAATAAGTAACGAGGTCATGCCCCAACTTGGATATAAATCCACTAGTCAGGAACACAAAGGCTATTAAGCAGTGAACATATACTCGTCAGAGACTATAAAGACCTATCTATGACAAACACAACAACCTGCAAGAAAGTATTTAATACCAATACCATTTCTAGCAATATTAACAATATTAAAGGCTTCAGGGAATCTAGGGCCGTTTCTACAATATAAGAAGCTATTAAATTCAACCAACTATACATGTGAACTTAAAAACTTGATAAATGGCCCAAAACAAGAAAAAGGCCGATTATCCAATTCATATAAAATTTCATCCAACCGAATTTTTACCCGCAACCCCAGCCATGCGACAGTGCGGGTTAAATTGCGGTGACCAATCACTCAATTAATCGACATCGAATCAGTCAAAGGGACTAAGGCTCAGTTTTCGGCACAATCATCAAAACATTACAATTATCGCTATAAAATTCATTTTGAGCCTATTCATTAAAATTTTATTTTATAATCTATCCTAACATGTGCAACTACTAATATAAACTTAATTTTTACCATTAACATAATTTTTACTACTAATATGATTCAATTCAAAAGTATACTCATATGTGACTTATACTAACTATAACATTAATGAACCCTAATGACAAATATTGCATGAAAAACCGCGAAACAAGCGACGGACCAACCCGGGCCAAGCACGGGCCTGTTTCACTGCTGTGAACAGTACCGCGGGTCTGTGAACAGTAACTTTTCTATAAATTTTTCGGTAAAACGACGCCAAATACTCATACGGACTCCGAATTGAGTGATTCAAGTGGCTAAACCACCTAATTTTTCGACGTCGTTCAATCTGTCATATTTTTGGAAACATTGGAAAATGTCTCGGTCCGGTACTGACACGTTCCAGCCAACCCGCGGATTTGTCCCATCAAATAATTACTCATCCAAATTTGTTCTAAACAATAATATACAAATGGTTAACTTAAACTAACAAAAGACAAGCATTAGACATGCATGCAACCCATTTTATCATGTGAAAATTTACTACTCAAACAACAATCACAAAAACATACAAAAAGCAAAGAATGTGACGATTATTCGTCGAGTAACTCGAAATATGTTACCTTAAGCTAGAAAATGAGCAATTAGCACCTTAAAAACCAAACCCTAACAAGCAACTAGCCACTATCTTCGACAATATACGAGTCCCCAAACTCGTCCTCCAATTCTTCACCTAAATAAACAATAAAAACACAAAAATAAGCATAAAAACCGAAATTGTGCCAAAATCGTCTTAAAACAACTTCAAGAAAACTGAAATTAAAATATACCAGGAGGTAGATCTCGAAGAGAGGATTCCGAAAATATAAATTATGTGAAAATCCGTCAAGAAACGAGAAAGTTATGGTGAAAATAGCTTGAAATTGTATAAAAATGGTGGTTTTTGTTTATGATGCTTTAGAGTGTTTAAGAAAGATGAAGAAGGAAAAGAAAAAAAATCAGAAAAGGAAAGGGGGAAGGGGTGCCGCGGGAAGGGAAGAGGAAAGGAGGAAGGAGCGGGTTTTTAGTCGGGATTTTACGAGTCGGTTTGGCTCGTTTCGATAATAATTAGAACCGTTGGCAAATGCAAATTCGACAAGACCAAAGTTCTTAAACACTAGATTACAAGAAAATTGAATACTCATACGACCCATTTCCAAAATCGTTTGCCCAATTTTCAATAGAATTGTCATTCCCCCCCCCCCCGATATGCCCTTGTTTCGAAATAAAAAGTTTTTACACGGTTTAAACTATTTTTAAACATTTCGAAACTATCAAAATAAATAGTTTTCTTCAAAATATAATAAAATTATATTTCTTTGAATTATTTTTACTTTAAATACATTAATATCAAATTTTACTTGATTAATAAATTACTTCCGAAATATATTAACGGTCCGAAATTACGGGGTGTTACAATCACCCCTCCTTTTAAAAAGTTTCGTCCTCGAAACTTAGAAGGAGAAATTGTAATATACAACATCTTAATAATATAATCATAAGAAAAATATAGGTATCTTTTCAATGAAACGGTGATATTCTCGTTGATCAGACAAGAACATCCACATTCATATCAAGATATAAAAATATTTTATACCAATAAATGAGAAAACCCATTATTGGGACGTCTCCAATAACGAGATTTAACACTCATTAATGTTAAAACCATTAAAAATCATAAAAGCATTTTCAAAATTTTAGTTTAAAATTCTATAATAAGAATAATATCTTTACTAATTATGATTAAATACGGCTTAGTAACGCGGAAAAAGAGTAAGAAAAAGGAATCATTACACAAAACGAGAAATAGCTTAGGTATCCAATCGAACACTAGGGTTGAAAGAGAGTGAGAAATCATTTTCAAATGTTATAGAAAGAGATCAATTTGTAGATGTAACTCCAAATTTAAAAAAAAATGAACCAAAAGTTTACTCAAACTATATAGAATCTATGCAAGATGGAAAACAACTCGGGAACGAGAAGTGCAAGTCGCGATAGGGAACTCACACCCAACAGACAAGAAGGAATTGAACTCTTAAAGGTGGAATTTTTGGATGAAGTCAATAAAGATGTCAAATGAGTTCCATAAAGGCGAACACAACGGAACAAACCAGAATAGCAAGAATGACAATTGTCGGAGATCGGAATTAGGAAAATCGGTACATCGAGAAAGGTTCACTCAATTTTCAACCACAGAGTCATCCTACTAGGTCCTCCGAACATCAACAGGCAACAATCGAGGCCACACTAATCCAAAGAGCCATCTGAACCACTCATCGACAAGTCTACGCATAAGCTAATCCTTGAGACAATCCTATCCTCTACAATTAACTTAACCATTCCCCCAATCAAAATGTTTCCACCAATATCCTCCACAGAACAAAATCAAAATCCAAAGTTGAAACTAGTAACAATATTATACCCTTACCAAGATTCAATATTCCCAAACGCATTCATGCTTGAAACCAACCCACAAGCAACAAGTTGCACTATCCAATCCATAATTAGCACTAACTATAAGATAAATGGGTTCATCACACACATCATCTGATCGGTTTACTCAAGATTCATTATCCTACTTCCCAACAATATTCCAATTCCAATAGAAAGATTCTTCAAAGGATTAATTATAAGGTCCAAATTTACAATAACATTCCACAGACTTGGCTATCAATCCCCAATACCGTAAAGTAAGGATCAAATGACAAACGAACAATCCCCGAACGAACAATGCCCAAAACAAATCCAAAATAACCATAGAAATACTCCACCAAGGTAAACTAATCCCATTAGTCTCATCATCAAATTGAAACCAAAGTGAGTCTTATACCACCAAAACACGCGAACCTTAACTCGCAAGGAGACTACAACATTGCCATCATAAGAATTCCATCAAAAATCTAGCTCTCATATCACATGGTCAAATACAGACACAAACTCCTACACTAATTCCCGACAAAAATCAAAATACAAAAATCCTCAAATCACATCCCACTAACTCTGTAAACATGGTCAACAAGGTACTAACTATACTAAGTAGATAAGGAATTATAACGGGATAGAGAAACGGTAAAACATTTCCGAAGGGTGCATGAATCTGACAAGTCAGGAAACTAAGGAGTCGGTCCGTAAAGATAACGGTTGACAAAAATAAGAGGTATTCGAGTTAAGAAGATATCTCGGGCAAGAAGAAGATACGTAAAATTTGGCATGAAAACAAAGTTCAACGAACGTTAAAGAGAAGGAAAGGAGAATAGAAGCGGCACAATGAAAGGGTTACCGCTTACCAAACACTCATTAAGCTTATGATCGATATGATAAGGTTACATCACTAAGGTGCTCAACAAAGCCCCAAAAGTCTACCAAATTATAGGACTAACAAGGACTCCTCAATGGTAGGTATTCCTCAACTCAATTGGTTCTAAGAGCCAAAATCAATTCACCACACAAATTCATTTGTTACCATCCAAGTCCCAAAGTATCTCCTTTACAATTCTCGTCATTGAACTTCACTTACTATGTCATCCCCAAGTACCATGGCTTGTTTACTCCATTATCTCACCACTTAATACTTCTAATCTCCGATACCATAAATTAGAATCACATCTTTGAACTCACGAACTACATCGAACAACATTCCACCAAAATTCCCAAATTCGGATATGATTAACAAGGTCAACCACATGTTCTCAAATTTGAAAGGTCAACAAGGGCTACTCTATACTAGATTTGGTCAACTCAAAAGGTTTAACAAACTAACTAATTCCAAAGTACGATACCAATCCATTAAGCAACGTCAACGCCCTATTGTATTCCTTTCAAGGCCTACCAAGATTGGGGCTAACTATCATTCCTTTAATTCTCCACAAGAAACATCGAGACTCTCAAATGAAGTAGCTTAGGTTCATTTCAACTTATGTGCTAAGGTAGTACCCATGCTCAAACATCTATAACAAACAAGCTCTCAATAGACATAAATCCCAAGGTGTTTCTCAACTCACTAGGCTCTCATATCAAGCACAACTAACAAGACTAACCAAAGGATCCCAAGTTATATTCTCCTATACAACTCAAACCTTAAACAATCAATTTCTCCACTCGTTCACGCCCTCCAATGATACATTCTCTCAAAACCGGGTTCTCTTGAACAAGGGGACTATCCTGCGGAATAAAAGGAAGGTGTCCGCAAGGATTCTTATTTTAAGAAGAAAACGAACCATGGATGAAACGGAAGAAAGAATAGAAGAGTAGTTCCCAAAGCGAGAGAAGAGGAATTAGAAAGACGAATAAACAACGAGATTGGAAGATTAAGGTAAGATACACTGAATACGGAAAGAAATATCGAGAAAGTGAAAGCATTCTTCATTTGGCATAACCAATCTTTAACGGCACCAAAATTAATAACCAACCATCAACAAACCTAGCTTGTAAGATTGCATTATCTACATTTCTTGGAGAGCCATCTTGCAAAAGAGAACATTGGTTAAACCTAACAAATAGCAATCACAAACAGACTACCACATAAAATCCTAAATCTACCCATCCTACCCATCTCTCAAGTTTATTATTTAAAGGTCAAGTGATTTTAAGTGGGGTGCACAAACGTGCGTCGGGAGCAACAAGCTCTGATACCAACTGTGACACCCTTAAATAACCCGATAATTAAACACGTAAAATCTAAAGAAAAACTGGTAGGATATGTTTGTAATTGGTTCAACTAGACAAAACCTGTAATTTTTAAAATTTTCCTAAACCATTCACAAACATCTCCAAATTTAAGAGTGCCAATACTAAAAGCTAATAAACCAATTTACATAGCTATGCTAAAGACAGGGAATTATAATGATACAAACCAAAATAAAAGAGGGAGACATATGTCCCTTCAAAATATATACATAACCAAAAGTTAAAAGGTTTACTACTAAAAATAGCCAAACTAGGTCCAAGGTTCCTTATGCTCACTAGCTCGTCTGTGACCCCATCTAAATCTTCAACCTGTCAATCGCATTTTATACAAACACGAAAGCCACAATTCAGTGGGGAGTAACTTCGAGTCCTCCCAGCCACGAAACGTCATATTTAATGTAACATGTAATGAAACATGTAAACAACATGATAAACAATTTAATTATCAAGTATTCTAACCTATGACCCCCTAACTGACCAAAATAAACTATCATGTGAAACATATAACAAACAGTAATCCAAACTTTATCAATTGTAACCGGCTTACATCTCACCTATTACAATTCATAAAATCACCATACAAGAAAGGGCAATATATCAAAGACAGGCATAAGTTCTTAGTACCGTCAATAGTCACTCTGTAACTCGAGTCTATACCACGAGGTAGGGAAGGTAATCGAACCGGTATCTTGGCTCAGCGGTTAATATTAATAAAACATGGCCAAGACACAACACAACCCTAGCCTAAAATCTGCGCAGACCTAGACATGCGGATACACACCACCGCACCCAAGACCCACAATTTTTCTAAAACAAAGTGAGTACCCTAAGGAGTCCACCAAAGGGTTGGCTAGTACTTAAGCTGACCACTTACTATCAAAATAAGTAACGAGGTCATGCCCCAACTTGGATATAAATCCACTAGTCAGGAACACAAAGGCTATTAAGCAGTGAACATATACTCGTTAGAGACTATAAAGACCTATCTATGACAAACACAACAACCCGCAAAAAGTATTTAATACCAATACCATTTCTAGCAATATTAACAATATTAAAGGCTTCAGGGAATCTAGGGCCGTTTCTACAATATAAGAAGCTATTAAATTCAACCAACTATACATGTGAACTTAAAAACTTGATAAATGGCCCAAAACAAGAAAAAGGCCGATTATCCAATTCATATAAAATTTCATCCAACCGAATTTTTACCCGCAACCCCACCCGACAGACAGTGCACGGGTTAAATTGCGGCTGACCAATCACTCAATTAACTGACATCGAATCAGTCGAAGGGACTAAGGCTCAGTTTTCGGCACAATCATCAAAACATTACAATTATCGCTATAAAATTCATTTTGAGCCTATTCATTAAAATTTTATTTTATAATTTATCCTAACATGTGCAACTACTAATATAAACTTAATTTTTACCATTAACATAATTTTTACTACTAATATGATTCAATTCAAAAGTATACTCATATGTGACTTATACTAACTATAACATTAATGAACCCTTTAATGACAAATATTGCATGAAAAACCGCGAAACAAGCGACGGACCAACCCGGGCCAAGCACGGGCCTGTTTCACTGCTGTGAACAGTACCGCGGGTCTGTGAACAGTAACTTTTCTATAAATTTTTCGGTAAAACGACGCCAAATACTCATACGGACTCCGAATTGAGTGATTCAAGTGGCTAAACCACCTAATTTTTCGACGCTGTTCAATCTGTCATATTTTTGGAAACATTGGAAAATGTCTCGGTCCGGTACTGACACGTTCCAGCCAACCCGCGGATTTGTCCCATCAAATAATTACTCATCCAAATTTGTTCTAAACAATAATATACAAATGGTTAACTTAAACTAACAAAAGACAAGCATTAGACATGCATGCAACCCATTTTATCATGTGAAAATTTACTACTCAAACAACAATCACAAAAACATACAAAAAGCAAAGAATGTGACGATTATTCGTCGAGTAACTCGAAATATGTTACCTTAAGCTAGAAAATGAGCAATTAGCACCTTAAAAACCAAACCCTAACAAGCAACTAGCCACTATCTTCGACAATATACGAGTCCCCAAACTCGTCCTCCAATTCTTCACCTAAATAAACAATAAAAACACAAAAATAAGCATAAAAACCGAAATTGTGCCAAAATCGTCTTAAAAAAACTTCAAGAAAACTGAAATTAAAATATACCAGGAGGTAGATCTCGATGAGAGGATTCCGAAAATATAAATTATGTGAAAATCCGTCAAGAAACGAGAAAGTTATGGTGAAAATAGCTTGAAATTGTATAAAAATGGTGGTTTTTGTTTATGATGCTTTAGAGTGTTTAAGAAAGATGAAGAAGGAAAAGAAAAAAAATCAGAAAAGGAAAGGGGGAAGGGGTGCCGCGGGAAGGGAAGAGGAAAGGAGGAAGGAGCGGGTTTTTAGTCGGGATTTTTACGAGTCGGTTTTGGCTCGTTTCGATAATAATTAGAACCGTTGGCCAAATGCAAATTCCGACAAGACCAAAGTTCTTAAACACTAGATTACAAGAAAATTGAATACTCATACGACCCATTTCCAAAATCGTTTGCCCAATTTTCAATAGAATTGTCATTCCCCCCCCCCCGATATGCCCTTGTTTCGAAATAAAAAGTTTTTACACGGTTTAAACTATTTTTAAACATTTCGAAACTATCAAAATAAATAGTTTTCTTCAAAATATAATAAAATTATATTTCTTTGAATTATTTTTACTTTAAATACATTAATATCAAATTTTACTTGATTAATAAATTACTTAGAAATATATTAACGGTCCGAATTACGGGTGTTACAATCACCCCTCCTTTTAAAAAGTTTCGTCCTCGAAACTTAGAAGGAGAAATTGTAATATACAACATCTTAATAATATAATCATAAGAAAAATATAGGTATCTTTTCAATGAAACGGTGATATTCTCGTTGATCAGACAAGAACATCCACATTCATATCAAGATATAAAAATATTTTATACCAATAAATGAGAAAACCCATTATTGGGACGTCTCCAATAACGAGATTTAACACTCATTAATGTTAAAACCATTAAAAATCATAAAAGCATTTTCAAAATTTTAGTTTAAAATTCTATAATAAGAATAATATCTTTACTAATTATGATTAAATACGGCTTAGTAACGCGGAAAAAGAGTAAGAAAAAGGAATCATTACACAAAACGAGAAATAGCTTAGGTATCCAATCGAACACTAGGGTTGAAAGAGAGTGAGAAATCATTTTCAAATGTTATAGAAAGAGATCAATTTGTAGATGTAACTCCAAATTTAAAAAAAAATGAACCAAAAGTTTACTCAAACTATATAGAATCTATGCAAGATGGAAAACAACTCGGGAACGAGAAGTGCAAGTCGCGATAGGGAACTCACACCCAACAGACAAGAAGGAATTGAACTCTTAAAGGTGGAATTTTTGGATGAAGTCAATAAAGATGTCAAATGAGTTCCATAAAGGCGAACACAACGGAACAAACCAGAATAGCAAGAATGACAATTGTCGGAGATCGGAATTAGGAAAATCGGTACATCGAGAAAGGTTCACTCAATTTTCAACCACAGAGTCATCCTACTAGGTCCTCCGAACATCAACAGGGCAACAATCAGAGGCCACACTAATCCAAAGAGCCATCTGAACCACTCATCGACAAGTCTACGCATAAGCTAATCCTTGAGACAATCCTATCCTCTACAATTAACTTAACCATTCCCCCAATCAAAATGTTTCCACCAATATCCTCCACAGAACAAAATCAAAATCCAAAGTTGAAACTAGTAACAATATTATACCCTTACCAAGATTCAATATTCCCAAAACGCATTCATGCTTGAAACCAACCCACAAGCAACAAGTTGCACTATCCAATCCATAATTAGCACTAACTATAAGATAAATGGGTTCATCACACACATCATCTGATCGGTTTACTCAAGATTCATTATCCTACTTCCCAACAATATTCCAATTCCAATAGAAAGATTCCTCAAAGGATTAATTATAAGGTCCAAATTTACAATAACATTCCACAGACTTGGCTATCAATCCCCAATACCGTAAAGTAAGGATCAAATGACAAACGAACAATCCCCGAACGAACAATGCCCAAAACAAATCCAAAATAACCATAGAAATACTCCACCAAGGTAAACTAATCCCATTAGTCTCATCATCAAATTGAAACCAAAGTGAGTCTTATACCACCAAAACACGCGAACCTTAACTCGCAAGGAGACTACAACATTGCCATCATAAGAATTCCATCAAAAATCTAGCTCTCATATCACATGGTCAAATACAGACACAAACTCCTACACTAATTCCCGACAAAAATCAAAATACAAAAATCCTCAAATCACATCCCACTAACTCTGTAAACATGGTCAACAAGGTACTAACTATACTAAGTAGATAAGGAATTATAACGGGATAGAGAAACGGTAAAACATTTCCGAAGGGTGCATGAATCTGACAAGTCAGGAAACTAAGGAGTCGGTCCGTAAAGATAACGGTTGACAAAAATAAGAGGTATTCGAGTTAAGAAGATATCTCGGGCAAGAAGAAGATACGTAAAATTTGGCATGAAAACAAAGTTCAACGAACGTTAAAGAGAAGGAAAGGAGAATAGAAGCGGCACAATGAAAGGGTTACCGCTTACCAAACACTCATTAAGCTTATGATCGATATGATAAGGTTACATCACTAAGGTGCTCAACAAAGCCCCAAAAGTCTACCAAATTATAGGACTAACAAGGACTCCTCAATGGTAGGTATTCCTCAACTCAATTGGTTCTAAGAGCCAAAATCAATTCACCACACAAATTCATTTGTTACCATCCAAGTCCCAAAGTATCTCCTTTACAATTCTCGTCATTGAACTTCACTTACTATGTCATCCCCAAGTACCATGGCTTGTTTACTCCATTATCTCACCACTTAATACTTCTAATCTCCGATACCATAAATTAGAATCACATCTTTGAACTCACGAACTACATCGAACAACATTCCACCAAAATTCCCAAATTCAGATATGATTAACAAGGTCAACCACATGTTCTCAAATTTCGAAAGGTCAACAAGGGCTACTCTATACTAGATTTGGTCAACTCAAAAGGTTTAACAAACTAACTAATTCCAAAGTACGATACCAATCCATTAAGCAACGTCAACGCCCTATTGTATTCCTTTCAAGGCCTACCAAGATTGGGGCTAACTATCATTCCTTTAATTCTCCACAAGAAACATCGAGACTCTCAAATGAAGTAGCTTAGGTTCATTTCAACTTATGTGCTAAGGTAGTACCCATGCTCAAACATCTATAACAAACAAGCTCTCAATAGACATAAATCCCAAGGTGTTTCTCAACTCACTAGGCTCTCATATCAAGCACAACTAACAAGACTAACCAAAGGATCCCAAGTTATATTCTCCTATACAACTCAAACCTTAAACAATCAATTTCTCCACTCGTTCACGCCCTCCAATGATACATTCTCTCAAAACCGGGTTCTCTTGAACAAGGGGACTATCCTGCGGAATAAAAGGAAGGTGTCCGCAAGGATTCTTATTTTAAGAAGAAAACGAACCATGGATGAAACGGAAGAAAGAATAGAAGAGTAGTTACCCAGGCGAGAGAAGAGGAATTAGAAAGACGAATAAACAACGAGATTGGAAGATTAAGGTAAGATACACTGAATACGGAAAGAAATATCGAGAAAGTGAAAGCATTCTTCATTTGGCATAACCAATCTTTAACGGCACCAAAATTAATAACCAACCATCAACAAACCTAGCTTGTAAGATTGCATTATCTACATTTCTTGGAGAGCCATCTTGCAAAAGAGAACATTGGTTAAACCTAACAAATAGCAATCACAAACAGACTACCACATAAAATCCTAAATCTACCCATCCTACCCATCTCTCAAGTTTATTATTTAAAGGTCAAGTGATTTTAAGTGGGGTGCACAAACGTGCGTCGGGAGCAACAAGCTCTGATACCAACTGTGACACCCTTAAATAACCCGATAATTAAACACGTAAAATCTAAAGAAAAACTGGTAGGATATGTTTGTAATTGGTTCAACTAGACAAAACCTGTAATTTTTAAAATTTTCCTAAACCATTCACAAACATCTCCAAATTTAAGAGTGCCAATACCTGCAAAAGCTAATAAACCAATTTACATAGCTATGCTAAAGACAGGGAATTATAATGATACAAACCAAAATAAAAGAGGGAGACATATGTCCCTTCAAAATATATACATAACCAAAAGTTAAAAGGTTTACTACTAAAAATAGCCAAACTAGGTCCAAGGTTCCTTATGCTCACTAGCTCGTGACCCCATCTAAATCTTCAACTTGTCAATCGCATTTTATACAAACACGAAAGCCACAATTCAGGTGGGGAGTAACTTGAGTCCTCCCGACCACGAAACGTCATATTTAATGTAACATGTAATGAAACATGTAAACAACATGATAAACAATTTAATTATCAAGTATTCTAACCTATGACCCCCTAACTGACCAAAATAAACTATCATGTGAAACATATAACAAACAGTAATCCAAACTTTATCAATTGTAACCGGCTTACATCTCACCTATTATAATTCATAAAATCACCATACAAGAAAGGGCAATATATCAAAGACAGGCATAAGTTCTTAGTACCGTCAATAGTCACTCAGAACTCGAGTCTATACCACGAGGTAGGGAAGGTAATCGAACCGGTATCTTGGCTCATCGGTTAATATTAATAAAACATGGCCAAGACACAACACAACCCTAGCCTAAAATCTGCCTTGAGACCTAGACATGCGGATACACACCACCGCACCCAAGACCCACAATTTTTCTAAAACAAAGTGAGTACCCTAAGGAGTCCACCAAAGGGTTGGCTAGTACTTAAGCTGACCACTTACTATCAAAATAAGTAACGAGGTCATGCCCCAACTTGGATATAAATCCACTAGTCAGGAACACAAAGGCTATTAAGCAGTGAACATATACTCGTTAGAGACTATAAAGACCTATCTATGACAAACACAACAACCTGCAAGAAAGTATTTAATACCAATACCATTTCTAGCAATATTAACAATATTAAAGGCTTCAGGGAATCTAGGGCCGTTTCTACAATATAAGAAGCTATTAAATTCAACCAACTATACATGTGAACTTAAAAACTTGATAAATGGCCCAAAACAAGAAAAAGGCCGATTATCCAATTCATATAAAATTTCATCCAACCGAATTTTTACCCGAACCCTGACCCATGACAGTGCGGGTTAAATTGCGGCTGACCAATCACTCAATTAACTGACATCGAATCAGTCAAAGGGACTAAGGCTCAGTTTTCGGCACAATCATCAAAACATTACAATTATCGCTATAAAATTCATTTTGAGCTTATTCATTAAAATTTTATTTTATAATTTATCCTAACATGTGCAACTACTAATATAAACTTAATTTTTACCATTAACATAATTTTTACTACTAATATGATTCAATTCAAAAGTATACTCATATGTGACTTATACTAACTATAACATTAATGAACCCGGAATGACAAATATTGCATGAAAAACCGCGAAACAAGCGACGGACCAACCCGGGCCAAGCACGGGCCTGTTTCACTGCTGTGAACAGTACCGCGGGTCTGTGAACAGTAACTTTTCTATAAATTTTTCGGTAAAATGACGCCAAATACTCATACGGACTCCGAATTGAGTGATTCAAGTGGCTAAACCACCTAATTTTTCGACGTCGTTCAATCTGTCATATTTTTGGAAACATTGGAAAATGTCTCGGTCCGGTACTGACACGTTCCAGCCAACCCGCGGATTTGTCCCATCAAATAATTACTCATCCAAATTTGTTCTAAACAATAATATACAAATGGTTAACTTAAACTAACAAAAGACAAGCATTAGACATGCATGCAACCCATTTTATCATGTGAAAATTTACTACTCAAACAACAATCACAAAAACATACAAAAAGCAAAGAATGTGACGATTATTCGTCGAGTAACTCGAAATATGTTACCTTAAGCTAGAAAATGAGCAATTAGCACCTTAAAAACCAAACCCTAACAAGCAACTAGCCACTATCTTCGACAATATACGAGTCCCCAAACTCGTCCTCCAATTCTTCACCTAAATAAACAATAAAAACACAAAAATAAGCATAAAAACCGAAATTGTGCCAAAATCGTCTTAAAACAACTTCAAGAAAACTGAAATTAAAATATACCAGGAGGTAGATCTCGAAGAGAGGATTCCGAAAATATAAATTATGTGAAAATCCGTCAAGAAACGAGAAAGTTATGGTGAAAATAGCTTGAAATTGTATAAAAATGGTGGTTTTTGTTTATGATGCTTTAGAGTGTTTAAGAAAGATGAAGAAGGAAAAGGAAAAAATCAGAAAAGGAAAAGGGGAAGGGGTGCCGCGGGAAGGGAAGAGGAAAGGAGGAAGGAGCGGGTTTTTAGTCGGGATTTTTACGAGTCGGTTTTGGCTCGTTTCGATAATAATTAGAACCGTTGGTCAAATGCAAATTCCGACAAAACCAGAGTTCTTAAACACTAGATTACAAGAAAATTGAATACTCATACGACCCATTTCCAAAATCGTTTGCCCAATTTTCAATAGAATTGTCATTCCCCCCCCCCCCCCCCGATATGCCCTTGTTTCGAAATAAAAAGTTTTTACACGGTTTAAACTATTTTTAAACATTTCGAAACTATCAAAATAAATACTTTTCTTCAAAATATAATAAAATTATATTTCTTTGAATTATTTTTACTTTAAATACATTAATATCAAATTTTACTTGATTAATAAATTACTTCCGAAATATATTAACGGTCCGAAATTACGGGGTGTTACACTACCTCCTTTCTCAGGGTGAAACAATCATCCGTGGTGTATTCAATATCCATATGAAATTCGCACCATTTTGAATTGTCTCTTCTGGGATTTGGATTTTCTCGACTTCTGGCCATCTAACGGTGATCCCATGTTGTCAAGTCTCTGGATTAATCCTGCAATATCAACACTGAAGTTATGTTCGGAGATAGGTAAATAAACTTTAACCTTACCTTGATACTCATGGGCCAGGTTAACTTCTGACTGATCCGGCCTGGAATATGGGGTAGGTCTATAATTGTTCCCTTTGTTGCTTTTCCTGTTGCTTCTTTTATGATCCCTTGGTCTCTTTGGGTGATCCAAGTTTGTAGCTTTATCTTCTTCCGGCTGATGAAAGCAAGAGTCTTGGCCTGAACATCTTCGAAGGTGTGGCGGGGATACTTAGTGAGTTCGTTTGTATAATTCACTGTATGGTAGTAACCTCTGTCTGAATGCCTCCACTTTCTTTGTTCCAACGTCACACACCGGTATAGACACTTTCTCTTTGTTGAATCTTGCAAGAAATGTCCTGAGAGTTTCATCAGGTTTCTGTGTAACTCGGTAAAGGTCACTGGATCGTTTCTCCAACTTCCTACTACTTGCAAACAGCTGGTTGAAACTATTGATCAGGTTGGCAAAGGAATGGATGCTGCCTGTTGGCAGGTTGATGTACCATTGTAGAGCAGGGCCAGTCAGGGTCGTTCCAAATCCCTTGCACATGCGACTTGTCGAACTCGGCTTGGGAATAGATGCAGCAGCATTTTCTTTTGTAAAGAGCCACGTGATTTTGTGGATCCGTGGTTCCATCATAGACTCTCATGGATGGAATTGTGAACTTTTTTGGTAGGTCTACTTTTGCTATTTCGTCTATGAAAGGCGAATCAGCATAGCTATCGGGCGACTTCTTCCATGTTTGGCGGTACTCTGTATCTTATCGAGTTTTTCGTTGAGTTTCTTGATCTCCTGAACTACTGCCATCATGATGGCTGCTGCAGATTCATCAGGTTTCTCTTTATCATCATCTTTTGGTTCATCATCACCATCTACGTTAATGACTTTAGGAATACTTGGGCTCCCAAAACTGGAAAAATCAATGTTCTTAATGATTGATGAAAACGGGGTTCCTGGTTGGAATCTAGAGCATGTCCCTTGGTTTTTTTTCCAATTTTTGCTTCAGGGCAGACTAGATTCCTTCAATTGCAGGATTTCTGCTTCAGTTTGGGCCACTTTTTCTTTCAGGCTTTCCAACTCAGCGATTTTTTGGAGAGCCGCATTCAATTTCTCTTCAACGGTGGGTTGGGCCATTTTTGTAGGTTTTTGAGTTTTTGTAAGATAGGAAAAAAGGATTTAAAGAGCTAGATGCCCCACGGTGGGCGCCAATTGTTTTGTGTGGATTTTACGCAAGCCGAAATCAAGTCAGGGTAGAGTTATGTAAGGTTAACTAGCTCTAGGTAGTCTGTTGGTCAGGTCGTCAGGGTACAATAATAAGCTGTAAATGAAATAACGACAATAACAATAAGACAAGTAATTTTGTACGTGGAAAACCCTTGAATGGGAAAAAACCATGGGCACCAAGTCAGGAGAGGATTTCACTATGTTATTTGGGAGAATATTTATATGATTATAACAATCTTTGTATTTCTCTAAGTATTGTATATGCTCCTTCTTGCGTATGAATGATATCTCCTCTAGTGTCTTCAAAGTGTTCTTTATATATTCTTCTTCCCTGAACGGCTGCTTGATCCGGTATTAAAGGTAGAATATTCTCCATAATTGCCAGTAATAATTGCTAATTATTCCTCCCTTAATTACTGCATTTACTGCGTAATCTTCACACTTAATGCTGCGTATATAATTCCTTTATTATACGTGTATATGGTCTAATATCATCCTGATATTTTGACCGTTGTCCTCTCCATGGCCTGGCGCCTATCTTCATGTGCCCTGATAGCCTGACACCCTGACAGCCTGTTAGTCAGGTTTAGGTGAGATACTGATCGGGAAGGTCTGCGGATTTCCAGGCCTAACAAGATCCGTCCATCATAACGCATAAGCTTAGTGTGGACCGAAAGTGTAAACCCATCCAGCAGAGAAGAAGAAAGTTTGCAGCGGAAAGAAACAAGGTGATCAACCAAGAGGTAGATAGTCTGCTGGCAGCAAAGAAAATAAGGGAAGTAAAATATCCAGTATGGCTGTCTAACGTAGTGGTGGTGCCTAAGAAGAATGGGAAGTAGAGAGTATGTGTGGACTTCACCGACCTCAACAAGGCATGCCCTAAAGATCCCTTCCCGCTGCCTCATATTGACGCAATGGTAGATGCGACAGCTGGACATGAGATGTTAACATTCCTGGACGCATGGAGTGGATACAATCAGATTAAGATGGATCCTGCAGATCAAGAGAAGACGGCATTCATGTCCGAAAGAGGAATATATTGCTACAACGTCATGCCATTCGGCCTAAAGATCGCAGATTCCACATATCAAAGGCTGGTTAACCGCATGTTCAAAGAGCAGACAGGAAGAACTATAAAGGTGTATATTGATGACATGGTGGTGAAATCAGAAAAAGCGCAAGATCATATGCGGCACCTGGCAGAAACATTCAGCACCCTCAGGGAATAAAAAATGAAACTAAACCCATCTAAATGCACCTTTGGAGTATCTTCTGGCAAATTCTTAGGCTATATTGTAACTCAAAGAGGGATAGAGGCCAGCATCGATCAGATCAAAGCCGTCTTACAACTAGAGTCACCTAAGAAGCCTAAAGATGTTCAAAGACTAGCTGGAAAGGTAGCAGCCCTGAGAAGGTTCATTTCAAGATCTTCAGATAAATGCAGGTTGTTTTACGACGTACTAAGGAAAAGTCAAAAGTTTAAATGGACCGCGGATCACGAGCAAGCCTTCAGGGAGCTGAAACACTACCTCAGCAGTCCGCCACTGCTGTCGAAGCCGGAGCCAGGAGAACCACTATTCCTATACCTGGTCGTCACGGAGGTGGCAGTGAGCGCTGTTCTGGTCAGAGAGCAGGAAAAGGAGCAAAAGCCAGTATACTACGTGAGCAAGTCTCTGCTGCCAGCAGAGACCAGGTACACATATCTTGAAAAGTTAGTGTTAGCACTGGTAATGGCATCTCGCAAACTACGCCCCTATTTTGAGTCCCACACCATACATGTTGTGACCAACTACCCGCTAAAATCTATCATGAGGAAGCCTGAACTATCAGGCAGAATGTCAAAATGGTTTGTACACCTCAGTGGGTACGATATACAGTATGACCCCAGAACGACAATCAAATCACAAGCACTGGCCGACTTCGTGTCAGACTTCAGCCCAACCATCCAGAATTTGGCAGATGAGGAAATCCTCACCTTGGAGGGGAGCAAGGAGACAGAGGTCTGGCAGATGCACATTGACGGAGCCTCCAACCAAAGGGGGGCAGGTGTGGGATTAATCCTACGATCGCCACATGGAGGCCTGATAGCACAAGCAATAAGATGTGAATTCAAGGCAACCAACAATGAAACAGAGTACGAGGCCTTGATATTAGGAATGAAGCTAGCTCTGGAATTAGGAGTTAGGCACCTGCGCATATCCAGTGACTCTCTACTAATAGTTAATCACGTGAATGATGAGTTTATAGCCAGAGACTCAAAGATGATTGCGTACCTGAAAATAGCGAAGGAATTAAAACAAAAATTCGCAACTTGCAAGCTTAAACAGATCCCCAGAGATCAGAATGTGGAAGCAGATGCCTTAGCAACTCTGGGGGCAACATTCAAGCCAACAGAATTATCCAGCATTCCAATAGCACACATGCTAGAGCCTTCCATCCAGAAGGCAGATGAAATAGATAAGGGAGAACTGGAGGATTCACAGAGCGGGGAAGGAGTCCGAGCGATTCTGAAAGAAGCGAGAACTCTCGATTAACCGGACAACCCTTTGACCAAACAAACAACGAGGCGGTGGCCGGATTGGCGCACACCTTACTTAGACTGGCTATGTCATAGCAAGCTACCAGATGACAAGAAAGAAGTAAGAGCTTTCAGAGTAAAGGCCTCCAGGTTCATACTTATTAACGATACACTATTCATAAAATCATTGGCAGGACCCTACTTACGGTGCCTGGAAAAGGAAGAAGCACAAACTGTGTTGCATGCTCTCCACAGTGGTGAATGTGAAAAACATGCAGGGGGCAGGAGTCTGGCAAATAAAGCCCTCAGGCAGGGATACTACTGGCCTATAATGAAGGCAGATGCAGCAGAGTACGAACGCAAATGTGACGCCTGCCAGCGCTCAGCGCCAATGATTCATCGGCCGGCAGAACCCTTGCACCCTATCATTTCTCCTTGGCCATTCATGGCATGGGGCATGGACATAGTAGGACCTCTGCCACGAGCCACAGGAAACAGAACCTGGATGCTGGCAATGACAGATTACTTCTCCAAATGGATAGAGGTAGAAGCATTCACAGAAATAAAGGACAAACAAGTCATTTCGTTTATAAAACGAAACATCATTTGCAGGTTTGGTATCCCATCATAAATCATATGTGACAATGGCTCACAATTCATTTCCAACGACACCGAGGGATACTGTGCCAGGTGGAACATCACCCTAAAAAAGTCAGCACCCAGGACCCCAAAGTCCAACGGGCAAGCTGAGTCCAGCAACAAAATCATCATGGATAATCTAAGAAGGAGGTTACATGAGTTAGGAGGAAAATGGGCAGATGAATTGCCACTTGTATTGTGGTCAGACAGAACGACACCAAAAGCAGCAACAGGCCAAACACCCTTCAGCTTGGTGTTTGGCGCAGAAGCAGTCATTCCATCAGAGGTTCTAGTTCCCACTTACAGGTATGAAAATATGATAGGGGAGCTGAACAATGCAGAGATGGTCAGAAGCCTGGACACAATTGACGAGCTACAAGAAAGCGCAAAAATACGTCTGGCTGCCTACAAACAGTCAGTGGCCAGGAGTTATAACAAGAATGTGAAAGTCAGGCTCCTGGAGGTAGGAGGCCTGGTTCTCCGGGAGGTGTTTCAAAACACTAAGAATCGAAAAGTAGGCAAATTCGCCTACAAATGGGAAGGACCATACCAGGTAGAAGGAGTTGTTGGCCATGGTGCATACAGACTGATGACTATGGACGGTCAAATATTACAACGCCCATGGAACATACTTCACCTGAAGAGATATTACTTTTAATAATAAGTAGACTTTAGCCTTCAGAATGATGTACTATGAAAAGCTAAAATATTTTGAAATTAAAATAAAAATCCGGTAGTAGGCATACTGCCAATTTCACTCCTATTTCTGGTATCTCTAACTATTTTAAATTTTAAACTACTGCTAGATGGTGTGGTCTGGCAGCGTCCTGGGACCACAATTTCTCTGGTACCCCATGAGATGGCGGCAGGAACTTCACACCATTTTAGCAGATTTTTCTATTTTTAGACTTCTCTAGGTACATCACTCTGAATCCTGGTGTCTATGGTACTTTGAAAAGATATCTAGCAGGACTGTCAACTGCCAACGCGGGGTGACAAGGCACATGGCACTCCAACATGCCTAACCTATTTTCTCCACAAGGAGCACCCTCACCAGTGGATTTGTGGAACATACGAAAGGGAGCCTGTTGTGGTGAACACGCTTACCCAGCTACCCCTGATACCACCCCCTGGACATAGCTCGCACTAATCGCAATTAATCAGGGCCCCAGCATGCATGCACACGAACATGGAACGTAGGGATCTTTGCGCTACCAGAATCCTGCAGCGTCCCATTGGTCCTAGAATGACGATTATCTTGCCTAAATTACGCCCATGTTGGCTTTAAACGTGATGAACACACCTTGCGTCATGAATAAGATTAAGTTATCCAAAACTACGGCATACGCCTAAATCAGCCATCAGGCTGACACGACAGCTAGCTTAGTCTTGATCAGCCTCTTCAGGATGACAAGACTGGTCTAAATCAGCCTCAGGTTGACACGGCCACTCCTCCTTACATTGCGTCATATGCCTAAATCGGCCATCGGTGACACGGCGCTAGTGAGTCGAAAAAGTCGACCTTTTCAGGACGACAGGACTCGCCTAAATCAGCCAGACAGGCTGACACGGCAGTTTTCTAAACTAAGGAAATCTAAGAAATAAGCACAAGATATAAATTAAACCTTGCCAAAACCGCGGCAAGGATATTGCAAAATATGGCCAAAATACGGCCCCTGAGTTTTAACCGCCACCTTGGCGGAACAGCCAGAAAAAGTTTAAAACTTTTAAGTCTGCCACCTCTGGGCTAGACTGCCAAAACGTTCGTTAAAAAAAAAAAAAAACTTAATTATCGGTCACATTAATGACCTCCACCTCTGGCACCTCCTCCTCTCTGCGACCTCTGTTTGTGCACTGCCGACTTGCATATCCTCAGCTGCCATAGCTTCCTGAGCTCCGTCAGCAGCATTTTGGGACATTCCAACATCACCCCCACCAGCTTACTCAGCCAATGCAGGAGAATTCACCTCACCAACTTCAGGCATCAGCGCACTCAGATTAGGTTGGGTGGGATAGAGCATCTCCAGCTGTTTCTCCTCCTCCTCTATAGCTTGCTGGGTGGGAGCCTCCTCAAGAGCAGCACGCATCCCGCTGATTTTTCCCAGCCAGGTAGCATAGGCAACAACATTGGTGGCCAGTGAGATCAGCTCGCTGATCTTCTCATCAGAGCGCTTGAGGGAGTCAGAAAAAGTGTTGCACACCTCTTGAGTGCGAGCAGGTGATCGACCCTTTTCTTGACTTCTTCTTGGTGACAATGAAGCTCGGTCTTCAACTCCACCACACGCTCCTTGAGATCGGACATTGCTGCTGCGATCGACAATTGTCCCCTTCAGCTCCTGGTTTTTGGCGTTGGTAGCACGACTGGTGGTCCGCACTATGTTGATCATTTTCCTATTATAGAGTGCAGACTGAAGGGTCTGGGGCAGGAAAGTCAGAAGTCAGCAAGGGAAGTCGAAATCTAAACAAAAGCGAACAAACAGGTAGATGATGAAGAGCATTCACCATGAAGACGTTGTACACGTCATTCTCAGCCATCTCCTCTGGGGAGAACTCTGAGAACGTCTCCTTCAGAGGAGAGAAGAGCAACTGGTCGATCTCCGGCCGGTATGGTACCTTGTCCACATTCCCAAAACCCTCTGGGAAATGAGCGGTAATACCTCCGCTAGATGAAGCACGAGGACTGACAGGGGGAGTAGGCGGATGGCGAGACAATGGGTCAACCTCTAAGGGCTCAGGAACAGAAGAACTGGGATACGTAGGAGGAGTCTGGAAGGAACCAGCAGGAGCACTCCTCTTGGAGACGGATGCCACATCAGGACAAGCAGAAGGTCTCTTCCTTTTGGCGCTTTGGAGGATGATTTCTAAAGGATCAACTTTTGAGCCTGCAAACAGATGTAGTCTCAGAAGTCAGGACAACTAAAGCATTAACAAAAGCTGCAAACTGAAACGATTGTGGTAAGCTCACCAGAAGACATGTTGTGAGCTGATTGAAGAGGGTTGGAAGAGGAAGCATGTGAAAAACCAGGAAGCAGGTCTGGGAACTTTCTCTCAGATTCAGGGATACTGAACAATTTGCTGCAGGCAGGGATCTTGGCACTAATGCGAGTCAGGTCACAGGGGCCTGCGCGAAGACGATGAAGTAAGCTAGTAAGCAGCGAGATAAATAAATCAGGTGACATGAAGACTACTTACTCGAAGTTATAACCCATTTCTCGAAGATGTAATCGGCAAGAGGCTGGATGGAGTCCTTCCTCATAAAGAAGAAGTCCTCAAACCATTTCTCATCACGGGACTTGGACACATGCCTGAAGGGAGCCTCTCCATGGCCCCGGAATGAGAATTGACCCCTACCCAGGGACCTGATGTTGTACATATGGGCTAGATCACCCAAGGTGATAGAAGTGCCAGTGTTTTGGCCGGCGGCCAGAGAGTAAAGAAGAACCCTCCAGATGGCAGCGGAAATTTGTGCCATGGCGAAATTATTGGTAAAGATAAAATCTTGAATAAGTTTGGGAAAAGGAAAACGGAGGCCATATTTAAACGGGTACAAATAAAAACAAACCCATCCGGGACGAAGGACGTCGGCTTTCTGACCCGGTTCAGGGATGGAAATATTTACCCCGTCACCAAGACCAAGCAAACCCTTGATCGTGGGAATGTGAGCAGCATTCAAAGCAGAATCGCAGTCGTGGGGATACTTAAAGAGTCCCCGAGAAGGAAAGGTAAGGTCAAGATTGCGGTCAGCGGGAGCAGAGGTTGATCGGGTTTTACCCATGGTGGAAAAGAGAAAATGAAGATCAAAGAAGGAAAAGGGGAAGAATACCTGATGAGAGAAACGATGGAGAACGGAGCAGTAAAGTCGGTGAGGTAAGAGAAGAGGAAGGTTGAGGGTTTAGAGAGAGGAAGGGTTTTTGAAATGATTTGGAGATTAATGGAAGTACAAAGTGGGGGTTGGGGTTATAAAGAGGAGAGAGGGAGTAGGGTACAAGAAAAGAGGAGTGGGACGGCTAACGTGATGGAGCTGCATGAAAAGAAGTGCAAATGACGGCTTAGGGTTTAGCATTCGATTACGTAAATTCCTTGCTCGACACCTCGAAGCGTACTTCACAAGGAATTTAGGGCAAACTGTTTGGGCTAAAAATAGCGCAATAAGAAAAGGCCCACTTGTTGAATAAAGATCTAATAAAAAGAAGGAGAAGGGTCCACGATTGGAGTAGAGCGCAAGGAAGATGGGCCAGCAGGTATGCGGAAAGAGATTGAGGCCCGTTAAAGGAGACATCCGGATTAAGGAAAGAGAAGTTAGGGAGAAGTTAGGGAGAAGTCAGGGAGATCAGGGAGAATTGGGGAAGGCGGCCAAATATGAAAAAGAGTTCTTATGGAAGTTATATTCCCTTTCCATAATCAAGGTAGGACATATCTAGGGTTCTCACCTTATAAATAGCCAAGGAAGCAAATCAAAAAGGACATTCAACACATCCACATACTCACACATTGACGTGAAGACCTCGGCATATTCTTATACTCACATATACGTCCGCCCAAGGTCTTGCAGGCCTGATACCTCGTGCCAGCAAGATTAGCACTATGTCACTATTGTAATAATCCTCCTATTCAAGTATAGTGCAATATTTGGAAGGGTACCGTCCCTCCCGCGATTGTTCCCACATTGGGTTTTCCGCGTCACCAAATCTCATGTGTTAATTAATATTTCGCACTTAGTTTCTTTATTTACGTATCAACATACGAACAATCATACGACCAACCAACGAGTAAGACCGCATTGACCCTAAACAACCAATTCGGTAAAAAATACCTAAACACACCTAAACGTAAATTTGTGTTAAACGATCACCTTACAACACATGACTTTAGCACTAATGACAATCTTCATCTTTGATCTTCATGATGACATTCTTGATAACCTTGAATTGACAATTGGAGCTTCATGCTACATGGTTAAACTTAAGAGGCACACAATTAAATAACAAATGAGATTAATTTGTCTTAAGGCATCATCAACACTATCTTAATCAAATTGGGTTTCTTCAGTATTTTTAGGTGAAACTAGCCTTCAACTTTAAGCCCTTTTTAGATAACTTAGTTTGAAACTCGTTGGTTCACTAAGTAATTTACAAATGGTGTAACCATGTAAGATAGCTAAGACTTCAATCTTGGACTATGCTATTTTTGACAATGTGATGGTATAAAAGGAAAACAACAAAACCAACAACAATAGATGCCTTACTCTCTAAATGATTTGGGGTTGGCTACTTGGATTGTCGTAGAGTTGTCAATGTGAGGTCTGAGGTGGAAAAACAATGAAAAGTGGAGACAAGGGATAATACAATTGTAAAATGTAGGACAATACACGAAAGTAAATTGTGGAGAAGAAAAGGAAATGATTGGCCTCCATGTTTTCTTACATATCCACTTACTCTTTACCAGAGCATCATTTGGCCTCCATCTCTTAAATTTGGTGTTATATATTGTTACCCAGGGAATAAATGGAGTGCCTCCCATGCCTGATGGCTACAATCCGGCCACTTGGATGCTTGAGATTACCACCCCTGCCATTGAAGAGAGGATTAGTGTATTGAGTTTGATGCCAATAAGGACATTAGAAGACTGCATTAAAGAGTTGGAAGATAGAGATTGAAGCAGATATCTTTTGTGAAGATTTTGTTATATTAAATTGTGATGTAACACTGCAAACTACACGAGTATATAAGCTAATACACAACTACTTGGACAATAACCATAAAATATATATGTGCATTGATTTGGAAAGGGACATGTCTCCTAACAGCTAGCATGTCCTCTGTTAACCTCCATCTTTCTTTATTCTCTTCTGGACAATCTTATGGACTGCTGGTCCATGGTGAGAACTATGTTGACTATTGTTTTGTGTGGATTTTGCGCAAGGCAAAATCAGGTCAGGATAGACTTGTGTAAGGTTAACTAGCTCTAGATAGTCTGTTGGTCAGGTCGTCAGGGTACAATAATAAGCTGTAAATGAAATAATAATAAGAATAATAAGACAAGTAATTTTGTACGTGGAAAACCCTTGAATGGGAAAAAACTACGGGCACCAAGCCAGGAGAGGATTTTACTATGTAATTTGGGAGAATTATTGTATGATAATAACAGTGCTTATATTTCTCTCTATGTATTGTGTATGCTTCTTCTAGCGTGTGAATGGGATGTCTCCAATATCTTCAAAGTGTTCCTTATATAGGCTTCCATCTTGAACGACGGCTTGATATGATATTGAATGCGGATTATTCTCCATTATTGCCTGTAATAATGGCTACCCTTGATTACTGCATTTACTGCGAAATCTTCATACATTAATGCTGTGTATATAATTCCTTCAAAACACGCGTATATGGTCTAATATCGTCCTGATATTTTGATCGTTGTCCTCTCCATGGCCTGGCGCCTATCTTCATGTGCCCTGATAGCCTGACGCCCTGACAGCCTGACAGTCAGTTTCAGTTGGGATACTGATCAGGAAGGTCTGCGGATTTCCAGGCCTAACAATTGCCCCCTTATCTCCTTATTTGCAGTGTGCCAGGACGAAAAAATGAGGAGATAACTTTATTTTTAGGAAGATTACCCAACGGTTAAGTTTTCCCTAGTCAGTTCCCTGTAACGGCTATTTTACTGCAATTGCTGACGCGTGTGATATTTACTGCAACTTCCTTAATGATTATCTACTTCCTTTGCGGCTGAAACCCTAATCCTCTTCATTATAAATACCTGCGTGCTTCATTAAGTTGAACTTCACCAAAGCAATCTCTTCTCATTTTCTCTCTTTAATAATCTTTCTCTTCAGTTCCCTTAATCTTTTTTCAATCTTTAATCAATTCTTCATAATCTTTCAAATAATGGCTGCAAAGAAAAAGTCTACCAGGGCAGCGGTTCCTGCAACTCCTCCTCCTCAGAATCCTGAGGAAACTTCTTCTGAAAATCTGCCTACTTCTTCTGTTGCTCCATCTCCCACAGTAAATAAGTCGAGTGATTCTCCATTGAAGATGATCTCAATACTTCATGGTTATTTTCAATTCAAGCCTACGAAGGCTTTAAATGAAGATCAGTCTCCTGCAAACCGTTTGAAGCCTGAGTTTGAGAAGATTTTGAAGGATAAGGGGATCATCCCTGCTGATGCTGAAGTCTGGATCCCTGAGAATTCTCCTATCAGGGCCGACTGGCTTGTCCTGGTTGGTTCTGCATCCATGACTGGGCTTTCAGAGCAGGCTGTAAGCTTCCTTTTTCTCCTCTTATGGTTGAGGTTATTAAGGAGATCGGTGTTCCATCTTATCAGTTAATGCCAATGGTGTGGAAGGTTGTATATTCCATTGAGAATCTCTGTAAAAAACACAATATTTCTTTTTCTCTTGACGACTTGAAGACTTGTTATGCTGTTAAAACAAACAGTCCTTGCCGTATAAGTTTTAAGGTCAGGGCGTCTACTACTCCTCTTTTGAGTAACTTGGATAGCGGCCATGATAAAGGCTGGGCTGCTAGGTATATGTTTGCCAGGACCAATTCTGTGGGTCCTGACTTGGCGTATTTGAATCATGAGGCCTGCGTTGCTGGTGAGCCTTTTTGATTTCCTTCTTTGCCCTGCATGTTTTATTTATTAGTGAAAAATAAAATGAAAATTATAATAAGTCATACCTTTTATGTGTGCAGTTGATGACTGGGTTACTAAAACCGAATATCCCACTCCTAATGTTTCTGCTTTCCTTGCTATTCTTCCTTTGGAGAGGTCTTGGCCTCTCTGTTTTGGGGTTGGTCACCTTCCACGCTATTTGAAGGCTGACGGTGCTCCCAGGGCGGCTAAAGCTTCAAGGGTTGCTAGCGCCACTACCTCAGGCAGTAAGTCTATCTTAATCTTTCCTTTCTTTTTACTTTAGTTTCCTGATAATGTTTGGTTTATATTGCTAATATAGTATTTTGGGTTGCAGCCACCAGGTCATCTATTTGCCTTGCCAGGTTTGGTATGGCTGACCTTTCAGCCAGGCTGGCTAAGATCAAGGAGGAAGGTTCCCAGGGAAGCGGGGATGCTGAGCCTGTTATTGACTTGACTGAACAGTTTGATGCTGCCAAGGTCACTGCTATACATGGTGCCCTGCTTTGAAACAAGTTCAGCAGCCCAAAAAAGGAAAATTGAAGATGATGTTTCTGCCCCGGTCAGGGAAGTGAGAGCCAGGGTGGACAATATGGAGGCTGCTAGGGTGAAGATCAGGGATTATGCTGCTTCTAAATCAGATGTCATGCTCACCCTTGACCCTGTTGAGACTGCTACTCGAGCGATTGCTTGATGGATCATTCAGTCAGCCTCTTGGCTGGTGCCTTGGCTGCCGTAAGGGAGGTAGGTTGGAACAATTTCTATGTGTATCTTGTTTTGGTAGTTTTCTATTATTAGGGAGTGCCTAAGGATATAGTTTCAGATCGTGACCCGAGATTCTGTTCCCGTTTCTGGACTGCTTTGCAAGAAGCCATGGGTAGTAAGCTACTGATGAGTACCGCTTTTCATGCCGCTCTGAGATGGACAGATGAGAGGACTATCCAGACTTTAGAGGACCTCCTCCGTGCTTGTACTTTAGACTTCCACACTTCTTGGGAGAAGTGCTTACCTCTTGTTGAATTCTCCTACAACAATAGCTATCATACTTCTATCAAGATGTCACCTTATGAAGCTTTGTATAGTAGGAAGTGCCGTTGTCCGGTCTGTTGGAATCAAGTCCAAGATGCTCATGTGTTGGGACCCGATTTGGTGACTGAGACCATCAATCAGGTTCAGATCATTCGAGAGCGTATGAAAGCCGCTCAAGACCGACAGAAATCGTATGTTGATGCCCGTCGTCGACCACTTGCCTTTGAGGTTGATGATCGAGTATTCCTTAAGGTGTCACCTATGAAAGGGGTGAAACGTTTTGGTGTGAAAGGAAAGCTGAGTCCCAAATACATTGGACCTTTCCGTGTGCTTGAGAAGATTGGTCCCATTGCTTACCGTTTAGAGTTGCCCCCGAATTTGAGCAAGGTTCATGATGTCTTCCATGTATCTCAGTTGAGGAAGTAAATTAGTGATCCGAGCCATGTCATTCAAGAAGAAATCCCAGATTTGGAACCTAACTTGGCTTTGGAAGAAAGGCCGATTCGAATCCTCGAAAGGGCAAACAAGCAACTTAGAAACAAAGTGGTGCCCCTAGTTCGTATCCTTTGGCGTTGTGGAAATGTCGAAGAAGAAACTTGGGAGCCTGAATCTTCTATGTTAGCTAAATATCCCGAACTCTTCTCGTGAGGTACTTTCCGTTCCTTTATCTAATCCTTGTGAGTTTTAGCTATCCTTTCGAGTGTTCCTCTCCTTCCCTGGAATATTCTCCGCGTTAGTAGTCATTGCTTAGTTGTATAAAAGTCGTAGTTAGAGTTTGGTCATAGCTAGTGGAGTTATTATCCTTATTATAGAGTTTCGAACTAAAGATTTTTGAAAATGTTTTAATGTTTTCCACTGGTTTTAACGTCAATGAGTGTTAAGGCTCGTTATTGGAGACGTCCGATAATTGGTTTTCTCATTTGTTGGTGTAAAAATATATACTTTTATGTCTTTGATTTGGAATGTTGATGTTCTTGAACGGCCGACGAGGATATTCCGTTCCATTGAAAACACACGTATATTTCATACGTTCATATTTTGAAGATTTTGTTTACTTGATTTTAAAGAGATAGACCTACATATATACAATGTTCCTTCTTTTAAGTTTCGGGGACGAAACTTCTTAAAAGGAGGGATGATTGTAACACCCCCTAAATTTGAAGACCTTTATTTTATTTTAAAAGTAATATTTTAATCTATTTTAATTTAATATTAATTTATTTGAAATAAAATTTATTTAATAAAATATAATCTTATTTTATTTTGAAGAAATGTAATTATTTTTGATAAATTAGAAATGTTTAAAAGTGATTTAAACTATGTTTAAACCTTTTCCTTTGATAAAATAGATTTCGGATAAAAGTCGTAAAATTGGGATTTTCCCATTTCTTACGGTCGTTGGGTAAACGAGTTTGGATATTGGGCATATGAGTACTTAATCTTTTAGTAAAATCGTGTTTAAGAACTTTAATATTCTCGGAAATCGCGTTCGACGAATATTTCTAATTATCGTCGAAGCGAACCCAAAACGTAAACAATTGACCACCTTCCCACACCATTTGGACCGACCACCTACCCCCATTTGTCCCCTCTTTCAATTCTCATTTCCTCCATAATTCACTCTCTCTCTTCCTTTCATCAAACACCAAATTCATCTTAAAAAATCCTCCTTACAATCCCTAAATCCACCATAAATCCTTCATTTCTCCACCAAATCTCATAAAAATTATATATTTGGAATCCTCTCTTCAATCCTCATCTCCTAGTAAGCTTTATTTTCATTTCCCCCAATTTTGTTTTAAGACTCATCTTTTAGGGTTTTCGAATTTAAGCTTAATAATTGTGTTTTTGTTGTTCTTATAGGTGAAGAATTTGAAGATGAGTTAGGGGACTCATTTATTGTAGAAGATGATGAGTGATTTCGGTTTCTAGGGCTCTTTATCAACTGTTATTGTTCTCTTTTTATAGCTTAAGCTAACTATTCCGAGTCACTCGACGAATTAATGTCACATTAGTAGTTGTATTTGTTGTTTGTTGTTGTTTGTTGTCGTTTGTTGTCGTTTGTTGTTGTTTGTTGTTGTTTGTTGTTGTTTGAGACGATCTTGTTGATAAATGAATGAATGGAGTAAGATGAGTATGCTTATGTTTAATTTATGTTACCCATTTGTATATTATTGTTTGGAACAAATTTGGATGAGGAATTATGTGTTGTGACAAGTCCGTGTTTTGGCTGTAACACGTCAGTACTGGACCGAGACGGTTTCCAATGTTTCCAAAAATATGACATATTGAACGGCATCGAAAAATTAGGTGGTTTAGCCACTTGAATCACTCAATTCGGAGTCCGTATGAGTAAATGGCGTCGTTTTATCGATTAAAAATTTATAGAAAAGTTTACCCTTGTGTGAGACGGTTATTTATGCTATTTTATTATGCGAGAATTTTGTGGAATTAGTTATTTTGTAAGTTGGAATGTTTTCTTTATGTTGATAGTGTTCACATGATAGAAATTGGAATATTGCATGAGAATGATATTGTAATGAATGTTGTGATTTGGGCCAAAATGGGCCAAGACTCTGAGCTAGGCCAATTTGACCGAATGAGTTTGGTCAAACTAGGTTTAAACCGGTCAGCCTCGATTTGACCAATGACCCGTCGCGGGACTCGGGTCGAGGGTTTGTCTTTGAGGTGAGATTGGTTGTTATTGGATGTTTTATGTTATGCCTTGATATTTGTAATTATCATTTCACATGTTGGTTGTTGGATGCTTTGGATGCCTTATGCTTGAGTCTTGTTGCCTCTTTGCCATTTTAGCTTGTTCTCATGGATTATGGTACTGTTGGTTAGCTAGAATTTGGATTATTATTGATATTGGAGATATTGTTGGATTGTCAGCTGAATATGCCCTTGCGTAGCCTTTCATATACTAGGGTGTGTATGATCATTTGTGTGTGCAAGTTTGGACTATTTGCCCCTCTTATGGTTAATTGGGTGTCCTACTTGTCTTGTGTGGTGTGGGCTAAAGTATTCAAGCTGGGACTAGGTCCTAGGTGAGTATTTCGGCCTTCATCATAGATAGGCCATTATAGTCTTTGACGAATGTATGTTAACCCCTTAATAACCTTTGTGTCTTAGCTTGGTGGGTTTATATCCAAGTTAGGGCATGACCTCCTGACGTATTCTTAGAAGTATGTGGTCAGCTTAAGTACTAGCCAACCCTTTGGTGGACTCCTTAGGGGTACTCATGTGGTGTTATCATGGGTCTTGGATGCGGTAGTTTTCCGCATGTCGCTAGGTCTGCGCAGGTTTAGGACTAGGGTGTTTACCTTACCTCGTGGTATAGACTCGAGTTACAGAGTGACTATTGACTATCCTAAGAACTTATGCCTGTCTCTAGATATATTGTCCTTTCTTGTTTGATGATTCTATGAATCATAGAAGGTGAGATGCAAGCCGGCTATGGTTGATAGAGTTTGGGTTCCTGGATGTTATGTGATTCACATGATAGTGTAGTATGAGTCGGTCTAGTATTCACATGCTAGGACTATGTGTTGTTATATTGTTGTTCACATGATAGGCACGATTGTCTAGCATCTATATGCTAAGGCTATGTGTTATTCATATTCATATTCTTATGTTTACATGTTATATTAATTATGACATTTCGTGGCTGGGAGAACTCGGAGTTACTCCCCACTGACTGTGGCTTTCGTATTTGTATAAAATGCGATTGACAGGTAGGTGATGCATATATGGGGTACATGGACGAGCTAGCGAGCAAAGTAACCTTGGGACCTAGATTGGCTTTATTTTATTGTGACCCTTAAACACTTTTTATGTCATATACTTTTTAGGGACATATGTCTCCCTTTTTCATATTTGGGTTGTATAACTTTGTTTCTTGACTTTAGCGATGTTTTACTTATGAGATTTATTTTGGACCTTGCATGTTTGACACCTTCCCATTTGGATATTTTTTATAACAGGTTCAGGTTTCGTTTTCGGTTTTAAAAATTACGGGTTTTTACCCAAATGAACCTATTACAAACATATCCATGCAGTTTTTATCTAGAATTATGTGTTTACTTTTCCGCAATGAATGAGGGTGTCACAGTTGGTATCAGAGCATATTTGCTCCCGACGCACGTTTGTGCACCCCCGATATAAATAACTTGACCTTAAAATAATAAACTTGAGAGATGGGTAGGATGGGTAGACTTAAGGACCTAAGGTGGTAGTCTGTAGTGTATTTGCTCTTTGTTAAGTTCTAACATGTTTGTTGATTGTCAATCATTTTTGTACCCTTGGATCAATGACCGTGAGCTTACCCGTGTCGTGATCAAGATTTGGTGCCTATCATCGGGCATTGGAGATTTGTTCAACTTGTGAAGAATGCTTCTTCTTCCTCGAAGTTATCCCTCCATCTTTGTGTACCTTGCCTTACTCTTTACTTCTTAATGCTTGCTTCTTCTTCTAAACTCTCTTTTCTTTCCTTAGGAGTGACTCTTGTACCCTCCCAACTTGTGTTTTGTTCCTTGCTTATCTTCCCTTAACGCCTTTTTATAGTACTCTTTCTTTTGAGGAATGTTGGCCTTGGTTGGAGAATTTGACTTTTGAGGAGATTGTTTGTGGTTAACCCATAACCCTGGTTTTGAGAGGTTGTGATGTTAGAAAGACCTAGGTAGTGTGATGAGACATACTTAATGATTCTTAGACCTAGATCCTTAATAAAGTGAGTATTCTTGATTGGTGGATTTTGTGTTGTCAAGTGTGAGTTGCGTTTGTTACTAAGGCTATAGAACTTGGCTTTGTTGTTTAGGTTTGGGATTTGAGAGCCTTGGGAAGTGTAGTGAGACATGTCTTGGGATACTAGTGCTTGGTACTTGGCTTTAAATGGATGGAATTGAATAGTGGAATATTTGAGGAACTCTTTCTGGGAATTTATAGCTTGGTATTCGGATCTTTGATTGAGGATTTTACTATTTTGAGAAACCTATGGTTGACACTAGTTGGATATGAGTATAGCTTTGTTGGAACTTTGACCTTGATCTCGTGGAAGTTGTTTGTGGATGTTTGAGGATTTGGAGTGGTGAAATCACACTTATAGTGGAGTACCTGTTGGGAAATGTGTCCTCAACAATAGTGCGATCATATGATTTAAATATCATTATTAAATCTCATTTTAAAGAATACAATTGGGAAGTAATATTGTTACTGTCAACTGGTCAACATATATCGGTAATGATTGGCTGACTAGAGTTTGACATTACTGTCGTGTGACGGTGGTGATCAGTTGACCCCCTAGGTCATACCTATAGGGCAATACTCTTAATTGATTATTTAATTAATCGTATAATGTTGCGAGTTAATTAAATTACTTGAAAATTGACGGACGATTTTGGAAGTAAAATTTACGTATCATATTAAAATATGATTAAATAAGATACTGATCCGAGTAATTGAATTGTATCATTACTCGGATGAAATTATTGTTTAAAGAAACAATCGGAACTGAATGAATTATTATAAATACAATCAGTTGTAATTTATAAATGGTAAAATATTTTGGCACAAGTAATTATAAAATTACTAAGTCGATTTTTGTATGTGACGTATTTTTGATAATACGTTGATTTTTAATATGTTAAAAATACATAACAAATTTATGTCACATATGACATGTGACATATTGACAATTGACAAAAATAATATGGAATCCATATTATAGATTGGGCCGAAATATTGGAGGAGAATTAAGCTAAAATTGTGTTTACATTTTTAGTGGTGAACATAATGATTAAAAGCAAGTGTAGCCATGCAACCCTATAAGACATTGTGAAGACAAATGAGGGCATGCATTGGCTCTCCTACCTCTCTCCTTTGGGCCGGTTTTTGAGAGTGGAAAAACTAATTGTTTTTCCTCTCAATTTTACCTAATATACAATAATGAAAGATTATTATTCATTCATTCTTTCCACCATCTAAAATATGAGTTTTAGAGAGATAAAAACTCCCATCTTCTTCCTCCCCAAAAACCGAAATATTCAAGAGTTATATAAATATTTTGGTTCAATTTTCTACCTAATTAATATTATACTAGTTTTGTAATATTAATTAAATTAAGAGAAAGCCTTGGGTATAAAGCTTAGGGAGAGATCCTACACTTGGATCTTGGTTCATCCATAAGGAAAAGCTCAAGAACAAGAGAGAAAGGTGATCTCTCTTGTGCCCAATATAACCGAAATCTACAGTGTAAGGACTTGATTTCTCTTCTCTTATATTATTGTTTGCATGCATAAAATCCGTTTTAATTCTATGACAAATTAATTATGACATATATGAGTATGTTAATTTGTATATGAATCTACATTTCCTTCAATCGGTATCAAGAGCCACGGTTGTTTGCATGCAAATTGGTTAAAAGTTTTTCCGAGTTATATGAATAACAAAATAAAACTTGTAAAATTTGTGTTATTATGATATATCACGAAATTATTACATGCATGTTAATATTTCTGGTCCTAAAATGTTTTAGGATATTTTGGTTAATTTTTCGGATTTTTATTGTTCATAATTTACAATAATGGCATTTAAATATGATTTTATGAATAAAAATGTCATTTTTGGTCGAAAATTAGCTATACTTCGAATTTTAAGTTGATCTTTGGATATGTTATCACATATATTATTTTGAGATAACCTGTAATTTTTCATAATTTTTGCACTTGTTATGCTCGAAAAATAAATTTTTCATTATTAAATATGGATTTAAGAGAAAAATAGGTTAATATGAGTTAAATTTCGAATCTGGTCATAGAAAATTTATATGTTGTCACATGCAATTTTACAAAATGTGTGTAAAATAATTGGCTATAAAGAAGTCTTTTAGCATGATTTATGAATTTTTGAAGAAAAATTAGCATAAATAGTGACATTATTAGTGTAAAATTAATAAAACATAATCTATGACTTAGGAAAAACGTCTAATATTGCATTTTATTGTATTTTTCAGATCTAAAATTGAAAAGTTAATGAAAATAATTTTTCCATGTTTTTATGATTATTTTATTAAATATCGATAAACCGCAACATTGTTTTTTTCCTAAAATTTTTCAAATTTTTAACCTAAGATTTTGAACATTATGAGTGTCATGGATTTTTCCAGAATGTTCATGAATTTAAATTTCAAATTTTGAATTTATTTGAAATTTTGTGATTTATTTGAAGTTTAATGGCTTATTTTTGTAATTTTGGTCCATTTATGAACAATTTTGTAAATAAAGGTTAATTATGGTCAAATTATTAGTGAAGACTATATTTTGAGTCCTAAGAGGTTAGGGTAATTAACTTATGCATAAATATGAGTTTATGTATTTTTGTGATTATAAAATGTTGAAATCACGCAAATCCGTAAAAAACCGAGTAATATACGATATTGGCTAATTAAAAGGCGATTTAGCATAAAATTGAGCATGTTCATACATATTTTAATGCTGCATTTTCTTTATGATTGTCATAATTTTTAATTTATGTAATTTTGAATTATGTAATTTTACTTAGTATGGCCTTAGATTTTAATTGGTATTTCCCGAAATGTATGGGAATATCGATTCGGTTGTAATTTTTTATTGTGATCTCGTATCACCGTTTTGTAATTTAATAGATTTATTTTATTTTAGTTACAAATGTATAATAGGAAATTTTGTAATTTATTATGTAATTTTATTCATTCCGGAGTTCCAAAAGACGGATTACTTCAAGAATGGCGATACATAAAGACGGTGTTACCTCGAGATGCGTGCCACAACCGAAGTTCAAGGGACCAATGGAGTTGGTTTCCGAATATGTAATAGATTAATAGTTTTTCTATTTTAGGAAGGCCATACTAGGATTTATTTATTTATGCTTGCATTTTATTTTATGTCACATGCATCGCTAAATCGCCATAACTAAACATGCATTGTCTTCTTTATCGAGTTTATCGACCGTGTCAATTAAAATTATCGTAGTTCACCGCTTTAGTTCACTTAAAACGTGATAGATAATAAATTGACATGACCTCTCGCTAAAACTATCAATTGAGACATAGCCTTACCAAATAGTAGAAACCATGAAAACCTATTTCGCGAGGGAGTGCGCTCGGCCACACCGGGGTACAAACCTTGTTACGTAGGGGAAGTGGGTGATGAATGTTAATCCACCGAATTCATGTTGATGAGGGATGTATCGGCCCCACCGTGCCCAAGTTAATGTGGGTTTGGATCATGGACACATTTATTCGAAATTTGGATTGAACTCAACAAAAGTATTTGATAAGGGATGTATCGGCCCCACCGTGCCCTTGTCGATGTGTTTTGGGCTATAGATAATTGTTAATGTAATGTTATCGACCAAGAGTTCTAAAAGTAGAATCGATTAAACGTTAATCCACCGAGTTATATTGATAAAGGATGTATCGGCCCCACCGTGCCTAAGTCAATATGAATTTGGGTCTTGGAATCATTTATCATAGTTGGGTAGAGGTCACTATGTAAATGCTATACTTGTTATTTACAAGTATTAATAAAACGATAAATGTTTTGTTTTCCATTATTCCGTTATCATATTGTTCTATTTCTTTACCACAATTCATATACGATATCATTTCGTTTTTGATTCAAATCTCCATTAAAACATCGTAACTAAAGACAAATATGAATTTGCTTCTAAAACCTCATACGAACCATTGCTAAGGATCTCTTGTAAAGAGTATAGATTAAAGTTATTCATTATCAAACAGGGTTTTGATTCTTGACTAACATTTCTACTTACAATGGATTATGTTTCATATACTTAATTGAATTAAGTGCCTTGAAGCGATAAATTGTTTTGGTGATTAGATTTTGAGAATTCGTAATTGACCAAAATAACGCAACCACTTCAATGAAAGTTTTAAGACTAAAACGAACAAATGAAGAGTAATCTTCATGAGTTCAATTTTGCTTCTCAAAGCAAAGACACATTGAAATGAGTGGGAGCATTCTCTTAAACCGTTAAGATGAGGACGAGGTTCAAGAAGTAAGGATATAATGGAATTGATACAAGGTAATGTTAAAGGTAAAGTTGTTGAGAATGACGATACTAAACCTATCAATCCCGACCGATAAAGTTTCCATTGTCTTAAATGTTGGACACGAGAAAGGAAACTGCCCCAAATTATTGAAGAATCAACGAGTTAGTTGTGGGACATCTAATGGGACCTTCTTCTTTAAATGTTTATTTGATTAAACATAAATTTTGCTAGTACTACTTCGTCAATATTAGAAACCGGTGGTGGTTTACATCGTTGTACTTGATACATAGAATGATTAGAATATGACGACTAGCATCAATAATGACGAGAGATAGAGTAATTGTGTACTCAATCTAGTTTTTGGATTTAAAGTTGTACTTAATTATGACTATTAAGTGCATTAACTCTAAATAAGAATATAAACTTGTTAAGATACAAAAGAGGTTTCACTTTTGTGACCCTATACACCACGATTTGATGTATGGCTGGCCCATTATCAAGGTGAATATATTCTAAACCAAACTAGAATGATATATCATGTAGATGATGTAAGACTCAAATTGGTAACCCAAGATTAAACCTTAATTCTGGAATGATGAACGCAAAGAGTTATCGAGTACTCTTGAAGCCATTAGATTGTTAATGGTTTATGCGTATCTTGTATTCAAAGCAAGATGTCTCGTGCCTTTTGGTTGAAAAGGAGATCGAGGTTGTAAATCAACGATCCAAAATAGGTTGATCATTATCTTTTACCAACGATTTAAGTTGACACTAATATGTTCACTTAATAAGGTAAATAGAGAAATCTTTGAAGAATTTCAAAGAGTTCAAGTAATCACGATTTAGTCGTGATGGGATTATCAAAGTGAAAACTTTGATATAAGCCAAATGAATTGTGATATAGTATCACAAATTAATCTCTCTTAACACGCATTATGGGATAATGTATGATTGGATAAGAATTCAAACGCTATTCGATAAGGTTTGGACTTCGATCAAGTTATTTTGAGTTACTTGATCCTTTTGGGGATTTTATCATTTTGTCTAGATTATTTTTCCACTAAATCGAATCATATGTGATATGAAATGGTAAGGGTACCATGTTTGTAAGTTTTCACAAGAAACAAATGCTCATTTTTCTCTCTTAAATTATCACGAGTACGACGGGTTTTGCGGCTCGTGAAGGCATCTTTCTAAAATACAAGTTTATTTTAGAAGACAGAGTGGGAGAAATTATTCAAGAGCCACAAAGAATGCCACAGAAAATGTTATGTCGCAAGAAACTGGTCTTTCTTGGCTACATGAGACGTTTTGTGTAAGACTTTGTTTCTTCAAAACCTAGGAGGTTAAATTCGTCACTTGTTAAAAATGATGAATTCATGCTACTTTTAAGAAAGTAAAGAGCTTATAACTTACAAAAGAAATTGTTTGATTCAAGTTGATTACTTCTAGAAAGTAATGAACATATGACTTACATAAGAGTGTTTAAAGTCACAGCTCAATACAAGGCTTAGAGCCATGAGAATCCGAAATAAAAGGCTTGATTAGTGACAAAGGGTTTTGCACTAATAAAGAGATATTTCATAGCAAGATTGGTTGCAAAGGGTTTTGCACTAATTGAAATGCTTAAGTCTATTTGGATCTTCTTAAGGATTGTATTTCATTATGAGCTTATGAAATACATAGCGAGTGAATCTAAAACCCACTTCTTCAATAGAAGGAATGTATTCAATACATGTCTTGAGTTTAGTAGATTCTTGCAATCCTAAGATAATGTGAAACTTAAGAGAGGGTCTTAAGTAGGACATCAATGAGTTGGAATCAACATTTTGATCATGTGATAAAACGTTTCTCGATAAGTCGAGAAGTTGTGTTTATACATGGAGTTTAGTGGGAGTTACGGAATTTTTAATTAGTCCGATATGTGGATGACATATTGATCATTGAGAATGATTTAAGACTTTTGGAGTATTATAATACATCTTGAATATCCGGATTTATGAAGATAAATCCACATGATATTAGCGCCAGTAAGAAGTCTTATGTTGATAAGATTCATGACTAGTTCAATTAAATTGAATATATTTGATTGATTTCATTTTCTTCCGCTGCCGAATCAATTAAAAAGAAATGATGTATAACACTTCATATGCTTTGAGTATGATGAACTGTTTTCAAAATCGAATTTAAGTAATCTTTACCAAGTAAGCTATAAAGATTACCCTTAAGTGCTTGCAGAAGCATTAAGGAAGTAAAGCAAAGTGTTTATGATGCAATATTGTGTAGGAGTGTTACACAAGTGACAATTGACAATTGAGATTGCGCATGGTTTCCGACAAAACCATAGTCAAAACACATTAGGATGGTTAAGATACCATTGTGGCAATGTTAATTAAGAAGTAGATTTTCTAGAATCGTTCTAGGCAATAAAGAACAATAAGAGATATTTATAACGGAAATTGAGTACACTTGCAATCATGAGATGTGCAGAAGGATGAGTCCCGCACACTGTGAAAACAGTGGGAGCTATTCTTAGGCTAGAGGGCCTATGTCTTGATTGGATCTCGACACGTACTCAGAAAGTTTTGTAATGCAAATGTATACATTACAAAGGAAAATGAGTATGTAGTAAGGTTGAGTAAGGTACAAGAAATTGATAAAACCTACTAACCAAAGCCTTCTCAAAGGCTAAACATGATGAGTCATGTCATTTCAATTGAATTGAAAGTAACAACTACATGCAAGATCAAATTAGATTATAGGATATGAAATAGTAATCAGGCATTGACTATTCATATGTGATAATCGCATTTGTCGTTCGAGTTTTTCTTTAAAAACTCCTTTTATACTTTGTTACATCCAAACGGGTTGTAGTGACAATTGAACCCCGTTAAAGTGAACACGGATTAACATTGTATTCGCCCATAGTCACTTATATGAGGTGACGTCTCGAAGTGACTAGAGTGTGATGTGATTGATGGCAAGTTCAAATACCATAGAGTCATGTGAGATGACTAGTCGATCACATAGGCAGACTGTTAGGAACTTTTTGTCGGGCCTTATGACCGCTTATAGAGTTCTGGCAAATTTATATAGCCTGGTCGTGGCGAGAGCTGCTATAGTATTCTAATGAGTCGATTCTTTTGACTAAAGACTATTCACCTAAGATGGCACGATTTGGATTAACTTTGATTTGTGTTACTACGACCTTCGTAAATGGGGTCAAATGGGCATATTTTGGGTTATGATGGTTGTGGCTAGTCGAAGGGAATGAGTGCGATAGGAATTGTCCACCCCCTTGTCAGGGTTAAAACAATATCTCAGGGCCACTCGAGGAGTAATGAACTGGAAATGCGTGGCCACGCTCGGAAGGTATCCAGAGTGGATAAATCCGGTCAATCAGTTATTCTCCAGATCGAGGAAACCACTCTCGATATGATCACTTGCAAGTACGACCTGAAAGACACCTTGCATTGAGTGGGAGATAGTAATAGGACAAGAGAATTGGTGACGCACACTTGTCGAGGACAAGTGGGAGATTGTTGGGAAATGTGTCCTCAACAATAGTGCGATCATATGATTTAAATATCATTATTAAATCTCATTTTAAAGAATACAATTGGGAAGTAATATTGTTCTTGTCAAACCGGTCAACATATATCGGTAATGATTGGCTGACTAGAGTTTGACATTATTGTCGTGTGACGGTGGTGATCAGTTGAACCCCTAGGTCATACCTATAGGGCAATACTCTTAATTGATTATTTAATTAATCGTATAATGTTGCGAGTTAATTAAATTACTTGAAAATTGACGGACGATTTTGGAAGTAAAATTTACGTATCATATTAAAATATGATTAAATAAGATACTGATCGAGTAATTGAATTGTATCATTACTCGGATGAAATTATTGTTTAAAGAAACAATCGGAATTGAATGAATTATTATAAATACAATCCGTTGTAATTTATAAATGGTAAAATATTTTGGCACAAGTAATTATAAAATTACTAAGTCGATTTTTGTATGTGACGTATTTTTGATAATACGTTGATTTTTAATATGTTAAAAATACATAACAAATTTATGTCACATATGACATGTGACATATTGACAATTGACAAAAATAATATGGAATCCATATTATAGATTGGGCCGAAATATTGGAGGAGAATTAAGCTAAAATTGTGTTTACATTTTTAGTGGTGAACATAATGATTAAAAGCAAGTGTAGCCATGCAACCCTATAAGACATTGTGAAGACAAATGAGGGCATGCATTGGCTCTCCTACCTCTCTCCTTTGGGCCGGTTTTTGAGAGTGGAAAAACTAATTGTTTTTCCTCTCAATTTTACCTAATATACAATAATGAAAGATTATTATTCATTCATTCTTTCCACCATCTAAAATATGAGTTTTAGAGAGATAAAAACTCCCATCTTCTTCCTCCCCAAAAACCGAAATATTCAAGAGTTATATAAATATTTTGGTTCAATTTTCTACCTAATTAATATTATACTAGTTTTGTAATATTAATTAAATTAAGAGAAAGCCTTGGGTATAAAGCTTAGGGAGAGATCCTACACTTGGATCTTGGTTCATCCATAAGGAAAAGCTCAAGAACAAGAGAGAAAGGTGATCTCTCTTGTGCCCAATATAACCGAAATCTACAATGTAAGGACTTGATTTCTCTTCTCTTATATTATTGTTTGCATGCATAAAATCCGTTTTAATTCTATGACAAATTAATTATGACATATATGAGTATGTTAATTTGTATATGAATCTACATTTCCTTCAGTACCCTGTTTCAGGGAGTAGATTAGGATGAAGTAACATGAGCGTTTTGAGGAAATCCTTGGGAGTGATGTGGTTATAAGTTTTGTTGTTAAGGATTTTTCGGAACCGCTTAGGTTGATGTTGTTGTTTGAGATTTGAGTACCTGACGTTTCCTTGTTGTCTAAATTCCTTTCTTCTTTGACCATAAGCGTTACCGTTCATACCTCCTTTCCTCGCTTCATCTTGCTCATGATCTTGAATTAGCCGCCGTGGTACATGCCTTGAAGACATGGAGGCATTACCTTATTGGAGTTCATTGCCGCATTTATACCGATCATAAGAGTTTGAGGTGTATCTTTACCCAGAAAGAATTGAATATGAGGCAAAGAAGATGGCTAGAATTGGTGAATGATTATGATGCCGAGTTGATTTATCATGAAGGGAAAGCAAATGTGGTGGCCGATGCTTTGAGTAGGAAGACTAGTCACTCTTTGAGCACTATCCGTGTGTTACCTGATGAACTTACCACGGAATTTCAAAAGTTAGGGATAAGCCTTGTTGGGAAGGGCTTTGACTATCTTAGTGCCTTGAGTGCAGAACCCGACTTTTACCGTGAGATCCGTACGTGCCTACCTGAGGATGCTACTTTCAAGTCCATTCAAGCAAAAATCCAACTTGGGCAAGCTAAGGATTGTGTGGTGGATAGTGATGGATACCTTCATTACCAAGGTAGGATGTATGTTCCGAGAGTAGCCGAGTTGAGGAAGAAGATCCTTGATGAAGTTCACCTTTCTCCTTACTCTATTCATCCTGGTGGTGACAAGATGTATAAAGACTTGAGATTACGGTTTTGGTGGCCTAGGATGAAGATTGATGTCCTAGAGTATGTTAGCAAGTGTCTTACCCGTCGGAAAGTGAAGATTGAGCATCGAAATCCGGGGTTTGCTACAACCTTTGGATGTTCCCCTTTGGAAATGGGAGTCCATCTCCATGGACTTTGTGATGGCTTTACCTAAGACTGCTAGCGGAAAAGATGCGGTTTGGGTGGTTGTAGATCGATTGACCAAATGTGCTAGGTTTAGACCTATCAAGGAGACATGGAGATTAGATGTCCTAGCTGGTGCCTACGTGAAGGAGATAGTACGCTACCATGGAGTGCATAAGGATATAGTTTCAGATCGTGACCCAAGATTTTGTTCCCGTTTAAGGATCGCTTTGCAAGAAGCCATGGGTAGTAAGCTACGATGAGTACCTCTTTTCATGCCGCTACTGAGATGGACGATGAAAGGAAAGGACTATCCGGACTTTAGAGGACCTCCTCCGTGCTTGTGCTTTAGACTTCCACACTTCTTGGGAGAAGTGCTTACCTCTTGTTGAATTCTCCTACAACAATAGCTATCATACTTCTATCAAGATGTCACCTTATGAAGCTTTGTATGGTAGAAAGTCTTTGGTGTCCGTCTGTTGGGATCAAGTCCAAGATGCTCATGTGTTGGGACCCGATTTGGTGATGAGACCATCAATCGGTTCGAGATCATTCGAGAGCGTATGAAAGCCGCTCAAGACCGACAGAAATCGTATGTTGATGCCCGTCGTCGACCACTTGCCTTTGAGGTTGATGATCGAGTATTCCTTAAGGTGTCACCTATGAAAGGGGTGAAACGTTTTGGTGTGAAAGGAAAGCTGAGTCCCAAATACATTGGACCTTTCCGTGTGCTTGAGAAGATTGGTCCCGTTGCTTACCGTTTAGAGTTGCCCCCGAATTTGAGCAAGGTTCATGATGTCTTCCATGTATCTCAGTTGAGGAAGTAAATTAGTGATCCGAGCCATGTCATTCAAGAAGAAATCCCAGATTTGGAACCTAACTTGGCTTTGGAAGAAAGGCCGATTCGAATCCTCGAAAGGGCAAACAAGCAACTTAGAAACAAAGTGGTGCCCCTAGTTCGTATCCTTTGGCGTTGTGGAAATGTCGAAGAAGAAACTTGGGAGCCTGAATCTTCTATGTTAGCTAAATATCCCGAACTCTTCTCGTGAGGTACTTTCCGTTCCTTTATCTAATCCTTGTGAGTTTTAGCTATCCTTTCGAGTGTTCCTCTCCTTCCCTGGAATATTCTCCGCGTTAGTAGTCATTGCTTAGTTGTATAAAAGTCGTAGTTAGAGTTTGGTCATAGCTAGTGGAGTTATTATCCTTATTATAGAGTTTCGAACTAAAGATTTTTGAAAATGTTTTAATGTTTTCCACTGGTTTTAACGTCAATGAGTGTTAAGGCTCGTTATTGGAGACGTCTGATAATTGGTTTTCTCATTTGTTGGTGTAAAAATATATATTTTTATGTCTTTGATTTGGAATGTTGATGTTCTTGAACGGCCGACGAGGATATTCCGTTCCATTGAAAACACACGTATATTTCATACGTTCATATTTTGAAGATTTTGTTTACTTGATTTTAAAGAGATAGACCTACATATATACAATGTTCCTTATTCTAAGTTTCGGGGACGAAACTTCTTAAAAGGAAGGATGATTGTAACACCCCCTAAATTTGAAGACCTTTATTTTATTTTAAAAGTAATATTTTAATCTATTTTAATTTAATATTAATTTATTTGAAATAAAATTTATTTAATAAAATATAATCTTATTTTATTTTGAAGAAATGTAATTATTTTTGATAAATTAGAAATGTTTAAAAGTGATTTAAACTATGTTTAAACCTTTTCCTTTGATAAAATAGATTTCGGATAAAAGTCGTAAAATTGGGATTTTCCCATTTCTTACGGTCGTTGGGTAAACGAGTTTGGATATTGGGCATATGAGTACTTAATCTTTTAGTAAAATCGTGTTTAAGAACTTTAATATTCTCGGAAATCGCGTTCGACGAATATTTCTAATTATCGTCGAAGCGAACCCAAAACGTAAACAATTGACCACCTTCCCACACCATTTGGACCGACCACCTACCCCCATTTGTCCCCTCTTTCAATTCTCATTTCCTCCATAATTCGCTTCTCTCTTCCTTTCCTTTCATCAAACACCAAATTAAATCTCAAAATCCTCCTTACAATCCCTAAATCCACCATAAATCCTTCATTTCTCCACCAAATCTCATAAAAATTATATATTTGGAATCCTCTCTTCAATCCTCATCTCCTAGTAAGCTTTATTTTCATTTCTCCCAATTTTGTTTTAAGACTCATCTTTTAGGGTTTTCGAATTTAAGCTTAATAATTGTGTTTTTGTTGTTCTTATAGGTGAAGAATTTGAAGATGAGTTAGGGGACTCATTTATTGTAGAAGATGATGAGTGATTTCGGTTTCTAGGGCTCTTTATCAACTGTTATTGTTCTCTTTTTATAGCTTAAGCTAACTATTCCGAGTCACTCGACGAATTAATGTCACATTAGTAGTTGTATTTGTTGTTTGTTGTCGTTTGTTGTCGTTTGTTGTCGTTTGTTGTTGTTTGTTGTTGTTTGTTGTTGTTTGAGACGATCTTGTTGATAAATGAATGAATGGAGTAAGATGAGTATGCTTATGTTTAATTTATGTTACCCATTTGTATATTATTGTTTGGAACAAATTTGGATGAGGAATTATGTGTTGTGACAAGTCCGTGTTTTGGCTGTAACGTCGATCTGGACCGAGACGGTTTCAATGTTTCCAAAAATATGACATATTGAACGGCATCGAAAAATTAGGTGGTTTAGCCACTTGAATCACTCAATTCGGAGTCCGTATGAGTAAATGGCGTCGTTTTATCGATTAAAAATTTATAGAAAAGTTTACCCTTGTGTGAGACGGTTATTTATGCTATTTTATTATGCGAGAATTTTGTGGAATTAGTTATTTTGTAAGTTGTAATGTTTTCTTTATGTTGATAGTGTTCACATGATAGAAATTGGAATATTGCATGAGAATGATATTGTAATGAATGTTGTGATTTGGGCCAAAATGGGCCAAGACTCTGAGCTGGGCCAATTTGACCGAATGAGTTTGGTCAAACTAGGTTTAAACCGGTCAGCCTCGATTTGACCAATGACCCGTCGCGGGACTCGGGTCGAGGGTTTGTCTTTGAGGTGAGATTGGTTATTGGATGTTTTATGTTATGCCTTGATATTTGTAATTATCATTTCACATGTTGGTTGTTGGATGCTTTGGATGCCTTATGCTTGAGTCTTGTTGCCTCTTTGCCATTTTAGCTTGTTCTCATGGATTATGGTACTGTTGGTTAGCTAGAATTTGGATTATTATTGATATTGGAGATATTGTTGGATTGTCAGCTGAATATGCCCTTGCGTAGCCTTTCATATGCTAGGGTGTGTATGATCATTTGTGTGTGCAAGTTTGGACTATTTGCCCCTCTTATGGTTAATTGGGTGTCCTACTTGTCTTGTGTGGTGTGGGCTAAAGTATTCAAGCTGGGACTAGGTCCTAGGTGAGTATTTCGGCCTTCATCATAGATAGGCCATTATAGTCTTTGACGAATGTATGTTCACCGCTTAATAACCTTTGTGTCTTAGCTTGGTGGGTTTATATCCAAGTTAGGGCATGACCTCCTGACGTACTCTTAGAAGTATGTGGTCGGCTTTAGTACTAGCCAACCCTTTGGTGGACTCCTTAGGGGTACTCATGTGGTGTTATCATGGGTCTTGGATGCGGTAGTTTTCCGCATGTCGCTAGGTCTGCGCAGGTTTAAGACTAGGGTGTTTACCTTACCTTGTGGTATAGACTCGAGTTACAGAGTGACTATTGACTGTCCTAAGAATTTATGCCTGTCTCTAGATATATTGTCCTTTCTTGTTTGATGATTCTATGAATCATAGAAGGTGAGATGCAAGCCGGCAATGGTTGATAGAGTTTGGGTTCCTGGATGTTATGTGATTCACATGATAGTGTAGTATGAGTCGGTCTAGTATTCACATGCTAGGACTATGTGTTGTTATATTGTTGTTCACATGATAGGCACGATTGTCTAGCATCTATATGCTAAGGCTATGTGTTATTCATATTCATATTCTTATGTTTACATGTTATATTAATTATGACATTTCGTGGTTTGGGAGAACTCGGAGTTACTCCCCACTGACTGTGGCTTTCGTATTTGTATAAAATGCGATTGACAGGTAGGTGATGCATATATGGGGTACATGGACGAGCTAGCGAGCAAAGTAACCTTGGGACCTAGATTGGCTTTATTTTATTGTGACCCTTAAACACTTTTTATGTCATATACTTTTTAGGGACATTTGTCTCCCTTTTTCATATTTGGGTTGTATAACTTTGTTTCGCGACTTTACCGATGTTTTACTTATGAGATTTATTTTGGACCTTGCATGTTTGACACCTTCCCATTTGGATATTTTTTATAACAGGTTCAGGTTTCGTTTTTGGTTTTAAAAATTACAGGTTTTTACCCAAATGAACCTATTACAAACATATCCATGCAGTTTTTATCTAGAATTATATGTTTACTTTTCCGCAATGAATGAGGGTGTCACAGCTGACCTGGCTGCTAAAGTTGCTGACTTGACAAGGGTGCAGGCTGAGAGGGATGCTGCTAAGACTGAGGCGGTTTCGAGCAAGCGGCTGTTGCAGGAGGCTTTGGACAGAAATGAGGAGCTCACCCAAGAGAGGGATGACTTGGAGTTCAAGCTGGATGATGCTTCCCTCTACTTCTATATCAAGGGAAGGGCTGCTGCTATGTCGGAGCTTGTCGAGGCCAGGGCGAAATGGGACCCTGTAGCTGAGATGGCTTTCGCTGCTTTAAAGTATCCTGACCTGCATAACATGGAAAATGAACAGGAGGTTGACTCTCCAAGGGAGCAGGATGTTGACGCTGATCCGGCTAAGAGTGGGGAGCAGGTTGTTGATGATGCTGCTGTTTCTAAGAAGAAACAGTAATTTGTTTTTTCAGTTTGGTATTTTGGCCCATCCAGAGGGGGATGTCCCTGGACAAACAATATTTTTCTTTTCCTGTGTTGGGTCAGGGAGGCTATCCCTGGCTTTTATGAATGTTTTGTCACCTTTGCCCCAGGGGGTAAAGGTTTTTATTAATATAGGATTGATGGCCTTCTTTTGGCTTATTCTGCTTTTGACATTCCTTTGTGAGTTTCATCTTGTTGGGCCTGTCAAACATCCTGTTTGAATAACCTGCACATTATTTTCGTTTTATTTTGTTATTCATGAGTAATTCAACCAAGTATAGTTTTTTGCTATAATGGTTGAAGAGGTGGGAAAACTGGCCTGTCAGGAGGGCTTATGTCCCCTGCCTAGCTGGAGGGCTTGGTATTCGGCATGTCAAGAGGGCATTTTAGACTAAGTGTTTGGGAGAGAACACCCTTACACCTGTCTTACTACGTCCAAATAGGTTGTAATCCGTGGCGGAAACCTAGTCGGTCGGCAATTATTTCATGCCTGATTGGTCCTGACTCTTTACTGTATCTGGTGGTGGTTACCAACTCGTCAGGCACAGTTAAGTGCAAAATTTTAGTTTCAGGAATGTATAGTAGAGTAGCCCTCAATCCTGAATATTTATGCATATAATCTTTTATCATGTATAATTGTTCAAGATTCAAAAAGTAAATAGATAGGTTAGTTGAACAGATATAAAATACAGACAAGGCATGTAAAACATGTAGTTCATCACATAGCATGTTGAGTAGTGATTGAATTTATACCTGATTATAGCCTGATCTTTACATATGGAATAATTTTAAATGAGTTACATTCCAGGATCTTGGGATCATTTCCCCTTCTAGCGTTTGGAGCCTGTATGCTCCTTGTCCAACAATTGAATCAATTAAGTAAGGGCCTTCCCATGTGGGAGCCAGGTTTGCTGGCGATTTTTCTTTTTTATTTGGAAATACTTTGCGTAGGACAAGGTCTCCTTCTTTAAAGACCCTGACCCTGACGTTTTTATTGTAAGTCCTGGCGACTGCTTGTTGATATGATGCCATCCTGATTTTGGCAGCGTCTCTTAATTCTTCTGTCAGGACCAGGTTGTCTTGCATCAGGTCTTTATTTGTTTCAACGTTGTTCAGGCTGCATCTGTATGTTGGTACTCGTACTTCCGCAGGGATGACAGCTTCACAGCCATACACTAGGGAGTAAGGTGTTTGGCTTGTTGCAGTTTTTGGAGTTGTCATGTCTGCCCATAGTACTAGTGGAAGTTCTTCAGCCCATCTGCCTCGTCTTCTTTTAAGCTTCTTTTTTAGGCAGCTTATGACTACCTTATTGCTAGATTCAGCCTAGCCATTAGCTTTTGGATATCCAGGGGTTGATGTTATCAGGTTGATATTCCATTCATGGCAAAATGCTTGGGTCCTTTTCCCCACGAATTGAGTTCCGTTATCGCATACTATTTCTGATGGGACTCCATATCTGCAAATGATGTTCGTCCTGATGAAGGATATTACTTCTTTTTCGGTTACTTGCCTGAAAGAGTCAGCCTCAATCCATTTGGAGAAGTAGTCAGTCATGGCTAACATGAATACTTTTATCCTAGAGCTACGGGCGGTTTTCCCACAATATCCATCCCCACTTTATGAATGGCCGGGTGCGGAAATTGAATGAAGGAGTTCGGATGGGCGATGTATGATTGGTGCATGAATTTGGCAGGCTTCGCATTTTGAAGAGTATTCCAGGCGATCGACCCTCGGTGTAGGCCAAGAGTGCTTTGTCCCGAGAACTTTGCTTGCTAGGCTCTTTCCTCATTTGTGGTTGCCACAGTGTCCATCATGTATTTCTTGAAGTACTAGTTTGGCTTCGTCGGGCTCCAAGCATCTCGGGTAGGGTCCACTGCGATCTCTTGAGCAAGAGTGTTATTGATGATAGCATAAGTTGAAGCTCTAATTTTAAAAGCCCTTGCCTCATGTATACCCCGAGGCGGTATTCCTCGGAGAAACCAAATCATAATAGGGTTTAGTCCAAGAGTTACTTGTCCGATTGACGGGATTGACCTGTTCGGGTTTGGCGATGGTTGGCTCTAATAAGTGCACAATTGGTATTTTGTTGAAAACAGATGGGGGTGAAATTTGAACCTAGGTGGCGAGCATCACCAGGTATTCAGTCTCTTGATATTTGATCTATGTCAAATAAAGCAAATTTAGCGGTAAGGTTTTTTGCATATTCTAAATATGAAATCATTTTTGCATCCTTAGCCGTATAAATTCCCTTTATTTGATTAACAATTAAGAGTGAATCAGTTTTTACCTTTAGGTTTTGAACACCGAGGTCTAGACATACCTTTAAGCCTGCTATCAGGGCTTCATATTCTGCTTCATTGTTGGTAGCTTTGAACTCACAGCTTACAGCTTGTGCTATCATATCTCCCTGTGGTGATTTAAGTACTAGTCCTAACCCTGTCCCCCTGGCGTTGGATGCCCCATCTATGAATAGGGTCCATTCTTGGTCTGGGGTTTTATTTTCTAGTTGGCTGGCCTCTTTTATCAGGTCTGCTGGTTCCAGGTTAGGGCTAAAATCAACCACAAAGTCTGCTAGGGCCTGCGATTTGATCGCTGCCCTGGGTTCAAAGGAGATGTCGTATGTGCTAATTTGTACTGACCATTTGGCCATCCTGCCTGAAAGTTCAGGTTTACGCAGGACAGATTTTATGGGCAGATTGGTCCTGACTAATGACTATGATGGGGTGACTTTCAAAATAAGGTCGCAATTTAGTACATGGCATAATTAAAGATAAGACATATTTTTCAAGTAGTCCATACCTCAACTCAAAGATCTAGCGTGGCTTTTACTTACATAGTAGATCGATGTTGTTGGCCGTCTGTTCTTTCACCAGATCACTACGATTTCTTTGTGTCGATGATGATAGGTATATCTTGACAAAGGCTCTCCCTTTTCCGGTTTAGCCAGTAAGGGTGGAGATGATAAATATGATTTTAGGTCCTGAAAAGCTGTCTCATGCTCATTTGTCCACTGGAATTGTTTATTTTTCCTGAGGAGGTTATAGAATGTTTTGCATCTCTCAGAGGATCTTGATATGAAGCGGTTCAGGGCAGCTACCCGACCTATCAATTTCTGGATATCCTTGACAGACTTGGGTGACTGTAGTTCCAGGATAGCCTTTATCTGTTCAGGACTAGCTTCTATGCCTCTCTTTGTGACCATATATCCAAGGAATTTGCCTGCAGAGACTCCAAAGTGGCACTTTGCAGGGTTAAGCTTCATGTTATATTTTTCTAATATCTCAAATGCTATTTCTAGATGCTTCACATGATCTTCTGCATTCTTGGATTTCACCACCATGTCGTCTATGTATACTTCCATGATGTCACCTATCTGGTCTTTAAACATCATGTTGACCGGGCGATACGTTGCCCTGCATTCTTGGCCGAAAGGCATGGCGAAAGGTAACAAAGATATGCCTCGATGCCTGTAATGAATGCAGTACTCTCTTGGTCAGCAGGGTGCATCTTTATTTGATTGAATCCGCTGAAAGCATCCATGAATGTCAGCATTTCGTGGCCTGCCGTGGCGTCTACCATGGCATCAATATGAGGCAGAGGGAATGGATCTTTAGGGCAGGTTTTGTTTAGGTCAGTGTAGTCTACACAGACTCTCCACTTTCCATTCTTTTTCTGCACAATAACTACGTTAGCCAGCCACTCAGGGTAGATTACTTCCCTGATCATCCCCATATCCAGGAGTTTCTCTACTTCCTCGTTTATTATGGTATTTCTTTCAGCTGCAAATTTGCGCCTTTTCTGCTGTACAGGCTTAAAAGATGGGTCAACATTGAGCTTATGAGTAATTATATCAGCGCTAATTCCAGTCATATCAAAATGTGACCAAGCAAACCAGGATGATTTATTTTTAAGGAATTTTACCAGTTCAGGCCTGACACTATCTGGTGCGTCAGATCCTATCAAAACATACCTATGAGGGTACTCAGGGTCTGGGATTACCTGATCTGTTTCCATTCTAGGAGGTGCCACATAAGTGCTCCTGACAGGGTACTGTAATTGCTATGCCAGGGACTTACCTGCCTTGGAAGGCTTCAAGGCTGCTGTGTAGCATTTTTGGGCTGTCCTGTGATCTCCTTTGATTGTGGCTATGCCCCAGTCTGTTGTTATCTTGATACACTGGTGATAGGTTGATGGTACGACCTTGACATTGTGAATCTAGGGTCTGCCCAGGATAGCGTTGTAGGATGACAGGCAGTCAAGGACTCCAAATTTCTCATAAGATGAGACTCCTTTCACGTAGGTTGGGAGGTGGATTTCTCCTAGGGTGCTCCTGGTTTCACCACTGAATCCTACTAGGACGCTGGATTTCTTGATGATTTGATCCTCGTTTATCTTCATGCCCTTCAGTACGTCAAGCATGATCAGGTTCACTGAGCTGCCTCCATCTACCAGGATCCTTCTTACCGTGGCTGTTCCAATCTGCATAGAAATTACCAGGCCATCATGATGAACATCAGGGATGCCCACCAGGTCACAATCATTGAAAGTGATTGTCGGGATATGATCTGGCTTGCAGTGTGACACAATCTTTGGCGTCCTGGCTATCTTCTTTGCTGCTGAACTTGTCAGGCCGCAAATCTCCGAACCGCCAGATATGAATTTTACTTCATAGATTGGTGGTGGTGGAGGGAGACTACGATCCTGCTTATGCTCCTGACTTTCCTTATCCTAGTTTGCATTCCTGCCCTTCGTCTTGATCAGGTCTTTCAAGTACCCTGATTTTAACAGGTAGGTTACCTCCTTCCTCAGGGTGAAACAATCATCTGTGGTGTGTCCAATATCCATGTGAAATTCGCACCATTTTGAATTGTCTTTTCTGGGATTTGGATTTTCTGACTTCCTGGGCCATCTAACAGCTGATCCCATGTTGTCAAGTCTCTGGATTAATCCTGCAATATCAACACTGAAGTTATGTTCGGAGATAGGTGGATAAACTTTAACCTTACCTTGATACTCATGGGCCAGGTTAACTTCTGACTGATCTGACCTGGAATATGGAGTAGGTCTATAATTGTTTCCTTTGTTGCTTTTCCTATTGCTTCTTTCATGATCCTTTGGTCTACTGGGTGATCCAAGTTTATAGCTTTTATCTTCTTCCAGCCTGATGAAAGCAAGAGTCTTGCCCTGAACATCTTCGAAGGTGTGGCAGGGATACTTAGTGAGTTCGCTGTATAAGTCACTATATGGTAGTAACCCCTGTCTGAATGCCTCCACTGCTGTTCCAACGTCACACCTGGGTATGGATACTTTCTCCTTGTTAAATCTTGCAAGAAATGTCCTAAGAGTTTCATCAGGCTTCTGTGTAACTCGGTAAAGGTCACTGGATCGTTTCTCCAACTCCATGCTACTCGCAAACTGCTGATTGAAACTATTGATCAGGTTGGCAAAGGAATGGATGCTCCCAGTTGGCAGGTTGATGTACCATTGCAGAGCAGGGCTAGTCAGGGTCGTTCCAAATCCCTTGCACATGCAAACTTGTCTGAACTCGCTGGGAATAGATGCAGCCAGCATTTTCTGCTTGTAAAGAGCCATGTGATTTTGTGGATCCGTGGTTCCATCATAGACCCTCATGGATGGAATTGTGAACTTCTTGGGTAGGTCTACCTTTGTTATTTCGTCTATGAAAGGCGAATCAGCATAGCTGTAAGGGGCAGCTTCTTCCATGCTGGCAGGTACTCCAGGTATCTTATCGAATTTTTCTTGGAGTTTCTTGATCTCCTGAACTACTGTCATCATGATGGCTGATGCAGATTCATCAGGTTTCTCCTTATCATCATCTTTTGGTTCATCATCACCATCAACATTGACGGATTTAGGAATACTTGCGCTCCCAAAACTGGAAAAATCAATATTTTTAATAATTGATGAAAATGGGGTTCCTGGTTGGAATCTAGAGCCTACCCCTTGGGTTTTTTCTAATTTTTGTTTTAGAGCTGACTCAGATTCTTTCAATTGCAGGATTTCTGCTTCTGTTTGGGCCACTTTTTCTTTCAGGCTTTCCAACTCAGCGATTTTTTGGAGAGCTGCATTCAATTGTTCTTCAACGGTGGGTTGGGCCATTTTTGTAGGTTTTTTGAGTTTTTGTAAGATGAGAAAAAAGGATTTAAAGAGCTAGATGCCCCACGGTGGGCGCCAATTGTTTTGTGTGGATTTTGCGCAAGGCGAAATCAGGTCAGGATAGACTTGTGTAAGGTTAACTAGCTCTAGATAGTCTGTTGGTCAGGTCGTCAGGGTACAATAATAAGCTGTAAACGAAATAATAATAACAATAATAAGACAAGTAATTTTGTACGTGGAAAACCCTTGAATGGGAAAAAACCACGGGCACCAAGCCAGGAGAGGATTTTACTATGTAATTTGGGAGAATTATTGTATGATAATAACAGTGCTTATATTTCTCTCTATGTATTGCGTATGCTTCTTCTAGCGTGTGAATGGGATGTCTCCAATATCTTCAAAGTGTTCCTTATATAGGCTTCCATCTTGAACGGCTGCTTGATATGATATTGAATGCGGATTATTCTCCATTATTGCCTGTAATAATGGCTAATTATTCCTCCCTTGATTACTGCATTTACTGCGAAATGTTCATACATTAATGTTGCGTATATAATTCCTTTATAACATGCGTATATGGTCTAATATCGTCCTGATATTTTGACCGTTGTTCTCTCCATGGCCTGGCGCCTATCTTCATGTGCCCTGATAGCCTGACGCCCTGACAGCCTGGCAGTCAGGTTCAGATGGGATACTGATCAGGAAGGTCTGCGGATTTCCAGGCCTAACAACTATCTTGTCCACTTTCTTTACACTCCCCCTCAAGATGTGAGTGGAGTCCAGTTGATACTCTCATCTTGGATAGAAGGTGGTGATGCTGAGATATAGGACAGGACTTTGTGAGAATGTATGCAACTTGTTCCTTAGTATTCACATAGAAGGTAGTGAGCAAGCCTTGCTGGATTTTTTCTCGTATGAAATGGCAATTTACCTCAATATGCTTGGTCCTTTCATGATACACTGGATTGGCAGCAATAACAAGGGCTGCTTGATTGTCACACTTCAGATGAGCAGGTCCAAGGGAAGTGAGACCCAAATCACGCAGGAGATGAAATAACCAGGTAACCTCACAAGTTGGCATAGCCATGGCCCTATACTCTGCTTCTGCAGAAGATCTGGAGACCACAGATTGCTTCTTGGATTTCCAGGAAATGGGGGACTGGCCAAGAAGAACACAATATCCAGTGGTGGACCTCCTGCTAAAGGCACAAGAGGCCCAGTCAGAATCACAATAGGCTGTGAGTTCTGCTGCAGAGGAACTGGCAAAGATGATGCCTTGACCAGGAGCAGACTTCAGGTACTTGAGGACTCTTCGAGCTGCTTGCATATGGTCAGATGTTGGGCTTTGTAGGAACTGACTCAGCATTTGCACAGAAAAAGCAATATCAGGCCTTGAACTTGTGAGATATATCAGTTTACCTACCAATTTTCTGTAGATATCTGGTTGAGGTAAGGGAGTGCCTTTGCCAGGTTCCAATTTGAGCACTGGATTCATTGGAAGACGCAAGGCTTTGGATTTGTGCATACCAAAGGTGGCTAATAAGTCCAATGTGTATTTTCTTTGAGAAATGAAAATTCCAGCACTACTTCTCTCAATCTCAAGTCCTAAAAAGTAGCTTAGTTCCCCCAAGTCTTTCATAAGGAATGAAGCATTTAGTTGAGTTTTTAACTCATCAATTTCATTTAAATCATCTCCAGTGATGACCATGTCATCCACATAGACCAGAACCACAGTTGTTTTTCCATGGTGTTGTTTGACAAAGAGAGAATGATCAGCTTGTGGTTGCCTGAAATTGCACTCCAACAGAACCTGAGATAACTTAGGGAACCATTGTCTGGGGGCTTGCTTAAGTCCATAGAGAGACTTAAGTAGCTTACAAACTTTACCAGAGTACTGAGAAGAACACTCCCCCTCACTTGGTAAAGTGATCTGACCATTGCAGTAACCAGGAGGCAACTTCATGTAAACATCTTCCTCCAGATCACCATGTAGAAAGGCATTAGAGACATCCATCTGGCAGGTAGCCCAATTCTTGATGGAGATCACAGCAAAGAGGGCCCTGACAGTGGACATCTTTGCAACAGGAGCAAAAGTTTCTTCATAGTCAAGTCCATACCGTTGTCTAAAACCCTGGATAACTAGACGAGCCTTGTGTTTGTCAAGGGAACCATCAGGATTATATTTAGTTTTATAAATCCATTTACATCCTATGGCTTGTCTGCCCTTAGGGAGATCTGTGAACACCCAAGTACCATTGTTATGGAGAGCTTGAAGCTCCAGATTCATGGCCTGAACCCACTTTTCATCCTGAACTGCCTCACTGAAATGGACAGGGTCAGGTGAGAGCACAGTAGCATGGCCATCAAAGACTTTTGCAGATGTCATGGGCAAGTGGAGTTGTGCCACATTTGCAATGTGAATAGGTGCCATAACAGAGTTGTCCACAACAAAGTCCTTTACCCATGCATGAGCTCTTCGTTCTCTGTGGGGCCTGATAACAATTTCCTCAGTCTCAGAGGTAGGAGGAGAGGCCTGTAAATCAATCCTAGGAGCTATGGGTGCAGGAGAGGGAACACTGGATAGCCTATGTGCACCTTCATCTAGGAAGACTTCACTGCTACCAAAGGGAGGCAACTCTGGTTGCAAAGAATGTAGGTACTTGGCAAAGTTCTTGACCTTGCAGGGAAACACTCTTTCATAGAACTTGACATCTCTGGAAACAAAGACATGTTTCTTAACTATGTCATATATCCTATAGCCCTTTTGTGACAGAGGGTAGCCTAGAAAGATACAAGGGATACCCCTTGGTTGAAACTTGTCTTTGTCCCTGCTTGGATTGTAGACCATAGCTAGGCATCCAAAGACTTTGAGCATGTGATAATCAGGTGTTTTCTGAAATAACACTTCATAAGGAGTCTTGTTTTGAAGGACTTCAGTAGGCAACCTGTTGATTATGAAAGCTGCTGTGAGCACACAGTCTCCCCAAAAAGAAAGAGGTAACCCTGCACTAAACCTTAGTGTCCTGCTTATTTCTAACAAATATCTGTGTTTCCTTTCAACTACCCCCTTTTGTTGAGGTCTATCCACACAACTTGTTTGCTGCAATATGCCTTTAGCAAGCAAGAACCTTTGACTGTCTCCCTCAATGATTTCAAGTGCATTGTCAAATCTCAAAACCTTGATAGTAGTTCCAAATTGATTCTGAACAAAGTGATAAAATTGCACCAAAAATTGAGGTACTTCAGATTTATGTTTCATTAAATAAACCCAAGTAGCTCTAGAGTTATCATCAACCAAGGTTAAGAAGTATCTGTACTTTTGTCTTGTTTCTTTTCTGTAAGGTCCCCAGACATCAACATGGACCAAATCAAAAATATGTGGGGATTTAGTCATTCTGATAGGAAAAGGGAGTTTGGTTTGTTTGGCCATGGAACACGTGATGCAAACCCTGTCATGATTTATATGAAGAGAGGGAGAAACACAAGGTATATGTTTCAGTTTTTGGTTACTAGCATGTCCTAACCTTAGGTGCCAAATATTATCATCTTTTCCATTAATAATTGGCAAATCCATACATAATTCCTCAGAGGCATCACACGAGTTGAAAACAATGCCTTTTGTAACATTCATGCCACTACCAGAAGCAAAATAAGACTTAATATTACATAATTTAGGGACAGATTTTCCCATAGAAGCATTTCCTAGACTGGATGGAACAGACCTAGCTGTGTGTACTAGGTAGTAGATTCCCTTGCCTTCTTTCCCAAAAGCTCTAATCTTCTTGGTATGTGAGTCCTGTATGGCACACACATGCTCATAAAACATCACAACACATTGCTCATCTTGGATTAGCTTTTGCACAGATAATAGATTATGCTTAAATGAGGGAATATAAAGGACTCTATTTAATTTCAGTCCATTATCCAGCTGGAAGGTCCCAATGTGCGTGACATGAGAAGAAAGTCCATTAGGTAGGTTAATTTTAGGTCTTATTTTTAATTCCTTGCAATTTTCTAAGAGACTCAAATCAGAGATCATATGATCAGAAGCTCATGAGTCAATGATCCACTTATGAGATTTGTTGTGGACCTGACTGCAAGAGATAAGAGCCATACCTGCAAAGTTGGCTTCCATTTCATCTTCAGTCTCAGGATAAGAGCTCATGCCTTTTCCTTTTTGATTTCTCATCAGCTGCTCAAATTGTTCAGTTGTTAGAGTGATAGCTCTAGACATCTCAGCACCTCCTTCATCAATTATAGCAGTAGCTGCCATTTTTACCTTGTGGAGGTATTTCTGAAACTTTCTTTTGCCTCCTCCAGCTCTGTATCCCTTGGATACATTTCCTGCTTGATCAGAAGCACTTCTAAAGGTTGAAACTGCTGGATCTTCATTCTTTGCTGGAAAGTATTTGGCCATAAGATGTCCAGCTGGGTAACCTACCACTCTCCAACACTTGTTTCTGACATGTCCTCTCCTCTTGCAAGCAGGACACAGAGGTCTGGAGTCATGAGGAGTCTGGTCAGCAAAGAAAGCAGAGTTTTCAGCTTCAACATTCATACTGACCTTGCAATTTCTCCTTTGTGCTTCTTCTTGTTGAAAGATAGCAGTTGCCTCCTCAGCAGTTGGGAGAGGAGTCATCATGAGAACATTGCTCCTCATGGTAGCATATGAGCAATTTAGACCATTGAGGAACTGAAAGAGTTTTCTTTCTTCCAGTTTTTTGTGTTATGCATCCAGGAAAGCCCCTATCTCAGGGGTCATTTCACTCAAGGGAGGCCAATCATTCATCAGCTCAATGTTTTGCCAAAGAATTCTGAGTTCTGTGAAATATTCACAGACAGTCTTGTCACCTTGCTCCAAATCATTGAGCTCCTTGTTCAGTCTGAATTTTCTGGCTCCATTGCTCACTGAGAACTGCCTCTTAAGATAATCCCACATATCCTTTGCAGTTTTAGAGTACATCACAAATCTCTTGATCTGTGGTTCTACATTGTGCAGGATCCAGGAAATCAGAAGGCTATTGCAGGTTTCCCATGATGCTTCTCAAGGGATTGTTGGTGGGTTTCTTCACCAAACCAGTCAGCATCCCAAGTTTTCTCTTGGTACAAATGTTAATTTCCATTTGCCTTTTCCACTCATGATAATTTTCGATTCCAGACAGTTTAGTATCCACCACTATGGGGTGTGTACTTTCAGCTGGATGAAGATAAAGAGGATCAGAAGTTTCTATGATTGCATTTGCGGAAGGAATGAGAGATTCATAGGTACTCATTTTTGTTGATGAGAAGATGAATCAGAAGAAGAAATAAGAAAGATAAGATGCTTGAGAATGAATGAAGTTCACCAAGCCAAAGACCAGATTAAATAGCCTGATTCTGTAGTTCAACCATTAATGCCCAACTACAATTGGTTATCAATCTCCTCATCCTTTGAGGCTCTGATACCATATTGAGTTTGATGCCAATAAGGACATTAGAAGACTGCATTAAAGAGTTGGAAGATAGAGATTGAAGCAATATCTTTTGTGAAGATTTTGTTATATTAAATTGTGATATAACACTGCAAACTACACGAATATATAAGCTAATACACAGCTACTTGGACAATAACCATAAAATATATATGTGCATTGATTGATTTGGAAAGGGACATGTCTCCTAACAGCTAGCATGTCCTCTGTTAACCTCTGTTGAGTTTATGGATTCAAGTACCTAAGAGGGGGAGGGGGTGAATTAGGTACTATTTTAAAAATTTATAACTTCAACTTTATTGAATTAAAGTGAGTTACAGGAACAAAAGAGATGAGAGGATACTTTGAATAATATTGAAAGATTGAACAAGTAACACTATGAATGTTTGCTGAAGTATGAAAGCAACAATCGTTCTGACTGTATCTATTTGTCTCAGTTTGTGAAATATGACTGCAGACCAAATGCGACAGTATGATGAACTGTTGCTTCTAAGTTTGAGCGAAACAAAACAAACAAACAAGGTATAAAGCAGCGGAAATAAAGTAAGCACTTGAACACGAGATTTTTGAATTGGTTCGGCAAGAAACTCAAGTTCCTACGTCCAATCTACCTTTTTATTACTTTCCTTTAGTGATCTACTCCGAAAACTAAAAGACCCTTGTAATAAAAGACGCCAACCTACTCCGGTTGCAAAGCTAGTACAAGAACTACTCCGTTCTTATGACAAGCTAACTCGCAATCTACTCCGATTGCCAAGAGTTAAAGGACTACTCCGTCCTAGAACTCAACAACTCACAACCTACTCCGGTTGTCAAGAGTTAAAGACTACTCCGTCCTAAACTCTACTAACACACTTAGAATGTTATAGGATCAAGTTTCCACTAACACATTCTTAACAAAGAATAGAGGTGGACAACTTTTACAAGATCAACAATTCTTAAGTAAGAGAGTTTAGTATAGAAAAGCAATAGTAGCCACGACTGTAGAAACTTGAAGACACTTGAAGACTTTTAAAGGATTTTGCAAATAAAACACGATTTTAAGCTTTAAAAACAATTTGCAAAACATGAAAGAATTATTTCAGAAAAGTCTTAAGATTTAATGAAGAGGGACACGGTTTATATAGAGGAGGTGAGTGAAGGAGTTGCTAGGGTTTTGAAGGGTCAAAGACCTCACATGTGAAGGGCAATAGCAACCACCCAAAACTTGCACCAAAAAGGAGTCTTTTGCAAAGGTAAGAATAGAGAAAGAAGGTTTGAAAGATAACCTTAAATGCTCATGCAAAATCAGAAAACAAAGGATGTGAGACAAGTCACATGATGACAAGTTAACACAAATAAGGCAAAAAGCATTTTTTGTTTTCTTAAAGACCAAAGGATTGAATTTGCACAAAGAGGAAACATTTTGAATAATTCAAACCACTCTTTAATGAAGACTACTCCTTAATAAAAATCTGATATTTTATCTTTGAAAAATAAGTCACGTGAAAGCTTTTAAGAGATAAAAGGGACTTCAAGTTTTTACGAGTTGTGGCATAATCCAAACAAATTGTTTTGCGTGTGAAAGCAACAAATCGTGGATCGTTTCTATTACTCTAATATACTCTACTTTCTCACTTGTACATTAGATGACACTTGACTAAATACAATGGGATTAATAACAACTTCAACACTTCTTAATCCAAGCTTGATTACATCATTAATCCTGAAAAGGTAAACTAAGATAACACAAATCAAATGGGCATGTTATCATCAACATAAGGAACCCAACAAATTCCCCCTTTGATGATGACAAGCCCCAAACGAATGTATAAGCAATGTAAACACCTTGATTCAAGATTTTAAGCAAGCAAGATCAAATGATAGAGAAGGGACAATATTACCTTACCAAGGGCAAAAGCTAGAATCAAAGTATCATGACAATTTTACATTGCCCCAAACAAGAATCAAGCTAAGAAGGTTAGGCAAGATATTTAGTTTAATCAATAAGCAAAGAGATTCAAAGCATGAGTTTACCTTTTCCCCCTCTTGACATCATCAAAAGGATAGGGATGTCACAAGCATTATAGTGCAGATATTTCATAAGAAAACACAAAAAGACACATGTAGTTGTAACAAGGTAACAAGGTCAACATAAACAAAGATTAAGCATAAGTTAATCAAGGTTCAACATAGCTAAAGAGAGTTTAAAGTACACCACCAATTGTTCAAAATAACAAGCAAAGAAAATAAGTCTTAGAAAGGCACAACCAAGGTGGAACAAAATAAAGGGGTACGGGTAAAGGTTAATAGACCGAGAGGAAAGGGAAAGGCTAAGGGGAGGAGGCTTGTTCACCATCCGAGCCACTACCCAAAGGATCATCATCCACATGAGCATCTTCACCAACTTCTTTTGTTGACACAAGGGTGGAAATGATATCCACCTCTCCACGGATGAGGTCCAAAGTAGAAGCAAGAGCCGAGATTGCCAAGTCCTTTTGACGAGCATCTTCCCTAATCCACGCACCCAACTCAGCCACGGCATTGAGCACTTCCCGCATACCACCCGTATTCCCTTGACTTGATGACCCAACCTCCGGGTCCTTCTTAATTTTCACAGAAATCAATTCATCATTTTCAATTTTGATCAACATCTTCCCCATTTGCCCATCACTCATGATATCACACATATCCAACGAACCCAAGCTAGTGTTCACCAACACCCCTTGTGCCTTGAGCACAACCGATAACCACATGCCATAGGGTAGGTAAATCATACTAGAAGAAGGTCGACGAAGCTTGGTCGAAATAAGGTGAAAACGTTTAAACATTAACCCGACTAGGTTCACCTTCTTATGGGTAGCAATATGATAGATTAAGTATTGTTGGGCTATGGTGAGTTTTCCCCTATCACCCGAGGGGTAAATAGACCTACACAACATGTTGAAAATAATTCGAAGAGGAGGTGGGATTTGGGTGTTGCTCACGGGTCCAGGAGAAACAGTTTTGGGACAAACGGTTTGAGCAATACTAAGAGGTGAGGCATACGGTAAGGCAACCCAAGTTTCGGAGGGGAGTTTGTCATAGCCTCCGACTGGAATATTAAGAGCAGTAGCGAAATCAGATTGAGACAATTTAAGGGGCTTACCGTTCACCTTAGCCGTAAGAGTTTCACCCGACTTGTCAACCCTAACAGTTGCAAAGAACTGTATCACCTCGCTCACAAACACCGGCTCACGCATCTCCAATAGCTTCTCCCAACCTTGAGCTAGAACCATATCACGGACTGAGTGAAAAGCAGGCGGCTCGAACCAAGTTTGATTATAAACCCGAGGAGAGTGAATTGCCTTGATGTTCATCAACCTTTCACAGTTTTTGTAAATTGAAGTAGGGAGGTCAATACTCTCAAGGTGATCCCAAACGATGGCCAAGTCCCATTTCGAGGTTAGGGAGACCGGATCCGAGGGAGAAAGGTATACAAGCTTTTTCTTCAATGGTTTCGATTTTTTCTGAGGAGGTTCACTTGGATTTACAATTGGAGCATCAACAGTGGGGTTGTCGACATTACTCTGCTCGATAGTTTCTGAAATTGGGGGTAATTGGGATGAGGAGGCCTTTTCCTTTCTTTTGTTGTTCTTTTTCGCCGGAGTCGGGTCAGACTCGCCGGACTTAGATGGATTTTCATTTAAATCAAATTCGGTTTCATCTTCAACATCTTCAACCAACACTGTAACCGGTTCAGAGGAGGAGCTCGGAACAGTGGAGCTCTTCTTCCGACCACCACGTGTGCGTCGTCCTACCATTGTGGAGATGGGAATGTCGTCGGATGATGGTGGATCAGTGGGGTTCGGTGAAGGTTGAGGGTTTAGTGTATCTGGGTTTGATGAAGGAGTCGAGTTTGAGGTTTGAGGTGGGAATGCATAGGATGTTTTGACTGGAGTCATGGTTGGAGTAGTTGATGTCGGTGGGTTGGATGTGACAGGTGGTGAGGTAACTTTTGTGGGTTTGATGGGTATGGGTGTGTTAAATGATGTTTTTACCATGGTGGGTTAGGGTAGGTGATATGAGGGAGTTGTGGATTTGGGAGATGAAGGGTTAGTGGATTGGGATATTTGGACGGGTAGTTGTAGGTGATGGGTTGAGGGAGTTTAATGGCCCATTTAATGAGGCAGGAGAGGTGGTTGGCCCGACTAAACAAATTTAATCACTCGAAATAAAAACGCAAGGTAGCATATAATAAACGTAAATTTAGATATGAGGTTGAGTGATTACCGACTCACAAATACGGTGTCAATTTTTGGTCCAAACATGATGTCAATGCACTTAGAACACTTAATAACATATATCCAAATTTAATTTAATCAATTAAGGAATTTTGTAAAACTCACACTAAAAATCACAAGCTATTAATTAACCCAATTTCTAGTCTAAATCTCTCAAAATGTTCTCTTGCAAGTGGCTTAGTAAAAATATCGGCAATTTGATTTTCGGTCTTGCAAAAGATAAGTTTAATATGTCCTTTTTCCACATGATCACGAATAAAATGGTGACAAATATCAATATGTTTGGTTTTAGAGTGTTGAATAGGATTTTTGGAAATATTAATTGCACTCGTATTATCACACATTAAAGGAATGGAGTCAAAAATAATACCAAAATCCAAGAGTTGTTGTTTTACCCAAAGGAGTTGAGAACAACAATGTGCCGCACTAACGTACTCACTTTCGGCCGTAGAAAGAGCTACCGTGTTTTGTTTCTTTGAGGCCCAAGAAGTCAAGCAAGGACCCAAGAACGTTGCAATTCCGGAGGTACTCTTTCTATCTACCGTGCACCCCGCATAGTCCGCGTCCGAAAAGCCTATAAGATCAAAAGGACAATGTAAAGGGTACCATAGGTAAAGATTTTGTGTTCCAATCAAATACCGAAGAATTCGTTTAACGGCTTTGAAATGTGATTCTTTCGGATTTGCTTGGAACCTAGCACACAAACAAACACTAAAGAGAATGTCGGGACGACTTGCGGTTAAGTAAATAAGTGAGCCTATCATACCTCTATACACCTTATCACTAACATTCTTACCGAGTTCATCCTTGTCCAATTTGGACCCGGCTACCATAGGTGTATCATGAGGCTTACCATTAGTCATCCCAAATTTCTTAAGCATTTCTTTGATATACTTTTGTTGATGGATCATGATTCCATCCTTTGATTGCTTAATTTGGAGCCCAAGGAAGAATCCTAGCTCACCCATCATGCTCATTTCAAACTCCGATTTCATTAGTTCCGAAAAATATAAGTAAAGGAGTTCATTTGTTGCACCAAATATAATGTCATCAACATATACTTGTACAACCAACAGTTCACCTGGATCGTTGCTTCAAGAACAATGTTTTGTCAACGGAGCCTCTTTTAAAACCATTTTCAATAAGAAATTTAGACAATCTATCATACCAACATCTTGGTGCTTGTTTTAAACCATAAAGAGCTTTGTCTAATTTGAAAACATGGTTAGGCAAATCATTGTTCTCAAAACCCGGTGGTTGCTCTACAAAGACATCTTCTTCCAAATATCCATTTAAGAAAGCGGTTTTGACATCCATTTGGAAGAGTTTAATGCCTTTGTGAGCCGCAAAAGCTATAAGCAATCGTATGGCTTCAAGTCTAGCTACCGGTGCATAGGTTTCATCGTAATCAATACCCTCTTGTTGGTTATAACCTTGCACCACTAGTCTAGCCTTGTTCCTTACAATTTCTCCCGAGTCATCAAGCTTGTTGCGAAAGACCCACCTAGTACCAATGACGGTGCGATTAGGCTGGTCTAGGGACTAAGTGCCATACCTCATTTCTTTTGAATTGATTGAGCTCATCTTGCATGGCGAGCACCCAATCTGCATCGACCAAGGCGATGTTACATTTGAAGGCTCAATTTGAGATAGGAAGGCATTATGGGCACAATACTCATTGAGGTGAGCGAGATTGTTGACGGATGATCTTGTTCGAATTCCCGAGTTGAGATCACTTGTGAGATTAGAGAGTGGATGAGAACTTTGATGTTTCCACTTCTTTGGAACAATGGTTTCTTGTTCCCCCTCAACAAATCGATCCACGGGATCGTTTCTATTGGCCTGGGAGGTTCTTCATCCTCACTTGTTTTGGGTTACTTCACTGAGGTGGATGCAACGGTCGTTGGGTCTGTTGCTTCCAGAGAGGAATCGAAGTATTACGTGTTCCCCCGAGTTGCTTTGCTCTCCTTTGAAGGTGACAGGTCTCTGTGTCTGTTGCAATTCAAAGGTCTTTGGGAGCTTCTTCATCTGTGAACACGAAGTCTTTTCGAACAAGACCAATCTCAAACTCATCATCCTCGTCCTCATCATCATCATCCATGTTTTGTACCTGTCCAAGCACACTAGATTCATCAAAAATGACATGGATGCTTTCTTCAATTAACAAGGTTCGTTTATTGTAAACTTTATAGGCCTTGCTATGATCGGAGTACCCAATAAATACTCCTTCATCACTACGTGGATCGAACTTACCCAAATTGTTTTTACCATTGTTATGAACAAAACATTTGCTTCCAAAACATCTAAAATATGAAATGTTGGGTTTTCTTCCACGTAATGATTCATAGGGAGTTTTATTCAAAATGCTCCTTATCATGACACGATTATAAATGTAGCAAGCGGTATTTACCGCTTTAAAAAGTTCTTAGGCAACTTACTAGTTAATAACATTGTTCTAGCCATTCCTTCAAGGGTTCTATTCATCCTTTCAACCACACCATTTTGTTGTGGGGTTCTAGGAGCCGAGAAGTTATGGTCTACACCATTATCATCACAATAAGCACCAAATGATGAGTTTTCGAATTCGGTTCCATGATCGGTTCTCATTGAAACAAGTTTTAAACCAAGTTTATTTTGAATCTTCTTTAACCAAATTAGAAACTCATCAAATGTCTCATCCTTAGAGCTTAGGAAGAGTGCCCAAACAAACCTAGAGTAATCATCAACAATGACACACACATAACGACTACCACCTCTACTTCTAGTTCTCATTGGTCCACACAAGTCGATATGTAAAAGTTGCAAAGGTTGAGATGTACTCATAATTCTTTTGGATTTGAAGGAACTTTTAACATGTTTACCTCTAGCACATTCATCACATACTTTATCAATGTCAAATTTTATATTAGGAATGCCTTCAACTAAATCAAGTCTTTTAAGGGTATTAAGAGTTTTTGTACTAACATGACCAAACCTTTTATGCCATAACCAAGGATCATTGTTCATTACACTCATGCAAGACATGGTGTGACCGGATAGAGAGTTCAAATTAGTTAAGTAAACATCTTTGACACGTCTTCCTTCGAGTATTAGTTCATTAGTAGTGGCATCAAAAATTCGACACATATTGGCACGAAATTCAACAACATTACCCTTATCACAAAGTTGAGAAATGCTAAGGAGATTATGTTTCAAACCTTTGACAAGCCGCACATTGTCGACACAAAGTAAGGATGACTTACCAACTTTTCCAATACCAATTACTTCACCTTTCTTGTTGTCACCAAACCTTACCGTGCCACCATCATATGCTTTAAGTGAGAGGAATTGGCTTCTATCACCCGTCATGTGACGAGAGCATCCACTATCCAAGTACCAATTGCGGCCGCCTCTTACCAAGCCCTACACAAGATTAGTTTTTGAGTTTAGGAACCCAAATGAATTTGGGCCCCTTTTTGTGATCAACATAACTTGTGGTGTCTTTCTTAATGTTCATTTCTTTTAATGTTTTGGTGTTCTTATCAATGTCATCAAATCGTTTTGTACATCCATTAAAAACATGACCATTGTCACCACAATAATTGCAAATGATGTATTCGGGAAGACCTACATACTTCCTTCCTCTAAAATCGTTTTTAGGCTTCACGGGATGCAACAATCATCTGCTCCATTTGAACCCCAAACCAGCAGATTTATCACATTTCTCGGTTTGATTCGTGAGGAAGTTTAACACGGTTTGACTTCCTTCCCATTTTTCAGTGATGTTCTTAGCATTAACAAGTTCATTGGTCAAGTCATTGACACATGAGAGAAGATGCAAATTCTTTTCCTTTTCTCTTTTAAGTTCATCATTGTTAACACTTTCTATGGACAATCTTTTCTCAACAATGAAGTCATGGGTGTGATTATTGAGTTTAGACACGAGATATATGATTCTTTCTTTGGACTCTTCATATTTAGATGTCATCTCGTCAAGTCTTTTGCTTAGATCAACGACTTCATCGGATCTATGGTGAGGAGAAGACCTAGAAGTGCTACATTCGGGCATACCTTTTTGAAAGAAAGTAAGCCTATCATGGAGATCTTCTATTTCATTCTTGAGACAAACAACCTCACTCTTAAGACACTCATTTTCATTTTCCAACCATTCACTCTTTCTTTTAAACTTGTCTAAATCGTGGTCGGGCTAAACAACAGTCTTAGACACTGTTTCTCTTAAGTCTACAACTTCAACTACAAGGTCATAGATCTCATTTTCAAGAGCATCTTTGTCCTTCAAAATATCATCACGTTCCTTGGTTAGAGAGGAAACTTGCATCACCAAAGTAGTGTTGACATTTTCAAGGTCAGAGACATCCGTGGGGGTCAACCTAAGACGCTCAAGTTCTTTAGTCAAATGTTTGTTTAACTTGTTGACTCTTTTAACTTCATTATATGCCTCAGATGTGACAGTGACGCAGTCTGTTGCTTTTAGTTCATTTTTCAGATTAAAGTTCTCTTGAGCAATTTCCTCAATCTCATTTTGCATTATATCAAGCTTATCATTTTGAGACCGACACTTATCAAAAAGTTGGTCAAGAAGCTTACATACTTTCTCTTTGGAGTAAGTTCTAGCCTTGGCCTTTAGATGATTTACCTCGTTGTCGGAATCGAGTCTAATCGTCGGGGTTAGCCATGAGGCATCTTAAGTGTTCAAGTTTTGAGGTTTTTGAGACTTTTTCTTTACCATGATTTGCAAGACACATTTTAGCCTCAAGTTCCTCCTCGATGAGTTCCTCATCTTCCTCGGAGTCGGACATTCCCCATATAGCACTCATGACTCTATGTTTATAGTCCTTTTTAACCTTTTCTCTTCTTTCCTTGGATTTGATTTCCTCCCACTTGGGACATTCTTTAATTTGATGAGTTTTATCACCACATTTAAAGCATCCCATGGTGGAAGTAGGTTGTCTCTTAGGAAAGCGTTTTTTCGAGTAATTATTAGTGAACTTTTTGTTACCTTGTCCATTGACCAACCCGGCTAAGTTCCTTGTGAACATAGCAAACTCGTCTTCCTCCTCATCTTCTTCATCACTTGGAGAAGATGTGAGGGCGAGACTCTTTCCCTTTGATGACTCACTAGAATGCTTATCGAGATTAAACTCGTGAGCCATTAGTGATCCCATTAGTTCATGAAGAGATAGGGTTGACAAGTCTTTAGCTTCCTCTATGGCGGTGACTTTAGGTTGCCATTTAGGGGTTAGACTACGAAGGATTTTTCGAATGATGTCCTCGGACTCGAAATTCCTTCCTAGACTTTGAAGCTCATTAATAATACAAGAAAAACGAGAAGAGAAACTATTTAAAGACTCGTCCTTTGACATTCTAAACATTTCATATTGTTGCATGAGAAGGTCAATACGGTGTTTTCTTACTTGGGACGTCCCTTCATATGCAAGTACAAGGGAATCCCAAATAGATTTTGCCGTAGGACACCCGGAGATTCGACTAACTTCCCCCTCACCAACACAACGTTGAAGAATCGACATTGCTTTGGAATTCTTTTCGGCAAGCTTGAAGTCGTTCTCATTGTAATTTCTTTCCTCTTTTGTCTTGGTGAAACCGTTAAGAATATCGGTTTCCTCAATGGCAAGAGGTCCATTTTGGATGATGTTCCAACATTGATAATCGATACTTTTGATGTAATGTTCCATTTTGAGGTTCCACCATCCAAAATTCGAACCGGTAAAGACCGGGATCTTGGAGTGTTTCTCGGAATCCATTACCCACGAATCAAACTCTAAGGCGGTTAGCCTCGATCAAGAGCACGAAGCTCTGATACCAATTGTTGAGTTTATGGATTCAAGTACCTAAGAGGGGGAGGGGGTGAATTAGGTACTATTTTAAAAATTTATAACTTCAACTTTATTGAATTAAAGTGAGTTACAGGAACAAAAGAGATGAGAGGATACTTTGAATAATATTGAAAGATTGAACAAGTAACACTATGAATGTTTGCTGAAGTATGAAAGCAACAATCGTTCTGACTGTATCTATTTGTCTCAGTTTGTGAAATATGACTGCAGACCAAATGCGACAGTATGATGAACTGTTGCTTCTAAGTTTGAGCGAAACAAAACAAACAAACAAGGTATAAAGCAGCGGAAATAAAGTAAGCACTTGAACACGAGATTTTTGAATTGGTTCGGCAAGAAACTCAAGTTCCTACGTCCAATCTACCTTTTTATTACTTTCCTTTAGTGATCTACTCCGAAAACTAAAAGACCCTTGTAATAAAAGACGCCAACCTACTCCGGTTGCAAAGCTAGTACAAGAACTACTCCGTTCTTATGACAAGCTAACTCGCAATCTACTCCGATTGCCAAGAGTTAAAGGACTACTCCGTCCTAGAACTCAACAACTCACAACCTACTCCGGTTGTCAAGAGTTAAAGACTACTCCGTCCTAAACTCTACTAACACACTTAGAATGTTATAGGATCAAGTTTCCACTAACACATTCTTAACAAAGAATAGAGGTGGACAACTTTTACAAGATCAACAATTCTTAAGTAAGAGAATTTAGTATAGAAAAGCAACAGTAGCCACGACTGTAGAAACTTGAAGACACTTGAAGACTTTTAAAGGATTTTGCAAATAAAACACGATTTTAAGCTTTAAAAACAATTTGCAAAACATGAAAGAATTATTTCAGAAAAGTCTTAAGATTTAATGAAGAGGGACACGGTTTATATAGAGGAGGTGAGTGAAGGAGTTGCTAGGGTTTTGAAGGGTCAAAGACCTCACATGTGAAGGCAAAAAGAACCACCCAAAACTTGCACCAAAAAGGAGTCTTTTGCAAAGGTAAGAATAGAGAAAGAAGGTTTGAAAGATAACCTTAAATGCTCATGCAAAATCGTAAAAAACAAAGGATGTGAGACAAGTCACATGATGATAAGTTAACACAAATAAGGCAAAAAGCATTTTTGTTTTCTTAAAGACCAAAGGATTGAATTTGCACAAAGAGGAAACATTTTGAATAATTCAAACCACTCTTTAATGAAGACTACTCCTTAATAAAAATCTGATATTTTATCTTTGAAAAATAAGTCACGTGAAAGCTTTTAAGAGATAAAAGGGACTTCAAGTTTTTACGAGTTGTGGCATAATCCAAACAAATTTTTTGCGTGTAAAGCAAACATCGTCTGATCAAGTTTCTATTACTCTAATATACTCTACTTTCTCACTTGTACATTAGATGACACTTGACTAAATACAATGGGATTAATAACAACTTCAACACTTCTTAATCCAAGCTTGATTACATCATTAATCCTGAAAAGGTAAACTAAGATAACACAAATCAAATGGGCATGTTATCATCAACATAAGGAACCCAACAACCTCCATCTTTCTTTCTTCTCTTCTGGACAATCTTATGGACTGCTGGTCCATGGTGAGAACTATGTTGATTATCTTGCCCACTTTCTTTACATAGTGCGGACTTTGCGGATATTTTCAGGAACTCGAATCAGTACAGGTAATCTTTGTCGATGTTGCTTCAGAGAGATTGCAGTTTTTTGAAGCTGATCTATATTCATTTCTTTTACTAATTCGTGTATCATATTTTATTCTCTTACTTAAGAGACGTAGAAGCTTCGGTAAAGCAAATGAGTACACCACCACTTGGATCAGAACCAATACGATTTGACACCGCATTCTCTCAAGATAGTATATCACAGTTTCAGCTTTGTCTTAAGAAGCAACTTCTTGTTTATTGGAGAAGTCCACAGTACAATGCTGTGAGATTCTTTATTTCTTCGCTCTGTGGATTGATTATCGGCTCTATGTTTTGGGACATTGGCTCTAAAAGGTAAACCGTTCACTTGGCATAGTGTCTGTAGTACATGTCAGTCCTCGTTGTTGACTAATCGTAAGTTTTACGTACTTGTTTCTCATTGAAATCTGTACACTCAGTCTCAGAGGCCTATGATTTGTAATTACATTTGTATAAAAAATGATATAACTAGACACTGTAAATTGAGAAATGCTGCAACACAAGGATTTACAGGATTTCACCTGTTGGTTGGGTTTGGGGAGGCCTTGAGTCTGTTGGGATTTGGTGCCCTAGGGCAACTTACAATTTTTTCGACATGCATATCAAGATAAATTTTGACGCTTGGTTTAATATTAGATGCAAAATCGTTTTACTTTGGTTTTAAAAATTGTTTTAATCTTTATTCTCGATTTAAATTTTTCAGTTTTTATAAAAGAAATCCGGACTGCAATCTTTTAAAACCTATAAGTTTACCTTGGCTTTTGTATTATGTTTCACTCCCCTTTTGTTTTTCACTTTTCCTTTTCTATATTTTCGCATTTTGAGGTGTGCGTTCACCCATGGGACGGTTCTAAAGGATGATTCATGTCAGTCGACCCCAAATCATTTTGGGATTAAGGCTCTGTTGTTGTTGTTGTTGTTGTTGTTGTTGTTGTTGTTGTTGTTGTTGTTGTTGTATATTAGATGCAAGTTTTTGTTTTTATATTTTTACTTGGGTTAACATGGGATGTACTTTCCTTTGAAGGGATTCAAGCATTCACATAGTTACCATCATGGGAGCTCTTTTCTCTTCATGCATATTCTTGGGTTCCAGCAATGCTTCTTCAGTACAACCAGTAGTCTCCATTGAGAGAACAGTTTTCTACAGAGAAAAGGCAGCGGGAATGTACGCTCCATTTCCTTATGCAGCTGCCCAGGTACGCATCTGCTTTGATTATATTTAACTAATGCATCATCATTTTTTGGAACTCTCCCTAAGACTAGTCCTTACAAATACCGGCTTCTAACTGAGAATATTTGCCATGCCTTCTGAATTTTGAAACAGGCTCTTGTGGAAATTCCCTATCTTGCCGCGCAGACACTAATTTGCATCATCATCACATATTTCATGATAGGCTTTGAAAGAAGTTTAAGTAAGCTGACTGGTTACATCATGAGTCTTCAATTCATTCTTCCTTCGCCTTTTTGTTCCTTAACGAAGAAAATCGTTCTTCCCCCAAGGAATCGCCATTTTTAGTCTAAAGACAATTCATGTAATTGTTGCAGGAAAATTTGTCTTGTACATTGTCTTCATGTTTCTTACCCTTACCTACTTTACATTTTACGGAATGATGGCTATCGGTGTCACACCTAATCCTCATATGGCTGCTATTGTGACCTCTGCATTTTACTCATTGTGGAATCTCCAGTCAGGATTCCTTCTTCCTAAGAGAGTAAGTACAACAATCCGCGGAACTTGCCCATCTTGTCGTCAAGTAACTCCTTCTGATAATTTCTGTAAATTCTGCGAACTCTATTGCTGCTTTTTTTTACCCATAATTTCTGTGTGGAAAGAAAAGTTCTGAACCCATTTCCCAGTACAAGTGTACAATGCCTAGTTCCTAGATTGGCAAACGGGTCATTCATCAATTTCACTAGGTTCAGTGTTCCATACTAACATTGAGCTTGTGCTGATGTTTTTTTCCCTTTGTTGATAACTGTCAGCTTATTCCCAAGTGGTGGATTTGGTTTAATTACATCGACCCAGTAGCATGGACTCTCCAGGGACTGATAACATCGCAACTTGGTGATGTCGAGAGTATGATCATCGAAGACAAGTTTAGAGGAACAGTCAAAGAGTTTTTGAAAGTCTACTATGATTTTGGCCCGGGAATGATTGGTATATCAGCAGCAGTTCTCATTGGTTTCTGTCTGCTTTTCTGTGTTGCCTTCATGGCTTCTATCAGATATTTTAACTTTCAAAAAAGATAAGATCAAATTTGGTTTCTACTACTTACCAAGTGAAGAACATGGTTGATCGTGAATGCAACATTCCGGGTTTAGACATATGGTGAACACAAGATACTCTACTTCAGGAGTTGCCGTAGAAGAGAGTGAAGAAGAGCAAAAGAATCTGACATGGATGGCTACTTCTCAGGTTTGGAAATTCAATTTTCTGAAATTAATTATGCATAGATTTAGTTTAGGCATCTCTGTATGTGGCTGAACTGTTAAAAAATAGTTTTAAGGTGACATGCTAGTCGGCAGTCACCACATCATCATCGTACTGTAAAAGAATCTTCGATTATGAATTGATTCTAATATAAACCAAATTAAACCTTATGTATCGAGCTGAGTTACTTTGTTAAACCAAGTTAGAATTTCGATGAATGTTAACACATACAGTATTAGTTGTGGGTAATTCGTTTTTTTTCTTCCGATTTGCTGCGTAAGAGCTCCCCAAGGCCTTTTGGCCTAAATAAATGATAATCGACTAAATGCAACTCAAAAAATTGCTTATCTACATTTATACGGAATACATCTTAAAATTCACGACCCAAAAAACTCCGGAAAAAAAAAAAATCACAGAGCTTATTTTTATTAGAAGAATGAGAGTCAATTGGCAGAGAATTCAGCAGATGATGAAAGTCCTGATGTGATGAAATTCCCTCGATCTACATAACAAACATGACATTAGGTTAGTACTTAAATCTCGGGGAAGTGATAATGTCACTCTAAAATCAGCTGTGCTGCTCAATATACGCGACTGGCGGATAGAAATAACATAAATTTCCGAGGAAGTAATAGAGTGGCACAAGCGTTTCTAGAATTGTTATGTGAAACTTACTGTTTGGAGATTGAAGGACCAAGAAGCAGGTTGATATAATCATGTACGCGAACAGGAGAACAGCTCCTTTCATGTAATGTGATGATCCATCCTGTATATTATGCCAATAATGTCTGAATTAACAATTTAAAAGTTGGATTTATACAAATTCTTTGTATGAGACTGTAACTCGAGTATATTATGTCAATGTCTGAATTAACAATTTAAAAGTCGCAACAAACCTGCAAAGCAAAGGCTACGACAATGACCGACAGTGTCAAGGAACCGGTTTCTAGGGCGCTAAGGCTAAGATCCATATCGACTTGCAGTATCCATCCAACCACTACACATAAGGGAACCTGCAGTAACAAAAGTTGAGGGAGTGTTTTGTTATTTTTTTTTTTCGGATTAATGAAGTTCATGAATCAAGAGTAACTTTTGATGTTTGAGCTGAAGTCTTACCACAAATATCGAAATTTGCGTTGCAGAACCTAAGGCAACTCCTAATGAAATGTCCTGTTAAATTTTTTACAGAAAAGCATGGTTAAAAATCAGAATGTTGCTACCAGTAAATGAGTGTGTTTATATAGAAGGACCGTCTCATCCTGTAAGACGGTCTTACACAAGAATTACTGCAAGTTTTTTGCGGTTCTAACCAGCTTGTTCTTGAAAGCAAAAATGATAGCACCTGCATGTTCTGCTGCATTCCCAACAATTGGTAACAAAATAATGCTAAGAAAGCTGATTGGAATTCCCAAAGTACTGGAAGCATCCTGTTTCACAATAATTCTAAATCAGAATTTAATCAGATTATCGATTATTATTAGGATTTTGATCTATGTGATATCTGAAATACCTCAATTGTTCCGACAATGTACTCAGAAAGCAGAGCTATTACTGCTGTCATTCCTACTAGCCAAGTAAACGCGCTAAAGAAGCCTACCACCGCCTTTTCATCTTCATCGTTTTCAGTTTCCTGCATGTCGAATGTGTAACTATCTGAATTGGTCTCACAGGTGAAACCGTCTTCTACTAGACCCACCTAACCGTCTAACACAGTAGCAAATGCTCACCTCTTGGGATTCAAATAATTGTCGATGAGTCTTTAACTGAAAGAACAAATATGTCATATAAGCCACGAGCAAAATGACGCTGCTAGCCCTCGACAACATAAGTATAGAGCTGGCTGCAGCTGTTCCTGTCTCACCAGAATAATGCGACAACAATGGTAGCGCGTGGCAGAGAACTCCAAGCGACAGCAGAAGCACATTCACATCAGCTGAATTCTGTTAATCGCATAATTGTTAATTAAATGAAATGAACTCGTAAAAACACATGATGAATGTAAATATGTAATGAATGTTACCCTGTCGAATTTTTGCTCCTTGCTAAGGTTCGCTAAGCCTCCACAAACGAGAGACGAACCAAGAACTAAAAGCAAGTTCGAGAGGATTGATCCTAGAAGAGAGTACTTTAGCACATCAATCTTTCTTTGGTACAGGGCAAATATCGCTATTATCAGCTCAGTCGCATTCCCGCATGTTGCATTCAGCAGCCCACCGACTGCACATCCATCAAACATTATTAATCACCACACAACACATACACTAGCATCCATCAAACATTATTTCTAAATTTTGACTGCAAAAGAAGAATCCAAGTTTCGTACCTGTTGGGCCGGTATAATATGCAATTTGCCTGCAAGTAAGTACAGCATAAATGTGAACTTGACAGCATGCAATGGCAAAACATCAATACATTAAACCGAAAAATTGTATACATACTCGGTTAGAAAGCTAACTCTTTCGGCTAATGGAGCAAGTCCGAGTAAGCTTAACGCGAATATCCAAGGCTGTAAAGATCCAAGTTATAAATACAATTCATAAATTTCAAATGAACAATAATCATACAAGGGTATGTAAGACTTACTCTTCCAAAATCGTAATGTCGAGCGAGAATGGACAATGGAATGGCCAAAAAAAGTGGAGAAATCTTAGTTCCAAGAACTACTTCTTGGAGATTTATGAGCAGCCTCTTAAGCAACAAAGGCCTAACACTCAAAACAAGGCCTAGTTCCGACTTTTTCCTAAGAGACGCCGATGAAAGACTATGAGCTGTCTTAACTAATCTCGACTCATTACTCGTGCCACCACCATTAGTTATCCCACTTTCGATATTTGAGCCCATTTTTTCGGAATTTAGACCACAATGTCCTTGCGAAAATTACGGGGTACTATCAGTTGAATTGTAACTGACTGTTTAGACTGTGAGTGATGAGCTTTTAAAGCAGGATGAGATTTGAGATATAAACAAGAATTTCTTGGAATTTTCTATGTTTTTAGCAGAAAATCTGAAGATATAATAAATTGTATTAATTCTATATTAGCATGCTTATGTTACATTATTAATACAATGTTAATGTTATAAGACTGATAGGTCTCACTTAAATCATGGTTACCAGGTTCGTATTACGACCGATTTGAATTTGCAATACAAAATACGCAAGTTACTTAAAATAGAGCATAACTAGTTTTCAACAGCATAACTAGTTTTCAACCCGTGCAATTTGCACGGGAATGTGTTTAGAGTCATTGATATCACTGTTAATATTTTAAAAAATGTTAAAGTAATATACGTGAATATTTCATACTCTATTTCTTTTATATTGATAATAGATTAAAACACGTGCTAAATTTGTAAGGGATTGAAACTTGCACATGTTTTAAATATGTGATATTAATGCTCAAATTCGTTGTTGTAACATAAAACATAGTATATAGTATATAGTATATAGTATATAAATAAATGCAATGTATGTGAAATAATAAAAAGCAAACACTATAAATATCTCTATAAAATGGAAATAATTGTCAAATTTGAAAAGGATTTACAATCAAATTGAAGAAACATAACTGTAGACTTAACGAAAATAGTCTAATATCATTCCAAATATTGGAAAATTTTATGGTAGACTACATTAGTTGTTGTATTTGACGTAAAGCTGTCCATGACTAAAAACTAGTCTTGGAAGGTAGATGCTATATTATCTATATTATTTACAAATGTTTTTTTTAATTTGAATTTGTTACTATTGGGATATTGATATTTTAATTTGAATTTGTTACCATTGGGAAAACTGTGGTAAAAACTTGTTTTCGATTTGTAGATATTTGTAACTTGTAATTGTAGTTTGTTGTTATTTATTGTAATGTAAATTGCTGTAATTGATTATTATTTATTGTAAATTATTTTTTAAATTGTAATATACGGGGTATTCCATTAAATTACAAATTTCCGTGTTAATCATTAAATCAGTACGCCCCGAACACTTTCGCAAAAATTAACCAGAACGTTATTTTTTAATTAATTCCGTAATTTTTTTGCAGTGGGACCCGCATTTCACGAACTAAAAAAACCTTGTTGTGCTGACGTGGACGCACACAAATCGTCTAAATGTTCTTGTATTTATTAAGATAAGATTTGGTAAAATATAATCAAACACCATAATTTAATGTAATTTATATTTGTAACTCGTGTGAATCTATTTGAGATTCGGTAGGTAACTAAGCGAATCTGGTAACCCAGGTCGGTTTTCACAAAGTATGTCACATTGCAAGCGTAAAAATCTAATCACATAATTGGAATTAGTATTCCCATGGAATTTCATTCTCTAACAAATAAGACTACTAATCGTCTAATAGTTGAGGTTCAATCAATTCCACTTACGAAATTTAGAAGTTTTCACTATTTGAATATGGATCTCAGGGTCATCATATCATTGATTACGACTCGACCATTAACTAGTTAGACCTTTGATTGAAATGAGTGTTTCCCCATTTCCTTTATTCATTTAAGATAATCACAAAACTTTACAAGTCACGGTCTCTTACTAATAAGTTATTGAGACATAAGCAACACCCCTTATGACTGACTATTTATGCTAGTTGATATACGCATATAAAATACTACTCGTACATAACAACTATTCCCTCCGTCCCGATTATTTGTTATCCTTTGGTTTTGGCACAAAGATCAAGAAAAGATGAGTGGGTCAATTACTAAATGACATGTGGATCAAATTGAGTGTGAATGACCAAATTGTTCATCAAATGCATTTCTAAAATAGAAAGGATAGCAAATGACTGAGACCCCTAAAATGAAAAAGGACAGTAAATGACCGGGATGGAGGGAGGAACTTATATGTATGAGACGAAAATCATTTGTAGCTTTAAAAACAACATCAAAAGAAAATAAGCTTGTGGGTGAAGCTCAAATTGTCCTATTAATACATGAGTATATAGTAACGTTTACGCTTATGATTGTGAAGCTTCCAATTTTTTGGAGTTGCTTAAATTTTATTTTATCTATTTTGTGGCAAAAATTGCTCAATGCTTTCATTGTGTATCCCTTACAAATACTCGTTACGAATCTTAAATAGTGTAAACAGTACGGTTCTTGTCTTTTCAACAAGTGATTAATACTGGTTCGATTCCCAACACTTGCTCGAATGCTAGGCCAAATTTTGGAGTCTACCAAATATCAATTGGTCTCCCTTGTGACGGGTTACCATTTGTGACGGATATTTTGTGAGATAAAATGGTAACAAAATGGGTTAGTGGAGAAAGGGGACCACATGAATAGTGTTGCAGAGAGAGAAAAAGTGGGTACTTTGTGAGGTAAAATGGTATCCGTCTTCAGCTTGTGACGGATATGTCATGTCTTCAATGAGAATTTGTGACCAAATATATTGTTTTCAATTCAATACCCGAAAGAAATTGTTACAACTGTTTATAGGGATTTAGGCAAATATAATTCTTCTATAAAACGGTTTTACACAAAGCTGACCTTAAATAAGAGTGTTCATTCAATGTTGGCAAATTGAAGACGCATATACAAAACTTATTTTGTTATGTACAACCAAATCACTATTGAAACAAGGACAGTGACAACAATATCGAAAACAGGTTTTATTTAAGTATTTTCTACTATTTCCATGCCCAAACACGAGTCCATTTTTGAAATAATGGTCAAAAATAAAATATTTGTCGTTTTGGGTCGGTTTTGAAAATATTTGTCAAAATGGTGTCCACGTAGGCTCGGGATTTCTAGACCTGAAACACGCCACTACTAATGGCGTATTTTGTGAAGGAAACACGCCATTAGTAGTGGCGTGTCTTTACAACAATTTTTGTACTCAACTGACTAAACTTAAAAAAAAAAAAAAAAAAAAAAAAAAAAAAAAAAAAATTACACAAGACACGCCATAGGGAATGGCGTGTTTCCCCTCCGAAACCCGCCATTCCCAATGGCGTGTTTGTTTTAGTCCATTTTTTAATGAAGTTTCTTTCCCTACTCATTATAAACACGCCATTTGTAGTGGCGTGTTTTAGGTCCAGAAATCCCGAGCCTACGTGGACACCATTTTGACAAATATTTTCAAAACCGACCCAAAACGACATATATTTTATTTTTGACCATTATTTCAAAAATGGATTCCCCAAACACAAATGAATACATATACATAATCATAAATCATTAATCAACGTGGAATTTCAAAACAATGCAAGTTATGCAACAATACAAAGTGCGGAATAATACCCAAGTCGGTTGGTGTGAGTGACGAGGGCTTTCATCTTGGGGTTCGACTCCTCGCTCTTGCGAATGAAAAAACCAAAATTGAGAAGAGTCTACCCATTAAATTGCTTTCAATGCCCCGAAGAAAATTACCACACCTATCGGTAGGGATACTCATGGTTAACACCAAAATAACGGAATAGCAGACTGGAGTATGCATGAAGCCCAACAAAACCAAAAGAAGTAACTTTCGAAAGCCCAAACAAAAAATGTGGCCCAAATCTCTATTACTTTTTTTTTTCGACAATAAACCGATAAATCTCTATTACATGACGCAGAAAAGAGTCCTCCACGTTGGCTCCACCCAACCCAAACAAAATCTTTTTGTTATTTATCGCCCAAGTTTTACATACAACGTTCGTGTTTTGTCACCTAAAGGATAATAACGAGTCAAGCGTAAGCTTAGCAATGCTCAACTTGAACATGGACAAGCGCATTCACCTCCTTGGCTCGAGCTTGAGCTCGACATTGGAAGTGTGACTCGAGCTCAATTTGTGGCTTGAGATGAACTCGACAACTTTGTAAATTGTAACAAAGCTCAACAACATTGAACAAGTTGCATAATCCGTTACTGGTGAAATTATGCTAAGGTGTTCGAGTGGGTTCTAACACTAGATGAAATGAACACACAATTAAATTGCCACAAATGTGCCTATTAAGCTCATTTTATTGCAAAATTAACTCCAGAAATGCTAAAAATTCGAATTAAGAGAAAAGTAAAGTGATACGATTATAGATGTCATAGTTTGACTAGAATTAATATTAGTCAATATTATTTATTAAGAAATACATAATAGTAAGGCAATTTAAAAGTGTCGTTAGGAGTCCAGACAATTTTAATTCTCTATAGAAATTAGGAGTCCGAACGTAAGGGACTCATTTCCTTATTTCAATTAGGAGTAGCAAGTATTTTAACTATAAATAGAGTCGTTTGTATTCATTATTTTACAGAATAATTTGAGAATAGAAAGTTGAAAAAAAACGACATCAAGCTTTGATCACAAACCCGATTTGAGACGATACTTCAAATATCGATTAATATTAAGTGGACGTTTATTATTACTCACCCATTGGTTCATAACCTCAGCGGATTATCGATACATTGATTTGATATTTAGGCCCATTTCGTATCAAATATCCCTAAGAGAAACGAACTCCCTCCTTCATCTCACAAGGCTCGAGTTCGACCCTAACCCCAACATCGTTCTTTGTTCAAATTGCTTCCGTATTGGTATCAGTAAGTTTTTCAATGGTCGATCTCAATACCAAAAATAATAAAGCATCACAAGTAATATAAAATAGTAACGATCAACAATAAAATTGGTATGATATTCGTTCTATACAAAGGAATTGCGTTAGACCCGTCAACAATAAAACATTTAGGAAATACAAGGAAAAATGGATACATAACAAAATAACATCTCGACAACTTAGTGAAACATTGGCGCTCTTTGACAAACGGTAAAAACATATTTATAAGACGAATAATGTTAGTAGAATTAGCGGATTTGAGTAGCAGGTTCGACTATCAGATTCAATTAGCAAAATAAGAAAGTGCTTTTGATAATCAGCAAATTATGTGACTATTACATCTTTTTCATGTTCAAATTAAATATGCTTGTTACAATTTGTTGTTATTAGCAACATACCCAAAAATTAGTAGATTTTCGACTAATATGCTATCATAATGCCCGCCCCATTACCAACCACACGAAAATATGGAATCTTATCTGTATAAAAAAAATATCAAGCATTCTCTTTAAGTCACATCATCACATACATATTTTTATTTTTATTTTTTTTAAAGAAATGTGGGACCCACCGAAAAAATCTGGAATTAATTGCTGAAAAACCTCTATGTTGAAGTTTTAGACGTAAATGTTTACGTTTATGTTTTCTACACATAAATATTAGTGAATAATAACGAATAATAAATAATTTAAAACTAAATAATTCAGCCCAAAAAATATTTACTAATAAATTACAATATATTGCACGAACTGTTAAAAATTCAATCCAAATTTTTACTACAATAATAAATTACAATAACAATTAAAATATAAGTACGAAAAAAATATATCAACTGATACAATCAGTATTGTTACAAAAAATACTAAATACTAAATTTAATTTTAAATTAACCGTAAATGGAGTAAGAAATTAAAGAACAACATACTAGAATTTTCTTTTTAAAAAATAAAAAAATAAGCTATTATCTCATAAATATACTCAGTCAGATATAATTTTTCTATATGACATGCATATTGTTTTATATACATCTATCTATCTATAAAATATAATTAAAAGGCTACCCTAAAATGACAAATAAACGCCACCTAGACAAAGTCACGTAGGATCCAAAAAGTCACCTAGATTAATGTGACGTGCCACATATTTAAATGTGATGTTGCATATTTTTAATATGACATGGCGAATTAATGTGATATTGATTTTTTTTTGGTACGAATGTGACATGGATTATCAATTTATTATTACATGACATTAATTTAAATTATTTATCTATAAACTAATTTAATTCACTTATATCTATAATATTAAAGGATATTATTATTATTCTTAAATTAATTTTGTATATTAAATATAGTGTCTTCCAAAATTTATATAACCCTTACAAATTTACATCAAATTTCATAATTTATAATTAATATTGACATTTTAATTGAAATTTTTGTAATAAAACATGTTAATAAATTTCATAATTTATAATTAAAATTGAATTTTTAATTGAAATTTTTGTAATAAAACATGTTAAGGAATTAATTAAACCTCTTCATATTACTAAACACTCACCATTATTAACATTTTCTTATTTAATTCATTGTTTTAAAAAAATTTGTAATAAAACATGTTAATAAATTAATTAAACCTCTTCATATTACGGAATACCCACCATTATTAATATTTTCCTATTTATTTATTTTTAATTAAACATGGTAATAAATTTATTAAAACTCTTCATAATACTTAACACACACCAAATTAATTAAAAGTTTTTCCTATTTAATTAATTTTTTTAATATAATATGTTAATAATTTTATTAAAACTCCTTATATTACTTAACACCCATAATCTTCATTAATATTTTGTCCTATTTAATTCATCTCTTGAGGTCCTCGGCAATCAATTATCTAATTTAATAATACCACAAAATAAATTAAAAATTAAATTAAAATACGAGAATTTATGGTTGTGTAATTACTATAAAACCTACAATACCTATAATAGTTTCTATTCACTTTATTTATTTAAAATATGCTCATTTGTCATGAGGTTCTAAGTTGTGGATTGTATTTTATGATTTAATTTATTTATTTGAGTATATTGAGTATTATTGTTGAGTATTGTTGTTGTTGTTGTTATTGTTGTTGTTGTTGCTGCTGACTTGCTGTTGTGTCCCATAAAGTAGATTTTAATTTGTTATGTTGTTGGTTTTATGAATCGTTTGCTTTATATTTGAATTCATGTTTTCCAGTTGGTTTAATTTAAGTGACTTACATGTGAGAATGTGTTGATTCGTTTGTCAAGTTTTTGCCAAGTTTATGTTTTATCTTTTGGTCAATGTATTTTTTATATAATTTTAAAGTACCGTGAAACGTATGTGAATGCAGATAAGGCAAACCATCACGTGGGTAATCTGAAGAGGGAAGAAATACAAAAGGCACGAAACTGAGGTAAAATTAAAGGTAAAAAAACTTAATGTAGAAACTGATAAGTAATGGATGATTGTTGATCTCAAAATAGAAGTCTTATAATACTTATTTTAATTTGTTATTAAACGTATATTGTGGTGTAATTTTACTATTATACTTTCTCGATCAACCTATTTGAATTTGTATTTTTGTATTCACGAGTATAATCATCTCTAACGTATATTTTTCTTTTTCATTTTATATGAACTATTATCAAGGCATGTAATAAAAGGAAGCGAAAGTGAACCTTCGGGTAAATTTTAAATAGTATGATTTCTAAATTCTACTTCGTATGTTTTTAAGTTTATGTGTTTTTTTTTGTCAAAACAGAAATAATACATAAAACTTACTCTCATAATTTCCTTAAAAAAAACCCTACTCTCGTAATTAATGGTAAATAAATAAGTACAAATAATTGAATGAAAAATCTTTAAAATTTCACAATTTACTTTTGAACCATCATGACAATAATTAATCATTTTAATTATGTCATTTCCTCTTCCAGTTTAAGTTTTCTCCAACTCCCATCTTTTGATTGTTTTTCTATAAAATTTACTTTACTTTTTTAAGTGGTTTATGTTTTTTTAACCATTATAAGATGATCGTTGATCTCAAAATGGAGATCTTATAATATTTCTTTAAATTTGTTATTAAGCGTATATTGTTGTTTGATTTTACTATTATGCATTTTCGATCAACCTATTTGAATTTGTATTTTTGTATTCAGGAGTATAATCATCTCTAACATATATTTTTCTTTTTTCATTTCATATGAACTATTATCAAGGCATGTATTAAAAGGAAGCGTACTAAAAGAAAGCGAAAATGAACCTTCAGATAAATATTAAATAGTATGGTTTCTAAATTCTAACTAGTTTTGTGGCCCGTGAATTTCACGGGATATTTTGTTTTTAGTGTGATGTTTTTAGTATTTCTAGTAATTGAGACTTTATAAAATATCAAATCACATAGTAAGATTACCTCATGAATAATTCATGATAGATCGTGTACTAAAAATACGGGCATTGACATGTTAACATAAATATCAAAGTCGATAAATTAAAGAATGCTATTTTTTCAAAGGTAAAATGATGAAAAAAAATCAACAAATACCAAAATAAAAAATACAGTTGAAAAAAAACCAAAAAACTATTACTCATTCACGTTGATGTCGTCAATCTTACACTTAGTTTTTAATATATAATTCTTTAAGCAATCCTAATATTTTACTTCTCCATATAATCTTCTTTTTCCAATGAATCATCCTTATAAAAAAGTAACTCAGTAATTAGTGCGAATTAACCAACAAAACAGTGAAATTTGTTTTATACAATATTATCGTTATTAACTTAAACTTCTCTTAAATAGAGAAAGAAAGAGGGAATAGGAATGAAGTCTTAGAGATGTAAGTATGTTAACCTTTGAATAGGTCAACACCACAAATTTTGGTAGACCCTAAATGAGAACAAAACAAATACATACGATGAAGTTGAAAAATGTGATCAAAACTTCATACCAATAGAACTTGCACTAAAAAAGAAATAAATTAGTTAATAATCTAAAACCTTAATACATTTACCTTAATTGGAATAGAATCATAGGAAGATTAGTGACACATTTAGTTCTACTAACAATAGGGATGAGAAGAATTTTGGTTTATAAATTTTGCCTTCCAACAAAAATATATAAACAATTAAGGATGCGTTTATGACTTTTGAGCATCATTTTTTCATTATTATTAAATTTAATATAAATATGAATCAAGGTTCATGACTTTTGAGTTTTGAGCATCATTTTTTTCATTATTATGAAATTTAATGTAAACATAAATAAGGAGTAAGGAGAAATGGAATGTATAAGGTTTGCTTGATTACCAATAATTATAATTTTTATTTTATTTTTACAAAATCTACTTTATACAAGAGTGGTTTAAGATATTATCGTATGTAATTAAATATGACATATAGATTATGGTAGATAGTTTGGCTTGCCTTTTAATTAGATTTATAGATTATAGATTTTTTATTTAGATTATAGAGTTATAGATTTTTCTCAGTATTATGAAGTCTAATATAGACATAAATATGGTGTAAGGAGAAATGGAATGTGAAAGGTTTGCTTTATTATTATTATTGTTATTATTATTATTTTTTTACACAATCTACTTTGCATGATAATGGTTTAGAAATTCTCTTCCGAAATTAAAATATGACATGCAGAATAATAATGGTAGATAGTATCGCTTGCTTTTTAATTATCTTATGGAATTAAAGTCAAATAAATAGCTAGATTAATAACCAAATTTATGAGAGGAAAATAAAGAGTTTATATTAGTTTTTTAGTGATTGCAACTACTGTTTTTTTAAATTTTTGGGTACTTATAAGCATGTGACAATTTTGGAGATAATTAACTTTTTAATACATAGTTTTACCTTTTTATAATATTGTATAAAAATAAATAATTAAGTAATTAATATAGATGAATTAGTATTAACCTCTATAAAAATGCCATGTGAATTAAAATTAAATATTTTAAGTAGCCTTTTAATTATATTGTATAGATAGATTTTACCTCAGTTTCGTGCCTTTTGTATTTTTTTTCCTCTTCAGTTTACCCACGTGATGCTTTGTCTTATATGCATTCACATACATTTCACGATGCTTTAAAATTCATATAAAAAATATATTGACCAAAAGGTAAAACATCAACATGGCAAAAACTTCACAAACGAATCAACATTGTCACATATAAATCATTGAAATTAAACCAAATGGAAAACATGAATTTAAATATAAATCAAAGGATTTATAAAACCAATAACATAACAAATTAAAATATACTTTATTGGACATAATAACAACAATACTCAATAATAATACTCAATATACTCTCTATAATCAAATAAATAAATTAAACCATAAAATATAATCCACAACTTAGAAACTCATGGGCAAATGAGCAATAGATTTTAAATAAATATTGTGAATATAAACTATCATAAGTATTATAGGTTTTATAGCCATTACACAACCATAGACTCCCATATTTTAATTTTATTTTTAATTTATTTTGTGGTATTATTAAATTAGATATTGATTGCTGAGCAATTCAAGAGGTGAATTAAATAGGGAAAAATGTTAATGAAAATTATGGGTATTAAGTAGTATAAGGAAATCTAACCAATTTATTAACATATTATATTACAAAAATTAATTAGATAGGAAGAAATTTTATTTAATTTGGTGGGTGTTAAGAATTATGAAGAGTTTTAATCAATTTATTATAATATTTAATTAAAAAAATTAATTAAACAGGAAAAAGTGTTAACAAAAATGGTGGGTGCATGTTAAGTAATATGAAAAGTTTTAATTTATTAACATGTTTTATTATCAAAATTTCAATTAAAATGTCAATTTTAATTATAAATTATGACATTTATTAACATGTTTTAATTACAAAAGTTCAATTAAAATGTCAATATTGATTATAAATTATGAAATTTTGATGTAAATTTGTAAGGGTTACATAAATTAAATTAATTTATAGAAAAATGAATTAAATCTATAAAATAAGACAATTACGTGGCAATGAGTTTTGATGCTCACATTTACGTGGCATTTACGTGGCATTTTTGGATCCTACGTGGCTTTGTCTACGTGGCGTTTATTAGTCAATTTAGGGTAGCATTTTAATTATATTTTATAGATCCGTATATTTTTAAGTTTATGTGTTTTTTTTTTCAAAACCGGAATAGATTATTTTATAGTCTTTAATACTATTTTTATTTTTATATAGGATCGTGGATATAAGTATAACAAGAGATGAATCAAGTTTTTGAAATAGTGATAATGAACTTAAAAAATTTTATGAACCTTTTGGAATTCGGATTTAGGAAATATAGTTTTATAGATTATAATGAAAATTTAATTCGTAATACATGGAGTAGATACCGACCATACCGTTGAATCGTATCTAATATTTTTCTATCGATATAATAAATATTTTTCATATGTAAATAATATTTGAAGCATGCACATGGTGATAAGACTTCAAAGATATTTCTGTGGGAGGGTTGATGGACTGGTCTGGAAATAATTTGTAGATGACTATACTGAGGTATTGAGTTTTCAACCTTATAAGGCGTCATTCAAGATTTTTCCATACGGAATTTATTATATACGGATGGTTTCAACTTTTAATATTTAAAAAACTCACTTTATTATATTGCGGAGTAAAACACACATATATATAATGAGTCGTCATTGTCATTGCTCCGTTGTCAAGTTTCTCAAAATTAGTAGCTACCACATTGTCACTTGCAGGATTCGATTTAGAAAAATAAATCAAAGTTGTCAAAGAAATAAGATATTAACTAACTAATTTCTATGTATTTCAAGACTATATATTTTTAAATGGATCAACAACTAATTGTTCGAACAAATATTAACAATACGATAAAAATATCAAAACTAAAACAAATAAACCCGTAAATTTCACGGGTCACAAACCTAGTTGTATTTAATATACTCTATATCATGTTTTAACACTGATTTAACATATTATCATTATCGCAATTGCTATCCAGCACACAATTTTACTATATCCTACACATTTTGGCTCTTCCTTCCATCACTACCCCTCATCTTTTCAAAACAAAAAAAATCAAAAGAAAACCCAAAATTTCAACGACACTCATGCATCCCCTAGCCCGAGCTCCCGACCACCCATCCCCTAACCCCGACCTACCCCTGTTCGTCGACCATCCCACGCCGCCGTGAGTTCCCTTTTCGAAGCGCATCCCCCGCTATTCTCGTCGAACACATCGTGTAAAGGTCTTTCAACCAGATTTAGTACCTGATTTAACATAATCAACTAATCAAGTGGAAGATGTTGCTTGCCATCAAGCCATCAACAAGTCTGATTATTTGATTGTTCAAGTATTGTGTTGAATTGAACTCGTCAAATTTCTAGGGTTTTTACAGATATTTGGGTATTCCGATATTGAACTAAGATAATCAGAGATAAGGAAGGACACCGGTTCGCATACGGAGGGGTGGTGCGTGGTAGGGCATTTCGCCAGTGGTAGTAGTGTAGTGGATGGTAGGGATGAGAATTGAGATGAGAAAAGGAGTGGTGGGAGAAGAGGGCGAAGGTTTTCTCTTTTTGGGATATTTGTGGGTAAGAAATGTGAGGGGAAAAATTGGAATAAGTCGGTAATTTGTGTAGGATTAAGTAAAATGGCGTGCGGGATTTAGCACATCCCATCATTATAAGAGAAATAATATTTTGGTTAATATTTTTTAAATGTTAATTATTTACAACAATGTTCATAAAAATATACCCTTACAAAATTTTGTACGGGTTGAAAACTAGTTAGTAGATTGATTTCTACTATTTAAATCCGAATCTATTAGTTTTATATTTTCATCCAATTTTTGGAAAGTAAAAAAAAAGATATTTTTGGAAAGTATGAAAACTAATTTTACCGTTATTCACCCGTTCATTTTCCGAGCATCACTCAACAAAAGTAAAACTTTCTCAATAATATATAATGGCAGTTTACCAAAACCCCCAATCTTCAACTTCCATTATTCCTTCATCTTCTTCCTACAAATTCCCCCAATTCAATCTCACAATTAGGGTTTACACTTCCAAATTACCACCTCGCTAGCATCCTCTACAATTCAATCGTTATTTGTAATTGTAATTGTGTGTAGCTGTTATTTGAACTTAAAACCCTAATTTTGTAGATTAGTTGTATTTGTGTGTTATAGATGAAGCAATCGGGGAAGAAGACGAGACTGCGTCAAGCTAAGAAGCAAAACGACACCGTTTTGAAGGATAAGAAGATGTGTAACAATGGTGAAAGTGAGGAAAAGAGGATTATTGACGGTTTAGTTGAGGCGTTTTCGTTAGCTTCCATTGATGAAGCTGTAGCAGCTTATAGAGAAGCTAATGGTGATCCGAATAAAGCTGCGGAAATATTAACTGAAAGTTCGGATAATTCTTCTGATGCTTATCAAGCTAGTTGTTCTAGCTCGAGCTCAGGATCGAATCGAACTTCGAGCGAGAATTTGAGTTTATCTGATGGTTTTACGGATTCTAGTAGTGTTGTTGGTGATGGTGATGGTGATGGTGATGGTGGTGAATTCAGGGGAACTGGAGGGAAGAAAGGGAGAAAGGTTGTGGCGGCGTGTGGAACTGTATCGAATTTGATAGGAAAGGATTATGTAGCGGTTAAGTCGAGGAAGGCGGTTTTTAAGGAGAAAGGGTTTGGTGGTGGCAAGGTTGTTAATGTCGAGGAGGCGGAGCAGTTTTTGTGCTCGATGCTTGGTGATGATTGTGAGCTTAGTATGGCTGTTGTCAGAGATGTGCTATGTGAGCTTTTCTGTTCTTGCTTTGATACTACATTGTCGTTCAATTTTGTTTTGTTTGATTGAATGGTTTGAATGATTGTTGATGGTTAGAAGTAGCCAACCCTGATTCTTCGTTAGGTAATCAGTATCCTGCAAGCGGTTTTACACTAATATCATGTAAAACGGATCATCATATCGGTTTAAAAGAAAAGCAAACTCTAAAAAAAGCGGTTCCAAAAAAATTTCATGGGGGACGAACTATTAATACAATAAGGTGAAGTAGAGTAAAGGTCGAAAATTGTAACTAAAATTTCAAATTTAGCTCCTCCTTAGTTCCACCTCTGATTATTAGGTTAGTTTAGTGGAGTGAGAATTGAATGCAAGTAATTGGAAGTACGAATGATGCTGCTTGTCTTAGACTTTTTGTGACAGCCGAAGTTGAAAGTTGAATTGAGATTGTTTGGGTGACGGATTGGTTGATGGATTAGGGTTGGTGGGGTTTCGAGTAATTTCTTGTTAGATGGCATGGTGTATTGACCTTTGTTAGTTTGTTTTCCCTGATTATGATTTATACCTTGAGTATCATTCTCATGCTATATGACGACGATATTGTAGAATTGCATGTATGAAGCTTTCATCTTTTTCTTTTACTTAAGATGGTTATGCTAGATTGTGATATGATTTCTACCATCCTTTTTTTCTGATCTCTTAGTGTTTGCCTATTCACTTTTTTAGCGTTAGGCGGATTCATATGTTTTTTCTTTGTATTTATCCTTTGAGGGTGTGTCTGTGAATCCCCATTGAATGATTGTTGTTCAATAATTTGTTTTTATTGTTGCTTTATCTAAGCACCACCTTGATGGGTGATTGAGTATTTATTTTGACAGTGATGAATGCTGAAAGTACACTATGATTTTGCTTTTGCAGGTAACTGTGGTTATGACATTGAGAAGGTATTGTTCCCGTGGTTATGAAGTTACCATCTTAGGATACATTTTATTTCGTACACTCATTTGATGGGTTTTCTTTTTCCCCTGTAGGCATTAGAGGTTTTACTTGATTTATCTTCACCTCCTTCTGAACCATCTGCAAGTGATGAACATTCTGACTTCAGTTTGAACAGCAACAGATGTTCAAGAAACGGGGATTTCAGTGATAATGTAAGTGATTGTATACATATTATCCTCAGTTTCTGAAAGTAAATTTAACTGCTTATTTACTGTGATATTTATTAAGCATTACAGCAGAACAGAAAAAAAAAATACGGCAAATTTGTTGTTTGCCTAAGTTGGTTAATTATCTGTATGTTATTATGGTCTGCTATGGATTCTAACTTTTCTGTATGATTTCATGTATCAAGTACCTTTTGTTTTCTTTCCATAAGTGTAGTTTGAGTTGGTTCAGTAGTGAGGTACTCTGTACTCCTTAGTACAAGTATGAGTGTTTGCCAAAAAAAGAATTAAAGAACCTTGAAGCGGTTTTTGATCTTGCCATTAGGTGGTCCCAGATGATTAGCAACTGAAACCTGCAATTTTCCCAAGTTATTTTAGGAAGAGGTTGATCCCTTTGATAGTTTGGTTCCTGTCATCCGTGTTACTGTACATTAGTATGTCTTACATGTTAGGTGGACTTTTTCTTTGTGAACTCCAAATTCTATGGCTTAGTTTAGTTGCCTTTTGATTAAAATTTGTTTGCCATGGCAATATGGCATGGTAAAGGTTCTTGACACGTTCTATTTGTTTTTCTTAAACAAAGTTTTGGGAGCTGACTGACAGGGGATCTGATTCCAGTTCGTATTCTTCTGAAAGTGACATTCAAGATAGCATGCAGTTTTTCAATTATACTGGCAGGTATTCTAGTTTGTTTCGTTTGCTTTTGTGTGACGAGCACCCTTCGTGAGCGGTAGATATCATTTCCGATATTTTTTTCGTTCTGTCGGTTGTTGGAGCTGTGGTAGTGTGGTATGCCACTATATTAGACTATCATTGACAAAGCGACGACTTATTGTAACTGGATATCCTTGACCTTTATTGTGGCAGAAACATTAAAAACTGAGACGAAATTAGATCCGTTTATTGTGGCTACATGTTCTTTCGTTATCAGTCAGCTTTCGATAAAAATGTTGTGTAGTAATGTGTAACTGTTACAATATATGATTTCAGGAATTATGCAGATGCTCTTCTTTCTTCTGAGTCTTCAAGGAAACTAGCTAAAAAAAGATCAAGGACAGATAAGGCTGAGCTACCTCAACAACTGTTGGAATCCTTGTTTAATATGCCCAAGTGTGCAGAACATGACCCATCTACTATGAACTGGAGGAACGTGGTAAAGCAAATGGAGTCTTTTGCTCATAAGCGAGTTGAACTTGGTACTTCTGACTCTCTTCCACAACAAATGATTGCCCAAGGTACTATACAGGAAATACATTTATCTGGAATCTTGTTATATGAAACTTTTGGGAAAGAGGTTTAACACTTTAACATACGCCATTGTAGTTCTGTTGTCTATTCCATCACAATTTAAGATTTAGAGTCGACAGAATTAATGGATTTGTTTTTTTTTTTGTTTTTTTTTATTTTTTTTTGTAGCAACTCCTATATGTTGAAAAGCAAAATAATACCTCGGTTATTAAAGACTAATTTTTCTCATCACCTCTACTTGAATATTTATATTTTCTGCTTTTTCGCTTCAGCTGTCGCCAAGGGAACTGAGTATCAGGTGTTTAGAGGAACGGCACAACAGCGGTGGGACGAAATGAATTCTTGTTATCACAAGGTTACTATGATCCTTCATTTCCCCTTTTTTCCATTCAGTCTGGTCATTATAATTTATTCATATGAGGAGTAGTTAATAACTTAATACAGAATTAGCCGAAACTCTGAAAGTCAATAACAAGCTTTAGATTTTTTTTTTCTCAAGAGTTGTTTAAATATGTTGTAGGATTGCTAGGTACTAGTTTGGAAACTAGACCATGCTTTGATACTCTCTTTCTTGAATTTAGCTACTCCACATTATAACTTTTCTCTGAGGTGCTTGTTCTAATGATCTAAGGCATTGTGTAGGCTGCTACTGCATTCTCAAATGGAGAAAAGAATTATGCAGCATACATGTCTGAGAAGGTAACTGTTTCTTCCTTCCTCTTGCCATATAAAAAATTGATTTATGAGGAATGATTGCATTTTAACCTTCGGATTCTTTGAAATGTGAGCTAAAATAATACGGCTCCCTTATTTTTTTTTTACTGTGGCCATTTTGTCGCTAGTCATTCTCATGTGAAAGAATAGGCCTGAGAAAATGCTTTGTTTCTGAGATCCTTCCGCTACTGACTTTAAAAAACTTTTAAATGTCTCTTTTAATCAAATATTTTCCTTTTTTTGTCCTCCTTGTTAGTATGTTGGACGAGCATATTAATATTTCATTTACTACAGGCTAATGTTAGCCGACCTCAAATCATCTTGTGAAGTTCCCATTGTTATCCATAATTGTTAGTTTGTACCCCAGTTTTATGCCTTGAAGAGCTTCTTTAGTGAAGTATTTTTCTTGGATAATGGTGGGAAACTGTAACTGCTAACTTAGATGGTGTAGTCAAAGGCAGAATCCCTTCCAATAAGCGGTTGAACCCCTCCCAAATCCAAACCACGAGTCATTATTTCATGTTTTTTTAATGAAATATTCTCTCCTTCGGCGTCCTTACATACAAATTGGTTATTTTTGCTATTCGCTCATTTTTATTTTGTTTTGGCTAGGGTAAACTGTACAGCAAAAAGGCTCGAGAAGCAGATGAAAAGGCAAGCATGGAGATATTCAAAGCTAGGTTAGCGTCATCAAAAATAGTGGCCTATATATTTCCTTTTTTTTTTTGTTTTTTTCCAATGATGAGCTGATGCGATATTTTGCAGGAACAAGGGAATAGAAAATTCTTTGACGATTGATTTGCATGGGCAACATGTTAAACAAGCGATGAAAGTACTGAAGCTTCATTTGTTATTTTCAACGTATATTTCTTGTGAGTACTTTCTATCTTCTTTTCCCTGGTTTGTCTTATCTTCAGGAGTGGATCTTCGAATTCCTAAGTGCGTGATTTGTTTTGTTCTCTGTGTTTTAGCCGTGCAATTCCTCCGGGTTATAACAGGATGTGGATCTCAAGGCTTGGGGAAGTCAATGGTGAAAGAATCAGTAAGTGCTTTTATGTATCTTTGCTTATCTAATTAAGCAGTTAGTTGAATACATTTGTACCGGTAGTCACAGGGCATTGCGAAAGTTTTTGTGTTGCTCAGACGAAAATACGAAGAATCACTTATTTTCTGTACACAGACGGGATTATGGGACAGTTACGTCCATTTTCACCATATAGTCACTAAAACTCGCTCATCATTGATTAATATTCAGGTGATGGACCTTTTAGAGAAGGAACGGGTTGCATGGAAGGAAGAAAACCAGGGTACTGTCCTTATAAAACTTGATGGACCGAGAGAGTTTAGCTTTCTTGATTCTGGAAGCGATAGTGAGTCCTCGTAATTGTCTCAACCTATCGACTACAGTCCCTATCTGCCGTGTACAAGCTAACTCAAGCCTCACTCTATTGAATTGGAGTTAGTTGATGCGTCTTAATTGTTGTAGTTTGGGTGTAAGTTGTATTTATTTTGCAAGTTTAGGGAGCGCCACACAAGACTAACCTACAGAGTAGAAAACATCAGCGCCCAGCATTCAAATACAAATTTCAATTCATTTTGTAAGAGATCCTCATGTCCCCGAGCGCAGAAGGGACTCCTTTCAATTCATTGTTAATACAACCCATCCACTGTAAATCTATAACTACAAGTCGAGGTTTTAAACCGTTAGATTTTGTATCGAAAATATGTTTAAAATTAAGTAAACATTAATGGTTTGTAAAATTATTGCAAAAGTCAATAGAAAATGCATAAATTAAATATCTAAAAGAGGCGGCTTAGAGTATTTAGGGTATATATATATTAAGGCCTTCTATTTTTGGACTTAATTTTCTGAACTTTTCTGAACTGAACTTGTAAGATCTAAACTTTTCTGAATCGAACTTGTAAGATTTGAACTTAACTTATAGAAGTTGAAATTTTCTATACTAAACTTGTAAGATCTAAACTGAACTTATAGGAAAATAAGTATGAAATTATGAATTGGACCTACATTTTTAGAAATGAACCTATAAAATCTGAACTGAACTTATTTTTCAAAAAAAAATATTGGTGTTCTTAAAAAACAATGAATACCACGTTCAATTTAGAAAAAATGCAAAGGCATGTAGAAAACCTTTAAGAATAATTATTTTCCGTAATTTATTAAAATAGTTAATTTTAAAAACGGTAATGATAAATACAGCCCTAAGGGCTGTATTTAAGAACTAAATTACTTTCCAAAATGGAATTACACAATTACGCATAAATTGATGTCATTAATGTTTGATTTAAGGTTTTCATTCCTTTTTTGGCACCTTCAAAATGTTTGAAAAATATTGTTGCCAAACACACTCCCAAAATGAGCTGGAGTAGTATTTTCTAGACCAACCCTTCCCCTAGATTACAGGAAGAAACGAAAAACACCGCAAAATCTTCAACATTTTAAGTCGGTTTCTTTTTTCTTTTTCTTCTTCTCTTTTTTAAAAAATTGCTGAAAAAAATCAAACACGCACGTTTAAGTTTAACCGCATGTATATATAAACTCATGTTTCAAAGATTCGTGATAATTTGGTGAAAAATGTTGTGTTAATTCGTGAAATTAATGGAAATATTTCGAAAATTGTGGCTATTTATCCTGATATTTCGGTTAATTTCACTAATATTGTTCGTCAACGTAACGGTAAAGTCACGCCGAGCAACATGAACGTCAATGTCGGAAGGAAGGAGCAGTGATGAATGATGATGATCGAGGTTTAATAGAAGAATGACCGTTTTTGAAGTCGTTTCGGTTTTTCTCGTTTTTCGTAGGATGATTATTGTGGTTTGAATGAGTACGTTTTAGTGATCTTGAATAAATTTCAGTGTTTTTGCTTGTGTCTTAAACTTGAACTCTATGCTTATCAAAATTTTGTAGGTGTTGGTTGGATGATATGGTGTTTGTTTGATACTTTGATGTTGCTTGTTGAAAATGACCGCGGCCGTGGAGATGGTTCGTACTTGGTGGTTAACTCGTCGGCTTAATCGAGGTATCTATTCCGATTTCAAGGTGTTTAACTAGCTACTATCCTCTACGTACCAAGCATTGTTTACACTTTATTAAAATCGGTTTTTCTAACCTATGCCCACTAGGCATAGGATAAGAAATCAAAAAAAGAAAGTATTAAATGATATTTTCATGGGAAATTGTAATATCTTATCACTTCTACTTTTTTTCACAAGAAATACATTTAATACTTTCCTATTTTAGTTTCTTAACCTATGCCTAGTGGGCATAAGTTAGAAAAACCCTATTAAAATATATCACTCATAAAATATAGAAAAATAAGCAAATGAATGGGACGGAACGGTGAGAGTAATTAGGAATGCAATCTTGATATGTGAGCTTGACTAGTTATGGAGTCATGATAGTAGTTGAGTTATGCATGGATTCGATAATGGTGTACAAAAACTTATAAGAGACGATTTTACACGTCGTCAAAAGCTCTCCCTAAAGAATTATCAAGGGTTTACTTACTAGAAGGGCGATAATTGGACAACTTCAGAGGAAAAAAGTCGAAAAATACTACAGTGCAAAGTTGTCGAGTTTTGGAATGTCTAGGATGATGCTTCTACCTAGTTATGGAGGATGATAATTACAGGGGAAGCTCCCCACTATCAACTATAACAACCTTGCTTTTAGGGGTGCCATTTTGCTTGCCCTCGGCTTCAATCTTGTAAACGACATCCATTCCTGAAAGTACCTTCCCAAATACGACATGCTTGCCATCCAACCTGTAATGTAAGTTCATACAACAATTAGTCGGTTGATGAATTCCACAAAAAAAAAACGTAGTATGTGGCACGCTCCAATGAACGGTATTAAATTTGGATGTATAACCGTATGTCTAAGAATGGAAGAGTCTTGGAACAACGAATGGTAATTTCAATTTCAGACGCCTTTAGTGTGTAGCCGTAATAAACCAGCAAACAGTGGATTAAACAACACAGTGAAGCATGCTATGTATGGGAGGAAGAAGGATTGTGGCCAAAGTTTCAAACAAGGATCGTAAATACTCAAAGTAGCTATGCCGCTACCTAATGTTGTTAGTGTAAAGTGGACATACTTTCAACTTGTATTGAACATGGTAAGACGAGTCAAATTGTCTATGGTAGTTCTATCATATGGGAGTTTCATATGCTAAGGCTGATCATTACATGACCAAAAGTCTATACGCGAAAGCCCTCAACTATACCAGATCATTCACTAGCTCTTAGCAGTACAAAATTCCATTGTTAAATGCATGGTTCACTCACCAGCTGGTTGTTACGGTTGTAATGAAGAATTGAGACCCATTGGTGTCGGGACCTGCATTAGCCATAGACAGAAGGCCTACACATTGAAAGAAGCCAAGGATAAGTATCCGTTGCCCAAAAAAATCTAATCTTCAACGAACATTTTTCAATTCAATAAGTTGTTTAACCCTTCTAGTTAGGTATTACTCGTATTTCACCAACAGAACTCTCATGTCTCATTTCTAAACACACAACCACCTTTCACATAATAACCGCTAACAAGTAACAAGACAACAAAAGTAGTTAAGTACCGGGTCCAGTATGTTTCAGCTTGAAGTTTTCATCGGGAAACTTCTCTCCGTAGATTGATTCTCCACCTCTTCCATCCCCGAGAGTGAAGTCACCTCCCTGAAGCATGAAGCTTGGAATAATCCTGTGGAATTTGCTTCCCTTGTAGTGCAGCGGTTTCCCAGATTTACCAATACCTTTCTCTCCTGAAATAAGCAATAAACCCGATGTTCAAAACTCATTTTTTCACAAATAGGGTGATAACTCATTGGCCATGACAGAGAGCAGCAGAACCCCCCACCCTTTTAATGAACAGTGAGTCGGTAAAACAGTCTTGCACGAAAGACCAACCAAAATGCTTACGCAGTCCTCATTATTTAAATGATCAATTAATTCATCTCATTTATTATAGCGCAGCATTTCAGTAATAGAAACTCGACAACAGCCTAAAAACAGACATCTTTTCTCTAGCCATCTAGTGTATATATCAAACTCATAGCTTACGACCATTCTATCCACCGCTATTTAAAAGTTTGGAAATGAAAACAACAGTATAAATCAGAGGATGAGATTGCAAACTTGCCAGTGCACAATGCTCGGAAATTTTCTGCAACAATTAAACACAAAGGCCAGAGTCAGTAGAAAATTCAAACTACAAAGCAAATACTCTAAAATAGTGGACTGAATAGAGGGATGTATATTACCAGCAGTTTTTGGAACCGTCTTGCCAAAGAGACCCATTTCAATGCGACCTTAAAAAAAATAGATGATCAATAACGATACCAAATTTGCTAAACATCTCAATTAATTCACTGACAAAACTAGATAATCCGCCAAAGTCCCACTAAATTATCAGTATACAAATAACATAATCCGCCACATATTTTCAACATTACACTAATGACAAATTCATATATGCAAGTATGTAACCAAAACCACACTAGTGCATAGAACTACACAATTAATCATACAATTTGGAACAGATGTAGCTTATACTCTAACGGACATTCATAAATCATAACTAAACCACACTAGTATGTTATTATTTCGACACTTCATATGAGCTCACCTAACCGTGTCAACCCTCTACCCTTGGACATTGGTATGAGTCAGTATGACAGTCCGAGTCCGTCACTTCATCGTTGACTGAAAACTAACCTAGTCCGATACTCTAACAAACATTCGTAATTAATCTAATACAGTATTATTTCGACGCCACATGAGCTCACGTAATCATGTACAACACTCGACCTTGGTCCTTGGACATTGGTATGACGCATTGACGCTCCACACTTCATTTTAACCGAAAACTAACAGGGTGGGAGTAACACAATAATTAATCATTTAGTTAAACATAATTCATAATTAATCACACAGATGCTATTATTTTCACAAGCGTATATAAATCAATTAAAACCTCAACAAGCGTATATAAATCAATTAAAACCTCAAAATGTAAAATTAAATCGAAACAAAAACAATACCAGCTGGTTTTCCATCAATTTCAACATCGAAGAACACTTTATTCGTCACTTCCTTTAAATTCTCCGACGATTTCTTCTTCTTCGCCTAATTCAATTCCAAATACATCATCAAAAAACACACAAATTTTCCACAAAATCTATCGCAGTCAACAAATATATACAATTGAAACAATTGAAAAATCCTAAATCAAATTATCTTAATTCTCAACTAAATCGAATAAATCAATAAAACGATTTGATATAGATGAAACGATGCTAATTATGAATCAAATGTACCTGAATTTGAGAGAGGGAACCGAAAAGTACGAGACTCCAAAGTAGAACAAGAGATAGTGAGCTCAATTTCGCCATTTTTGTTCTCTTTCTTTGTTCTTTGTGTATTGGTTTACAGTTTACTGTCAGTCGTCACAAATAAAATTCCTGTTTAAGACGGTTTTACAGTGAACCCAAGTGAGACCGTAGCCAAAGGGCAACTGGGCAAAGGTAAGAAGTACCAATGAGTATATGACATGTGTTATGTTTAAGTGTTTGTTAGGATGCTATTGGTTGGAACTCGTTGGGAATTTTTGACATACGGGTAGCTAAATGAATTTACACAAAATCTCATTATAGACGGTACATATTCGTCTATAACTAAAAATGAGTCAAATATAATATCATATTCCTAATAGGACAAGTAACAAGTGGGATAGTGCGAGCAAAAAATGTCACCACTTTCAAACTACTCCCTCCCATCCAAACCAAATGTAACATGGGAGGGGGCACTTGTTTTAAGAAAAAATGGAAAAAGTAAGGGTAATATTGGAAATATAGTAGGCCCACTTGCACTTTAATTGAAAGAGGACCACAAACATAATGACATTGTATGTAAATAATAAGGGTATGTGAGGGTTTTTTAGTAATGTTTTTTACTAAAAAAGGAATGGGTAGTTTGGTTTGGATGGTCCGAATAAGGTAAGTGTTACCTTTGATTTGGATGGGAGGAAGTATTTGACCCGTCTTTAGTTATAGACGGATATATCCGTCTATAGCAAGATTAGCTGATGAGTTAATTAGGTTGGATTTGGATGGATCAATTTTGAGTTTGTTGACGAAGTCGGGTTGTTTCGAGTTCGGGTGATTTTCGAGTCAACTATTATTATTAAGTTATTTGTGGTGAATAATCAGTCTCTAACAATACATGTTCGGGTCGGGTCAAATTGGATTCGGATCAAGCTCGAGTCGATCTTGGTTTTAGGTGACAGGTCAAACTAGAGTTTTGGGTTCAAGTGTCGGGTCGGATCATTCGAGCCAGAGCTATCTGCTAACAACAAAATAATAATAAACTAGTTTAGATCCCGCGCAATGAATGCGCGGTATTTATAGAGTTATTAATATAGACTCCGTGCAATATATGTACGGTATTTATAGAGTTTTACTTTTTAGCGTATTATTTATTAGAATATAAATTGACAATTCACTTACTTTTCATGTTTCTCCTTAATGTATTTTGATTAGAGAAATAATAAAAATTCAAATCGTAAAAAGTAATAAAATGAGATTTTTTTTGAATTTTTTTTGTTTTCTTACCGAGAAATTAATGATGTTAATTTACAAATATTTACTAATAACATACTCCCTCCGTCCCGGTCATTTGTTGTCCTTTTCCATTTTAGGGTGTCTCAGTCATTTGTTGTCCTTTCTATTTTAGGAATGCATTTGATGAACAATTTGCTCATTCACACTCAATTTGATCCACATGTCATTTAGTAATTGGCTATCTCATCTTTTCTTGGTCTTTGTGCCAAAACAAAAGGACAACAAATGACCGGGACGGAGGGAGTATTTTTTAGCTGCAAATTTTTATCATAAAAAGTCAATGAGCTTTAACAAATCAATACATCTATCTATCTATCTAATATTATTAAAGGAAGCTTTTTTCGAGCGATTACAGAGTTTCCAAGTTTTATAAACTACCATATATTTAAATGAAAATAAAAAAAGTTATTTAATTTATTCAATTAAATTAAATTAAATATAATATATAAATAATAGTGTATTAAAAGTATACAATCATCAGGGAGGTAAAATTGCTTTGACTTAGAAGGACAACTCTACTAAAATACCAACATTAATACAATCTTATTTGCAATAAAAAAACGGTTTGTTCGCGGTGTGGAAGACGTCTAACTCTACCAATAAACCTCCACTAGCATAATCCTATGACATAAGACCTACTACATATAACTATAAAATAATATAATAATAAGTATGAGAGACCATCAACTTTTATCACGTTGGAATTCTAATACCAGTGAATAACAAACTTACTGTTTGTTAGCTTTTATTTATTTGATGAAATTTGTTTTCTGTTATTTTTGTCTTATTTGACGTTCTCATAAATTTTAATTTTGCCTGTTAAATATTAACGATTTGATTATTTTTCTATGACAGCGGTTAGAAGAAGAAAAAGCGATGCATCAAAGCTACATATTTTTGAGGAAGCCGCTTATTTGACATCGACTATCACGTCAATTTAGGTATTTTAATAAAATTAAATGAATTACCTTATACTATGATTAGGCACTTCGCTCTTATAATCGGGATTTCTCGTGATGGATTATCATAATTTTTTGGATCATGTAGATAGTTATTCTTGAGCATTATATAGTTGTTTATACTATTTTCGTTTCCTATATTTTGTTTTGTTTTGTTAATATGGAGTCTAATTGCTTTGGGTGCACTATTATGATTTTACTATTACAGAAGGTTTTAACTTCATGACCACATTCTATAAAGCTATTAAGGTTGGCTCCCTATATTCATGATCGAATTACATCTATTTTAATTTGCTAATAATATTTTTAGTTTTATGGATTTCTTATAATTGACTAACTCTTTTTTTGGATTTGTAAATAATATTAATAAACAGGCCAAAGGTCAAGCACCAATACAATCAAGCCTATTACAATTCTTCACACTTGAAGAATATGCGTCAAATCATTACAATAAAAACATTTGCAATTAAAACAAATTCTTATAGTAGTTCAAAGCTGATAGTTCTTACGTCTTATTATTGCCTCCTCTTTTACACTTCGTATAAGTTTATTTGGATTCACAACATACTGATCAGTCCTGCATATGTTCCTTGCATTCTACATTTGATATTGCACAGCCACAATAAAGGCGCACAACAATTGACTAACCTTTACCTAACATCTTTTGTACTTATTTAAATGTATATTTTTTTTATAGTTTAATCGTTAAACATGTTTTCTCTGCCGCATATTAAAGGTACAATAATCATCAATGAAATGCCTAAAGATAGTCGAGTTTTTGCCACTTGCCTATATATAAAACGAGCTATTAAAGAGTTTAAATTTCTTAACCTACCTATATATAAAAAAAATAATCCGCATTAATCTTATATAAAATCTTAAGAGCTCCTACTCCATAGTATTAGTGCAAGAAGTCCAATTGGTTTCGAAACTCAATTTTGCATGCAAATGAGTCATATATTGATACGTAAAATTTATCTATTTAAAAAAAATAAAATCAATGTAAAATCTAAGGTCATTAAGAGATTTAGTAAAGCACATAGCTAAATTCATTGATACGTAAAATTTGAGTAAAAAAATAGAATCAATGTGTGCTTATACTTCTATTCGAATATGAGAGTCATTAGGAGATTTAGTTAAGCACTTAACTAAACATGTTTAACTACTACGTACTCCCTTCGTCCCGGTCAATTGTTGTCTTTTGGTTTTGGCACAAAGACAAAGGAAAGAGGAATAGGCCAATCACTAAATGACAAGTGGAACAAATTGAGTGTGAATGATCAAATTGCTCATCAAATTCCTTCTTAAAATAGAAAGGACAATGATTGACTGAGACATTCTAAAATGGAAAAGGACAACAAATGACCGGGACAAAGGGAATAATATTTTTGCACGAGAAAAAAAACTACTACGTACATATTTTTAATCACTAATAGTGAAATATGATATGAAGTATACGAAAATACTCCCTCTCTATCAATCATCAATTTACTAAGTTTAGAAAATTAAATGATTTTTGTAACGTATTTTTTAATATTGATACTATCACGATGAGTCGTGACACACGAAAATACCAGACTTATTATGATAAAATTATAATTTTATTTTATTTTAAGTAGATGCTTTACTCCATATTATTTTTAATTTATCACTTAAACAATGCTCGGTTGATTAAACTAAACCAATGGTACGTATGCGGCCGTAAACCAAGTGTAGTTAGGAATTGAAAGCCACCCATATGCCAATTGCGGTTAGAAGTTTTATACCGAGGATTGCTAACTACCTTTTTCCTCCCACCTACTCCCTTTACCCTTTTAAAATCGATTAAATTGATGACAAGTGGATAAGGCCATTTATATTATATTTTAACCGATTATTAGAGGAGAAGGTAAAAACGAGAAGGTAGATAGCAATTCTCCTCATAAAAGAAGATGCGTATATATGTGCTATGATTGAATGAAAAAGTATGTGTACTATTACCTCATAATAGTTACAATATTAATTTCATTAGCAAACTAGAAATATACGAAGTATTAAGATGAGTAATTTAGTCAATTTAAAAATGGGGTTCTCATCGAGCTTCTGTATTGGCATGACTTGAAATTTGTAATGGTTATTTTATAACTCAGCGTTCAATGGTGGTTTATAAGACAGAATATTGCAAGTGGCCCGTGCATCGCACGGGCATTAAATCTAGTATATATATAAAGCAGAAACTTTTCAAGCGATATTATAGAGTCCAACTTTTTTATAAATCCTAACAAGAGTAGATTTCGAAAAAAGCTAAATAAATAAAATTATCCTAATAAAAGTAGATTTCTTAGTATTTAAAACAAATTTTAATAAATTATCCTAATATAAGTAGATCAAATATATTTTGATAAAATTATCCTAATATAAGTAGATTAAAATTATCAAATAGATAATAGAAATTCATAATAGTTCAAGTTATCACATTTACTTTCCCCACTTATGGTCTCATACATTTTTATTTTGTATTCTCGCATTAAAATTCAAGAAGTTGGCGAATAAAAGATGAATTTATTTATTAAAGTGTTAGGCTAAGATGATGTAGTGTAATCTTATGTAATTACACGAAGTATAAATTACGATTTCATCAAAATGTAATAACTAAATAATCATTGGAGTGTGTGTATAGAAATCATAAACATAAATGCCTTCATATACATTCAAGTTATCAATACATAAAACATTTCACTAATCTATATATGTTACTATTTTTGTTTAACTAATTTACTTTCTATAAGAATGTGGAGATCATTAGATGGAGGAATGAAACCGAGAAAAACTGAAGTAGAATTTGGGAGTTTAAACAACTCAAAGTTTTTGTGTAACAATGAAACAACTCAAGTGTTATTCATATGATGAATTGATGATCGGTTCTAGACTCACGCATTAGTAGTATTACTTAATTTCATCTACTACAAAATTTCATATATACCACCAGCATATATCCAAGTAATCTAACCATTACGAAATAGTAGGTACTACATACTCAAAATACACTATGTAACTAATTATATGGTATATTAATGTCAATACACCTTATTTATATACTATATCTCAGATTTCATTATAAAAATTAACTGAAACCTAAAAAACGAGCTTAAAAGATAACTCGAAAATTCGAACCGATCGCTTAACCGATTAAATAAAAACTCCTTTTTAAACTAACCGAAAGATAGCTTTTTTGATAATATGACATAAAAGGACATAGTAAGTACTCCATATTTAATATTATAAATTGAAGTATTAAAAAAAAAAAAAACAGGTAGCTTATTTCTCACATCTTCGCTTATTATGGTAAATAATTTATCCACAAAATACTTACAACAAAAAAGAAAAATGAAATTTTGTTCAGATAAATTTAAGCTTATTTTTTTTTCGAAACATAGCCTAAATATGATATTTTTAATTTCATGATCTCTTGACCTTCATAATACCAAATTAATTTCTTTTTGATATTTTTTTGGCCCTTGTTTACTTACTTTTGAACCTATTGTTAGGAGTTAATCTCATGTCCCATTTTTAATTTTATAAACTTGATTAATAAAATAAATAGCTATTGGTTCAGAATAAATATTAGCAATGAGACATTGTTCCACAAAGTACGTATATATCATAATCATGAGAAATAAAATAAATAAGCAATTGGTTCAAAATAAATAGCGTTCCATATAAGAAAATTGTTAACTCTACAATAAGAAAAAAACAACTTTGATCAAAAGGAAAATCTATTAAAATTGTCCAATTATATCTCTTTTGTCTTGGATGCAGCGAATATAAATAAAGTTTAAAACTCAAACTGAATTTTAAATCATGTCAACCATGGGTGTTAGCTAGACATGGGTAAATAAAATATCAGAAATATTTTTCTTCAAAAAAAAAAAATATCAGAAATATTTGAAAACTATAGAATAAGCGAGAATATAACATTTATATAGAACGAACTATTTTAAGATCTACACAAATTGATCTATGGTTTTGAAAAATTTTACTTGTGACAACTAAGGGCATGTAAATTTTCTAATTAATATGGGTATGAGAAAGTCTACATTCGTCCTGACCCTTCGCCCGTATAACATCCTTGCTTTTAGGAGTCGTTTTTTTTTTCCTATTATTCGAGACTTGTTAGTATTTTAGTCCCGTTAGACTTTGGAGCAAAATTCATTATCTTTTAGTAATTTCACACTAAGTGTACGTCATCCTCTTCGCAATGATCCTATGGATTGCTTTTGCAGAGTCGTCAATACGTTAGTTTGACCATGATTTTTGACATATTAATAATCAAAGTTATCAACGACGTTTGACCCTTGAGAAGCAATTGATGGAAAGATGTTTATTAAGAAGGGGGAGTATACATGATGAATTTTTTAACATAAATCATAATGGTATGTTCTACCAAGTGTGGTATGTCGGTTATGTTGTTGAGGAACATCATCTCCGTAAGAGGACTATCTAAAGATACATTGTCTTATTATCAATCGCCTTGGGAAATTCGAAATAGAAAGGAAGATAATTACGGGTGCCAAAGTTAGCAAAAGGTAATGAACCGAGCATAGGAATGACTTCCTCGGATATAAAGATTCCTTTCATTCTTAAGCGAAGACAATATACATTGAGGCTATGCTACGCTAGACAATAAATAAGAGTCAGGGACAATCACTTAATCATGTTGGAATTTATGTGCTGAAACGAGTTTTTAGTAATGACCACCTTTACGTAAAAACGTCAAGAACAACGTCATCTAAGGGATTAAGGTTCTTATCGTGATAGAGACCAAATGTATCAAGGCCAAACGAAGAACATTCTTTACAAAGAAGTTTTCACAAATTTATCAAATTATGTGTCGTATTATATATTTTGCATGAAGCTTTTAAGGACAAGTAATCTTCATTGTAAATAGTCAAAGATTATTTATGTTAAAAACCGATGACGCGCGAGATTATAAGAATAATAACTCTACAATCCAATTATATCTGTGGATGGTATACAACTGATATAGTCAATACCAAATGCCAACATTTTTGTTGCGTTTTTGTGAGGGAAACTGATGATTAATCACTCCTCATCTAAATCGACTCCCGAAATTTTGTTTGCTCTCATTTTCAACATGGTTTGACTTTTTGTTAAATTTAATAGTTTTCTATTACCAGACCATGGTAAGGTAAACCAACGTTTCAGCGTTGCCATAAAATATTAACTTGGTAACTCAACGGTTTTAAATGATGTCATAAAACTAATAAATGATGTTGCCCCGTGCATTCTATGCAATAGAATCACATATATTTTTTATTATTATTTAGAGACTAATAATTCTATTGGAATTCAGTTTGGATTTGAGGTTGTGAGAAGTTTATAAGGAGCAAATACTCTTAATTGTAAATATATATAATCAAGGTAAAATTATGTTTAAGAGATTTAACATTTTCTTTGAACACACTATATATAATTATGATAATTGTTGTTTTATGTAACATCATTCAGTTTTACATAGTTGTTGTAGGTTAAAATAATTTACAAGACTCATAAAGGTCTGTCTCCGTTATTAAGGATTCATTTTGGTGAGCTCCACCATGTTGACTGAGAGAACATTTTTTATTGAATTAAAAACCAGTTGTGCTTGCGACAATGAAAAAGCAAAGTACATATTATAACTAAATCACTTGATGTTATAAGTACTATTGAATGCAAAAAATTTACGGTAAAAGCACTAATAATTCATCAATCAACTATACCAACCATGAATTTTTTTCATCAATGATTCAACATAGTTAAACTTTTTTGTTAACTTAAGAATATATTTTTATAGCTAATCCTAATAGGAGCCCCATGCATCGCACGGGCTTTCCAACTAGTATTTACTAATACCATATTTTTTAGCCGCAACTTCTTATCATAAAAAGTCAATAAATTGTTATCAATAAGTTCTTTAAAAAAAGAATTTCCTTATCCTAAAAAGATAGGAGATAAATTTGTGCAGAATATGAAATATTAAACGTTATAAATATTTAAATACAAAAGATTATATCCATTTATAATTTATCATGTCCACACATAAAGTATATGCTAAAAATACCAAGCACTATTCAAAGAAATATGTTTTAGGCGGGAAAAGTTGAAGTTTCGCCTATTCATTTAGTAAATAAGAGATTAGGTAAAAAAAAGAATATGTTCACTACAATTGGATGACATTCAATTATCTACTGTCTTAACCTCTACTATGATTATTGTTAAAAATAATATTGTCATTACATTCAACTAAAAGTCCTACATATTACTAAAGAGAAATACTCATTGTATATAAAAAAAAGAAAAAATATTCTCACAACACACTACAATATAACCCTGTAATCTCACGTTTGATGATGATTAATTAGATGATGATTAGGTGAATTAATTATATTATAAAATAATTAGACGTAGTTCCCAAATTTAGATGATTATTAATTATAGCTTTAATCTTACGTAATATATAAAATAACGGTAATGATAAAAGGCTGTATTTAAGAACTAAATTACTTCCTAAAATGGAATTAAATCAGAAATTTATGACACAATTACGCGTAAATTAATGTCATTAATGTTTAATTTAAGTTTTTCTTTCCTTTTTTGTTACCTTAAATAAACCCTTAGGGCTGTATTTATCATTTTCCATAAAAAATAATTAGATGATGATTAATTATTAATTTAGGAAATCTATTTTTGGCAATGAACATTTGCTTGATAGTGTGATCAGATGCTAGACAGAGTGCTATTAAGATTACTTTGCTATTTATGTGGAAATTTATTAGGGAATAATTTAGATTGGACATTTGGCCCGTGTAGTGTCTTAAGTCAGAAGGCCCAATTCTAGATTAACTTTTAGGCGGGGAAAAACGTAGAATCGCCTAATCTTTTAGTAAATAGGAGATGAACAGATAATTTTATAAAAAGGGACCCTCTCATAGTTTTACTGTATAATTTGTGATTTGTGTTGACATGCCGTTGACTACATCATCGACTTATTATATGGAGGAAAATGAGATGGCGACACCGGGTGTTACCCAAACTCGGTAACACCGAGGGTATTTTGGTAAATAGATAGCCAAATTAGTTTCCCTCCTAAACATTTGAATTTCAGTTTGAATACTCTTTTTATGGGCAATTAGGTAATTATACATCTATTAATTATACACCAATAATCAAAATATTAAATTATTTACAGATTAATCTATAATTAATGAATCCATTTTGTAACCTAAGAATATAGGATTCCAGAAAACAAGAACACTATCAATGGACACGATGATCTTGGATAATCAACTGCAAATTGATGAATAATGACCATTAAACAAAGCTAGATCGTCAATTCGTCATAGGCTCATAGCCAATAAATGATACGCAATGAAGTTTTGCAAATCAATTTGGCCATTTATTAACATAGTAACATCAACCTGCATCAAGAAATTTGTCTTCAATATCAATTACCTGTTTGGCGTCAGCCAATATAGATGCATTCCTGTGTAAAAATGGTTTGCGTTTCCGATTGCGTTAGACAACATTTCCGTGTCAAATTATGGACAATATAAAACTTAATTCCGCAATTGATAAGTTATCTTCAACCACTATCATCTCAATACCAAATGGTTTGAAGTTTGAGATTTGCAAGTTGTTGGTGGCTTGAAGTTCTTCAAATTAGTAATTAGGGATCTAGTTGATAAATTTGATTGGAATTACTTTTCTATCCTTTTTGTTTTGGTGCAAAAATGAAAAAAGAAAGAAGATAAAGTCATTTTTCATTTAAATTAATTATTTTAATTATGGTGTTACTGAAATTACTAACACCCGGTGTCGCCCTATCACTTCCTTATATAGAGTACCAAATTAATGAAAATGAAAATATTGGATTTGAAAGCATTTTTTTTCGTGAGTAACTTAAATAAACTACTTAAAATTTTTTTTAATAAAAAGAGCAAATCATACAAAAGTGACAGCCACTTAGAAATTGAGTTTATTTTGGAAAAGACTAACTAAATATGATTATACAGAGATTAGGAAAGTACTACTCCTATTACGATTCTGAATTAGATTTTTGGTAATATTATATAGTACGAGTATATATTTATTATATAAATAAAATAAAGCATCAATCATAATCATAATACCATATATATCAATATTACAGAGAAACTATCAGCGAGAAATAATAATGGTTGTCAGCTACATCAATTCAAAGCTAGTCCAGCATTACAAAAATTATTCTCGAGCAATTGTATACAATGAACCTTTTACGTTGAAGAACCGTCTAATCCGAATATTAACGACGAAGTCTCTAACTATTCGTAACCAAGTTAACCACATTGTCTCTACCCCGGGCACAATGATGGTAGTGACTCCTACGTCCACTACCATGAGCTCGGCGACTTCAAACACGTGGCCGAAAATACATACACTGCTGGCCGCCTTACCAATTGCGATTTTCATGTACAAGTTTCGTAAGACATCATGTGTAGCCATGCTTGCTATGTGCAGCAAGTTCCTTCGAATAGAACGTGCCCCGTTCTCGGATCGTCGACGCTTGGTTTTTCAGAAACACAAGCGTTTGCCTAATTCTATACCCCGAGTTTGGTTGGATAATTTGGTTAAGTCTGGAGGAAAAGATTGTGAGCTCTTGCCACCAACGCACCATAAGACTTCACGTGTTACGTCGATTGCATGTAAATTAGGGCAAGGCATGCATGAGGTCTTAGAGCTACCAAGTAGTTTTAAAGTTGTGGCGTATGAGCCGAGCAATAAATTGTGCCCGACTTGGTCTGTGGGACCACGAATCCGAAAAAACTCGTTAATTGATTTGAAGGATACTTTAAATCATATGGTTGGACGCGAGTCAAGTTCATACATAGATCGAGGATATAGAGCTAAAAATTTAGAAGGTCTTGTATGGAGAGTGCTTGTGGTTGATTCTAAGATCTCTAGAGCTTTTTCAAGTCATTACAATACAGTATTTATACATACCGCCTTGATTGATCGTTGCTCAGATGAGGAACTGGCCTTTGTTATTGGGCACGAGGTTCGTAATCTATCGACCAAAGCTACTCCGATCCTTCCTCCATATCAATCATTTGTTTTTTTTTTTTTTAAAATTATTTTAATCAAATGTAAACAAATGATTGGAACAGAAGGAAGTTAATTGAGTTTAATATTCTAATTTAAAGAGTAAAATAAATAAATAACTAATTTGATGTATATGTTGTCATTTTTCAGATGGGACATGTTATAGCGCGACACTCAGAGTATAGAATGATGCGGAATCCTCTTAAAGATATTATAAAAGAAGCGGTTATGCTATTGGCGTTTCTTTTTTCTTCAGACCCGTATCTTCCCGAGCAGGAAGAGATCAAACTTAAGGAGGTTATCAACAGTTTTGGACGTCGAAGGTTTGTATATTATTTAATGCTTCTATTCTTTATGTGTCAAGTCATTTGTTTATTAACTTTTAGATTTATGTGAGGTGTATTTTAATCAAAGGTAAATATATAAATGATTGAGACGGATGAGTAATTAATATTGCACTTACATCCCATGAGCCACCAAGGTATAAGTGTGATGATAGATTGATAGGCATTCCAAATATTAACCCATTGTCACTAGGCCGGGTGAACCTAAGGTGCCTACTCGGGGCAATATATCGTCCCCGCTAGCAGATGAAAACTTTGAAATTATTTTATTAAATTCTACAAATTGTTTTGAGTTCTCTTTTTGGATTGATGATATTTTTTTTTTTTCATTTTTCTAGAGTTGGTTTTTTTGAATCTTATTTAAAACATGCTAGTTCGTTTTTTATAAAATTATTGTGTAAAATTCAGGAACGAATATGAGGCGGATTACATAGGGATAATGTTGATGGCTTCAGCCGGATATGATCCTCGAGGAGCACCCATGTTGCTTTCCAAATACGCTCGATATGGTGGTAGTACTCATCCAACAGGCCCTCAAAGAGTTGCGTATCTAGAAAACCCAAAAAGAATGAAGAAAGCTATGAGTTTGTATAGAGATGTAAGATCGCTCAAATTAATCATGAACTTGATTGAAAAGTGAAATTCAAGCTCATCTTCATGTGCTAAATTAAAGAGGACGAGTCCGTCTTTGTAAAGAATTTGATAGAGTTATCTTTGTAAAACAAGTCGCGTGAGATACAATCTCATTACTTCCTATCCTCTATTTAGTTAATTAGATACGACTATAAGAGTGTATTACTTAAGACGATCGATCTTGTGCAAAGTTGTACCCGATTATGACAACCTATAACCAATGAGAACGTTTTTAGAAATTGAGGGGGGATACCGAAGCTAGCCTTCCTTCCGAGCCAGTGTGGGCTTGCTTCGCATAGGCGGAACAGATGTGCCGCGAATATGAGACCTCAAGTATTATGGACACGATCATTTTTTGATATTTTGTTGGTCAATTGTGAGAAATCCTTTTGTACTCTTTTATTTGTAAACTATTTTATTGTTTATAATGACATAGTAATTTCGTAGGGTCTTTTGCTAAAATGATCGTTATTTTTAGGGGTCGTTTGGTTCGAAGTATTGAAATGGTATGGAATGGATTGTGATACCATAGTGGTATAAAATCAGAACCCCATACTTGCTCATGAGTGTGTGGTTCGACCCTGAAATGGATATAGAAGTAGTAATAATATGGAATGAAGTTAGAAACTTGAGTGAAAACATGGCTATGAGATTCCAAGGGGTTGGAATGGAGTTAGAATCCATTGGTTATCTAACTCCATTTCAAAACTTCCAACCAAACACTAGAATGGATTGAATCCATTCTAAAAGCTCCAACTAAACACCCCTTAAAGTATTTACCAAATTAACCATTCTTGAATTTTAATTATCATCCTAACCATTTTTGAAACTTCAGAAACATAATCAATCTTGACAATGGTTAGTTTGGGAAATAAATTTGGCAAAATGGCTAATTTGGTAAAAATATAACAACATCAAAATTAATTAGTTTTTTTTATGATGACAGTTAGTATGTATATATATATATTTTTCATCAATCCATAGATATTTAAATATGTGTGCTTTTTTAAAATCTTTATATTACTTATTATTCTACTTTTTATAATTTTTCATTGAGTATATTTGTCTTTCATATAAAAGTTACTCTAAATGTAAAAAAAGTACTTCGTAACAAATATGTTATTTTATTGAAATAAAGAAAATGAGATGGGATGATTCCTAAAATAGAGGAAGAAGTAAAATGGTTAAAATGGGGTGATTTATAAAATAGAGGAAGAAATAAAATGGTCATAATTTTTAGTTTCAATTCTTGTTATATTCGAGGTTTTAATATTTAGTTGTAACTTTATCATTTTACTCATAATTTAAATGTTGACTTTCTTTTTCGTAAGTATCAGAAAATGACTAACGCTGATTTATTAAATAGAGGGAGAAAACTCACGTCACACGTTTTTTATATAATCATTCATTATACTCGTACATAACTATATAAGTGATTTAATATAAGTGTGGCATTTGCAAAAATAAGATTAGAGAAAATAAATATTGAAAAGAAAAGTATAAGTGTGTTAATATCCATGCGATATTGAAAAATATATAAATGGGATACATAATGTCATTATGAGAAACTAATTTTTGATATTGTATAGATCTCTTACTGAAATATCAATTTTACCCAAACTAGCCATTGTCAAAAATCAAATAAATTTAAAATGGGAATTAAAATTTGAAAATGGTTAGTTTGAAAAATACTTTAACGAAAATCGTCATTTTAGTAAAAGGCCCAATTTCGTACCTATTTACATAATAAATAAATGTACCCATTTTATTATTAATCAGAATTTGTACCTATTTTATCACATTTAGTACCATTTTTTCTTAAAATTATAAAATAATCTCTTATAATAAATTTATTGAGAGATTGTCTCTCAGGAGACATACTCAGTAAAAGACAGTAACACTAAAAATTATAATCTTCTGGTGAAATTATTATTCTATCCATGAAAAAGAGCATTCTATACTTTCAATCAAAGAGTTGATATACTCATCGAATTACAGATTATAATTAAATTGAAGCACGTAAATGTCTCTCAGAGTTTCTATTAAAGGGCAGGGACGAATCTAATTTTACCTAGGATCAAAATATTAATACTTTCTATATTTCTAATTATAGTTATTTTTATGAAATACTCCGTAAAAATTAGTGTGTATTTTTCTTTTCCCAAAAAAAACTCTCCCGAATTATGGCTTGATCAACATGTGCTTCGCTCCTTTCCTGATTAAGGGGCTAATGTTTATAGTAATCGCAGTTTTTAATACTAATTGGCCTTTTTGTTTATTAATATCAGTCATATAATGGACCGATTAATTCAAATAAAACGAAGATGAAGAAGGCTTTAGCTTTCTTCCAAATTTGATACTCCGTAATCCGTATACACTATCTCCATGGTACTTTTATATTCATTGTGAGGTGTACTTTTTTTTTTTTAAAACCCCAAAGGTGGGGTTAGTTTATCTTATTAATATCACAATAACAAAGTCATTAACATGTCGAGATAAAGTATTGACCCAAACTTTCCTAACAACTTGCATTGGGCTTTAATGGGCAAGTTTATGCGCTACTCTATTGAATTTTTTACTAACAAAAAACCATAACACTGACTCAAAAGCATCACAATGAGAAAATATCGTCTAAAATCAAATGAAAGTCACTATACGTTCCTTCAACATCGACTTCAAAGCTTCGATCAACGACTTGCAAATTGTGAGGCGTATTTTAATTAAAGGTAAACAACTGATTAAAACGAAAAAATTATTATTATTATTATTATTATTATTATTATTATTATTATTATTATTATTATTATTATTATTATTATTATTATTATTATTATTATTATTATTATAAAGGAGATAGATCGACTGATGACAATTTTACGTAAATCACTAAATTAGTGATCTTGGTGGGATTTGAACCTGACACTACAACGAAAACGCGGGAAACCGACGGAAAAATTAAGGCCATACTGACGAAATTTCCGTCGGTATTTCAATTTCCTGACGGAAATTCCGTCAGGAATCAGGGTCAGCTTATTTCGTCAGTAAAAAACCTGTCCTGACGGAATTTCCGTCGGTATTTCAAAATACTGACGGATCACTGACGGGAAATCCGTCTTTATTTCTAGCTAGAAAGTGACGGAAAATCCGTCAGTTTTCTACCATTACCGACGGAAATTCCGTCGGTATAACTTGACACGTGGCATTCCATGTGTTTCTCTGAAATCAAATTAAAAGAATAGAACTGACGGAATTTCCGTCAGTTTTTTGCATTACTGATGGAAATTCCGTCGGTTTTAGCTGACACGTGGCCTTTTCCTGTAATTTCTGGAAAAATGGGGAAAATAGTTAGTGACGTAAAATCCGTCAGTTTTTTCAGAATACTGACGGAAATTCCGTCGGTTTTAATAAAAACCAGGCCTGGAAACAACAGCCTGCTGTCCAGCCACGATGCATTTTTTGCATCGTTTCAAATACAGCCACGATGCATTTTTTGCATCGTTTCAAATATAACCAAAACCTGCAAAACACATACAATCGTCGACCGCCAAGCGGGAATCCATTTTCACGTCGACCGCTAATGCGGGAATCAATAGACAACATAAGAGAATTGAACGCAAAATGTTTTACATAAAAAGATAGTCAAATTCGTACATTGTCTTACAAATTAAACACGAAAGAGAATTGTCTTACCATGTTTTTCATACTCCCTACTAAACGACAATACAAACCAAATTAAAGGTTCTAACCTAAAGGCTCTAACCTAAAGGCTCTAACTTATTATAGGCTCAATAAAACTACCACTACCTCCAAACCCGTCATCACCACCCCCAAAGTCATCCCGTCTATGTGGAGGAAATTGTGAACACGTGTTTGGGGGTTGAGATGCTTGCATATCAGCTCAAGCCTTTTTCATTGCCGCCATTTGTTCAGCCTGTTCACGAACCTGTCTTTCAAGAGCAATTCGAGCGGCTCGCTCATCATTCATTTGGGTGGAAAGCTGTGAAATCATGCTAGGAGCAAAAGAGAAAGACCGTCGGCCAGCTTTGTTAGGAGGAAGATCATATCATATTTGGGCCCCTGTATCTCCGGTCCCAAACATCCGGTTCTTCTCGTCAAAACCTCCTACAGCCTTTTAGTAGGCCCAAATCTCGTCGGGAGACTGTCCAGGTGGCAATGGTTGACTCATCTCCGCTTGGAAATCACGCTGAAAAAAGAGAAAATCGTCAGAAATGATATATATCTATACACCTTACCTAAAAGTGAGTAAGGAAAGTTACTATTCATCAATGAACAGTAACAGGGTGCATCACTTTGCTTATTTTTCAACAAAAACACACCGTTTTGGGCTCATCCCCATATTATATTATTCTTGCTTGCCTTCTCTGTGTCTCTCACCTCAATCATCCACCGCTTCCTTGCATATGCTCTCTGCACTTCTCTCTAACACCGTTCTCACTCTGTAATTTTGCTATTTCCTCTCTCCTTTGTTAATCAAAACCTTCTTCTTCACCTCAATCTAATCTCACCTCCTTCCACAACCTCCTTTGCTACCTTGGGCGATTGTATCAATAATAAGCACGATTCTCGTCTTGAAGGTCGCATCTGAACGACATATATGGTAACTTTACTCTTCTTTGTTGTGATTTGTTAGATAATTGTTGTTTATGTGATTGCTTATGTTATCCGTTCACCGATTAAGTGGAGTCGATGTTGTTGCTATTCAAATGAACAGTACTAATAAGATGTGTTGATTGCTTTTACTTAGGTCATTCCATTCCAGCACCTCACTTCCCACTTTCTTGCCTCATTGAATTGAAAAGGTAATTTTTTTTTCCATCCATGTCGATTTTATTCATCGGTTTGCTGTTTTATCTTGTTTGTTTATTTTCTTTGATTACGATCTATTCTGATGTGTTTGATTTTGCTTGCCCAGATCTGTTAAATGTGGTTTTTCTATTCCTGATAATAACAAGCACATCTCAGGTAACATTTTTTTGCCATTTTCATTTTCGACGGTTTTACTGTTTGTTCTTCTTATAGTCCACCTTTTGTTTGTATAACTTATATATTTTTTAAATGTTTTTTAAATGAATTAGGCGAATGGGGCATTTTTCTTTGATTTGTCTTGTGTGAGGTAGGCAAAAGTTGTGTGAAATGGGTCCAAATTTACGAGAAAATCATGCTCATATTAGTGTAAAAGTAGTTGTCAAAGAATTTGTTTCACTGTATACTTGTGCAAGGTTGCTTTGTACAAGTATTTGGGCTATTTTCGGTTTCTGTCAAGAAATGTGTGGAATTAGTGACGTTTGTGGCTTTGGTGGAATTGTGGTCTGTTTAGGAACTGTATAATGATGGGGGTTCTGATCTGTTTACAAATTGTATAATGTTCGAATTTTTTGGGTTTTTTTTGCTGAAGTGTTGGTTTGATGAAACTTGGAGATATTTAGGTTGTGTAAAACTTATTTGAGAAAGGGTGTTAGCTGAATTTTATGGATATTGTAGGTTTTGGATTATGGCTTGATGAAGTTTAATTGTTAATTAGTGTGTGTTAATGGAGTCATCGAGGTTGGATAAAGGTTATTAGTCGAAATTGAGGAATGAGGTTTTTGGCTTTTTCATTGTGCAATACAAATTCAATTAGTGAAGCGTAAAACCACTGGTTGCTCTTTGTTTTACAATCATGTTGCAATTCATAAAAATTGAACATCAGGATGTTTTGGGATTTTTTAAAAGTTAATTTGCAGTAGAACCTTACACAAGTCCTGTGAACCACGAGTTATTTTCAAACGCCGTATAGACAGGTTTTGGTTTTGTGTTACTAATGGATACCTTAATTTGCTTTATACGATTATCCCTGCCAAAAAACCATGTTTATTATCTACTCTGTATATGAATTTTTCATTTAGAGTAACACTATAAATGGACAAATTGAGGGACTGGTGGGAGGAACATCTGAATGCTTAATGATTCTAGAGTAACTTGAGGAAAAGGGTTATTTTGGGGGGCGTGGGATGCGGTACTAGGTAGATAACATAGGAGCCGATAGGAGTCGAAAGATAGATCGGAAAATAGAGCTCTCTGCCTAGCGTATATACTTGCTTTAAATGTCTCAGTGTTAATTTTGATGACATAGAAGTGAGATTATCAACCATCATACTTTCAAAATTTGCAGTTAAAAGTTTACGGCTATATCTTAAAAACGTGCTCGTTAACTTTCTAGGCTATGATAGTCTAATCTCTTGTGATGCGATTGTCTCACCTGTGTTGCTTAAAGAGTTCTTGTTTTTACTTTCCGAATTTTCCAATCTTTTGTTTACTTTTACCTATCTAATAAGCATGGATCTTTGACTCATGGAAATATTCAGGGTAGAGCCCTTCAAATCTTATCTTGTGGATGCCTGCTCATGATCTGAAGCGGCAAGTATTTCAAGTTGGCTAAGTATATACCACTCGCTCTTTTACTTTGTATTGAGGTCATTATGACTGCATTCTGCATAGAGTGTTTTGAGTATGTCTTGAAATATATGAAAGGTTGTGTTTTTTAGTAGTTAGTAGTTAGTACATAGTTTAAGTGATTAAATGGAATTGCTGAAGAAGTAAAAAAATGCACTGGTATCTCTGGCTTAATAAAACAAACACCGACCATCATCTTGAAACATTCTCATTTTTGTGTGGGTGATTTTTTTATCACATACTTCCAATGGTCTTTAGAATGCTAGCTTAGGCTATGCTGTGACGAAATTTCATGTTGGATAATGTATTTTTTGCGACATTGGGTGTGATTGGTGCATGCTTGACCGATGGTAGTTTTGGGGCTAGGAAATTGTACTGATGGCTTTTCTTGAGTATATTGGGGTTATTATTTCTATTATCTTCGAATGTTCATATGGTGTCAAATGTGAATGAGCTTGGAAGTTTGCAAGTGCAATATATAACGAGACGAAATTTTGTTTTTGTTGGTGTTTGTGAAGTAGCTGGTATTGCGTATATCAGGGTTTGTATGCTTTTCCTAGCTTAACAAGAGATGTGAACGATGACCATGACATTCACTTTCAAACTGGTTTCAATTTGAACTGTTGTTATTTTTAGGCATGCTGAAATGAAATTAATTAGCTTTTGCGGTGTCCCAACATATATGTTGCAACTCCGTTGTTCCATTGTTCAAGAACAGGTGTGTCTCATCCTCTGTTATTGATATCATTGTCATTTTTGTCAGTTATCACTCTGACAATTATCTTTACGTTGCAACACCATTGTTGTAGAATGACGCTTTTCTGACGTGGCTATACGAGATAAACAATTTTACAATTTTGAACGTATATTAAAGTTTCCGTATATATATTTCTACAGTCTATTGCATATAAACCTTATGTATGAGATTCTTTTTTTTTTGGCTCAGAGTAACACTGAGGACACTATGAGGGTACCGCCCTGAATGTTGGGAGCAAACTGACGGCAAGCTGCATGCATTTGTGGCCGAAGCGGGAGCAGAAGGCACAGTAGCTGCTATCTCCCAGTTTCTGAAGGTAAATCTCAATTTAAATTAGTCACCAGCATTTGGGCTTGTGTAAATGCATCATTGTTTGAAACCGCGAATATGATGTGAAGCACTGAAATGAATTATACTTAAAAAGAATTTTTCATTTACACTGCTTGCCAGGAAAAAGATGTAAATATCAATTTTTCTTTTCCGACTCGGCATCAAGTGGAGGAAGAGGAGGTTCAAGGAAAATGGAGAAAAGGACAAGCAGGATGATAAGGAGGAAGAGGAAGAGGGGAAGGGAAATGAGGAGGCGTTGAGGTAGGGAAATGGAAGGAGGTGGAGAAATATTTTTCTTAAATTAGTCGCTTTGGGTGAACATTTGCCTTTGGGACAGTTAAATCGACTGCGAAATAGTGGCAAGCAAGGTGTTATCATATTGGACACCATTGGGCTTGGGACATAGGAATAAGGAGGATGAAGAGGATATGAGTGAAAGGGGAACAGGGATTGGGGGACAGAAGCATAATGGGAGTAGGAGGTGAAAGGGAATGAGGAGGTGGTTTTGATCTGGAAGGGAAAAGAGAAAGGAGGAGGAGGAGGAGGAGGAGGAGGAGATAAAGGGGAGATCAAAAGAACAAACATTGCTTTTGTTACATCCAGCAAAACGTATGGCCGGGATTAGTTCTGAAAAGGGAAAGCGCAAAAGTTGGCTTTATGACATTGGCTTGCACCTGTAAGCTTTATACAGAAAGGGGGATGAAGAGGAGAGGAGTTTCATAGAAGGGGCAAAAGTTTGATTGCTCTTCGATGCTAGAATCGCAAATTTGTCGATTTTCTCTTTCACATCATTGTTTGAGGAATGAGAATTAGTGAACCAATAACTTCTGAGATGTGAATGTTTTATATAAATTGGATGTAAATTTCAATTGTATTAGACTAAATGTATATGCTTTTCAAGGTGAGCTTATGAGAAGAGGTGGTCAATGAAGATTGACTCATTTACTTTGTATTGGACTTAATTGTATTCACCGACCTGCATTGTTTTTTAACTTAAAAAATAAGACAAGTTCAATCATGAGACAAATAACCTAATAATAAATTTTGTTTTAAGAAAATTGCATCAAACAAATCGAACTAATAGAGTTATAAGTTTATTTAGTTTTGTTAAGTGATTTATTATATACTTCCTCCGTTCCATTGAATTGTTTACGTTTGCTTTTTGTGCACTATTCATAAGTGAGAAGAATCTTCAATACAACTTCTAATGTATAACATAAAAGATAGTCATGTGAGATCTTGTTTAAATTGTCTTACCGAGAGCATTATGAATATCAAATTTTTATAATTTTTAATGATATGTAACTAAAGATATGAACAAAATAAAACAAGCATTGGCATACGTGCATAAAGCAAAAGTAAACTATCATATGGAACGGAGGAAGTATATCTTCAATCATTTACGATTGATAGTGGTAGCTATTAGTGATACCAATAAAATACCATTGAGTAAGATGCTCATTACATTCTCTGCTTAATCATATACAAATGTATTAATAAAAAGACTGACCACAACACATATATAAGAAAGATAATTGAACTAAATCGATTGAAATATCTTGGGGTATCGCGCGCAAAGCGCGCGATACAACAACTAACTATATATATATATATATATATATATATATATATATATATATATATATATATATATATATATATATATATATATATATATATATATATATAGGAGTTCTTATAAGTCCATAAATTTGGTTGAGTCCATAAGTCCTAATCTTAGCCACTCATTTTTTGAGTGCAACTTTAGTACTTTATGAGTGTAACTTTAGTCCATAAGTGTAACTTTAATTCTTTATGAATGTAACTTTAATCATTTAAATCATTTTTTAATATAAAAAATTTGAATTTGTTCATTTTAAGTCATTGTTTTATACAAAAATTTGAATTTATGTTATATAATCTTATTTTAAATATATAAATTTACATTTATGTAATTTTAACGATTTATGTAATTTCAATCCGTTATGAGTGTAACTCTACTGTTTTACAAGTGTAATTTTAGTATTTTAAGGATGTAACTTTCATTTTTTAAGTCATTTTTATGTAAAATTTATGTAATTTTTAATTTATGTTGAAATTTTATAATTTTAACACAATTTTATGTAACTTTACTCATTTACGATTGTAACTGTAGTCATAATAAGTGTAACTTTAGTTCGATATGAGTGTAACTTTAGTCCGATATGAGTGTAACTTCAATTCGTTAAGAGTGTAACTTTAGTCCGATATGAGTGTAAAAAAGAGACTGATAAGAGTGTAACTTCAGTCTGGTAAGAGTGTAACTTTTGTCCGTAAAGAATGTAACTTTAGTCTAACCACCTTGTGCACAACCACGACCACCACCGCCATTACCCTCGCCGCCTTCTGACCACCGACCACAACAAATAAAAATAAAATAAAAAAACAGAGAATAAAACACCGAATTGGAAAAAAAACATGACCACTACCGCCACCACCCTTGCCGCCACCATCAGCCAACCAAAAAAAAAAATTTGAAAAAAAAACGAACAAACATAAAAACCGAGATCCAAAAGACCTCAAAAAAAAAAAAAAAAAAAAAATTTAAATCCTCCATATTGCCGCCACATTTCATCCTTTCTCCCCTCTCTTTCCTTTCCGCAGCAAACACCACCAAGGGAACCAACCCATTAAAATCAGAAAAAAAAAAAAAAAAAAAAAAGAACAAAAAAAGTATAGATCTGAAAAAAATCGAAAAACAACAACAACAACACACTACCACAAGACTAACCTAGAACCACCGACCAAAAGAAGTTCTAAAAACGCTAAAAACAAGATCTAACAAAACGAAATCTGAAAAATATAGATCTGAAAAAAAAAAAGAAAAAAAAAAGAAGTGCGGCGGTTTTTATGGCGGCGTCATCGTGGTTGTGGCGGTGTGTTGCTGTTGTTGCTGTTGTCGACGGTGGATAAAAGGGGCGGTGTCGTGTGCATGGTGGTGGCGGCAGTGGAATGAGAGGTGTGCGGTGAGGTGGAAAAGGTGGGAGGTGGCGGCAGTGGGACGGGTGTGTGCGGTGAGGTGGGTGGTGGCGGCAGGGAATTTAGAGAGAGATGGGAAGAAGATAGAGAATGAGATATTTGTGTTGTGAGGGAATGAAATGAGTGTTTAGGGTTTTGGGTATTTATATCACAGTCATTTATTTTGCTCTAATCCTAGCCATCCATTATTTAGATCTAAGGGCTTAGATGAGGACTCAAGGACTCACCTAAATAAGGTGGACTTATAGGATCCTATTTCTATATATATATATATATATACCTATCTTTATAAGAAAGATATTATCGTTCTTTGTAATAAAAATAAATATTAAATTAAATACAAAAATTTACCTCAATATCAGCCGCTCGAGGGTTAACCCACTCGCCCTTCTTATTTTTCTTCGTCTTCATGAACATCTTGTGGGGGGTGGCCTCTTGACCCTGAAATTAGTATGGAAACAAGTAAAATCAAGTATATATTTGTCAATCATATATATTAACCACTTTTTAAAAGCAATATAAACAATACTTACCAATTCCTTGAAAGCATCGGAGCAACTCTTCCGACCAAGAGTGTGGGTGCCCAATGCTTTCCCATCTTTCCCACCCGACTTCCTATTTGCCGTGTTGATTTTTGAATGTTTGGCAAAAGTAGGATCATTTGGCCTATTCCTAAGGTTCTCCAACCAAATAACAGGCACCCACTTTGGCGGTTTCTTGTTATATTTTAGTCCATTAATAAGAGTGGTAATCCGCCTCGTTACCCTCGACTGCCACTCAGGCACAGGATCATACTCAGGATCGATGGATCTTACATGACTCTGTTTCAAAAATAAGTGTGAAATTAGTTATATAAAACTTATGAAAATTCTTATAAACTTAAAAAAATTATTATAAACTTAAGAAAATTATTATTGAAAAACATAATTACCGCAAAGTAATTCCACATCTTCTGACGCTGTGCGTTACTCGCTTCACCCCACCTAGTGAAGTACTCATCTCCTGTGTTACGGGTGAACGACCAAGTAACATATTTCTTGATTGGTTCGTCATCCCACCTAAAAAACACATAAATATTTGAAATTAAAACTGTAAATGTTAAGTTTAAAAAAAAAATAAAATTAACATAAACTTACCAATAATGATCATGCTGAGCACGGGCCGATGAGAGAGTCACCTGCATCTCCTCCTGTCTCTGTGATGGAGGCTCAGGATCCACCTCATCCTCAACCTCCTCGTCCTCCCGATTATGTTGAGATGCATTACTATTGCTCCCAAAATAACGGCGAAAAATGTTCGGCATAATCACTGCATGAAAACAATTCAAATTGTTAGTTCAAAGAAAAAATCGTTAGTTCAAAACAACCATTTCTGCAGGGTATATATAAACAATTGAAACAAACACTAACTATGGAAAACTGTGAACTAATTACCACTTGCCTCTTCTTTAATGCATGTTATTGGCTGAATTGAGAGGTTTCTTATAACCAAACCTTGGAAATTGAAACACACTATTGATGTTAAGCTAAAACGACATGTATAAAACAAAAAAACCAAATAGGCTAGAACAACAAGTAATAAAAAACGGAGGGCAAATTTTATTGAATGTTTAATAATTGTACAATTACAACTAGTCCTCCTCACTATCACTATCACTACAAATCAAAACAGGTTCATCTTCTGAAAAAAGCACTCCTACTTCTTCCTCTGATTCCTCATTTTCGTATCTAATAAGTTCTTCAACTTCATCTTCATCCCCTTCTTCTCCGACGTCTCTGTCATATTCCCCTTGACCTCTTTCCACTGTCACTTCGTATACATCTTCATCCTCTATATCTTCCAACAAAATCGGTGAAATTGAGTGATCATTCACAACCACATCTTCTTGAAAGACACTTTCTTCAATAGGAGCATCAACTTGTGATCTTGCCTTGGTTTTAAAAACCGCGGACCACTGAATACCTTGATTACCTTTCTTAATGGTTGGATAAGGAGCATAACAAACTTGATCGACTTGAAAAGCTGTCATAAATGGGTTATGTCCACGAAGTTTCTTTTTCTCGTTTACATCTACAAGTCCATAAACCTTATGGATACTAAGTCCTTGTGGGGAATTATCAAGCCAATCACATATAAACAATATAACCCTATAAACCCTTTGCTCGGCATAATAAGAAAGCTCAATTACTTCATTTAGGGTTCCATAGTAGTCCAACCCTTCAGTTGAATTCACAGAAACCCCATTGCTTAACGTAGACTTCGAAACATCAACTCCCTCCTTAAAAGCTCGAAACTTATAGCCGTTGATGGAATACCGTCTCCAAGACTTCACCATGTTACTAGGACCCAATGCTAAAGCTATTATTAGACGATCCTTCAATCTATGAACCTATGAATAAAAAAATGTTAATATCTAATAAGAAATCTAAATGTATAGTTCAATTTCAAAGAAAATGTATCATCACTTACTTGATTTCGGAACCATTTCGGAAAACTTTTGTCATGTGATGCCCAAACATCATTAGAGGATGTGACATCAGGAAAATTGATTTTGATATGTGCCTCAAATTCCCTATAAGTAGGGAAAGCATGTTTTAGTTATGTATTAATTACCTATAAATTCGATCTAATTTGATAATTAAAAAACAATTGAGTAATGATGAAGTATTAACTTACTTTTCATAAGTCTCTAAAAAATCTCCACAGTTCCTTAGCACATAAAAATGAGCTTCTTCATACTCTTTCTCAGTTAAGTACCTCTGTATACATTTCCCGGTTGTAGTTCCCATGTCATCATTGAATAACTCAGGTAACTTAGATTTCAACTGGTCATCGGAATTTACACCAACATCTAAGTCTTTTGCTTTTGTGTCAATGTGATCTTCGAAATAAAAAGAACAGAAATTTGAAATTTCCTCTAACAAAAAAGCGTTGCATATTGAACCCTCCACCCGAGCTTTGTTGCCAGTCTTTTTTTTATATGATTAAGAAATCTCTCAAATGGATACATCCATCGATATTGAACAGGTCCTCCAACTTTCGCTTCATAAGGTAGGTGAAGAGGCAAATGCTCCATGGAATTGAAAAAAGACGGGGGAAATATCTTCTCTAACTTGCATATTATCTCCGCAATGTTTGACTCCAGACGTTCCATAGAATCAACTCTAATCGTAGAAGTACACAGGTCTCTAAAAAATTGGCTTATCTCAGTTATTGCATTCCAAGGACCTGTCGGGAGCAACTCTTTCAAGGCAACGGGGAGTAGTCGTTCCATAAAGACATGACAATCATGACTTTTCATGGAATGTAACACCATCTTTTTATGGTCAACACACCGACTCAAATCTGAAGCATAACAATCCGGGAATTTTAAATTAGCAACCCAGTCACATAGAGCCTTTTTCTCCGCGGTTGATAAAACAAACCTAGATGACGTGGTCCGTTTATAGCAAAGTTCATTAAAGTCTTCTTTACCCTTAGGGTCAAATTTAGTTTTACCTGGTACATCCACGATGGTGTTGATAAGTGTGGACAGCGGGGGGCCCACGGGGGCGCTTGGGAGAGAAGAGAAACAAGCGTTTGCATTTTTGTTGGAGTCGCCACCAATTTTTATGGGAAATTGGAACCGTTCGAATACCTCGTGTCATGTCAAGACACAAAGTAGTGACATGAACACTAAGCAATCGTTACCCTTAGCATTCTATGTCTAGAATGACTCTCGTGGATGCCAATGAACACGGGTGTTCACGGAGATCTGGAGTAAGGGGTGAGGGTACGTATTAGGAAACTCTTTTGATCGAACACCTAATCCCGCCCGCCTCGATAGCGGCCTCTACTAATGATTAGGGAAGTTATTCGTACTCGATATATCGTCGATTGTATGCATGCAATGCAACATCCAAGTTTTAATCCTAACATGTGAAAATTAGGCTAAGTCGGTGAAACACGTAATTAGCAAACAATTGGGGTCGAAGTAGGATTTAATGCTCAATTACATGTGAAAACATACAAATGGCATAAGAAATAATGATAAATACAATAAAGAAAATTACAATAATGAAAATTACAATAATTACAATGGGTTTAGCGATTTATGTCGAAAATACCTTTAAAACGGATAATTTGAGAAAAAGAATAAAGAATAAAATTACGAACAGAACAGGAAGTGATAACGCGATTAATAGTTAATTATACGTGAGCTAAATAAACTAAGTCAAGGCAACCACGGAGTTCAGGGACAGAATTCAACCGAACAAAGCAAAGAGTCGCGTCCTTTGAATAATAAGCGCGCAGCAGACGCCGCGTCTGTTCTGACGACCAATTCTGGCCGTGGCGGAATTGCGTGTTGTTAATACTCATTGGTGAATTTAACGATGGATTAATTATTTACTCGGATGAAAGTGATTAGTAGGTTATTTACATGCGATTAATGGGTCATAAAACGATAAAACATGGATGAGACGGAGATAAGGCGAATTATTTACATGATTAATGATTGATTAGTGACATGGGTGAACAAAATAGGTTAAATATGACAAATTAATAACGAATTAATGATGAACATGCGATGAATGTGACAAAAGACAGATTAAAATATATCAAAGACGAATTCCAGAAACTCAATATGAACAAATCGAACTTCTACAACCCGGATTGAGTTTAATGACGAAAACCCGCAAATATGAGATTATAAGGAATTTAAGTCGGATTTAAACGATGAATTAAACATGTGAACGAACGATAATTAATATACATGTGAAATATCAGACTATTATGACGAAGAATTAAAGAACAAACAAATAAAAAAGCAAACAACGAACGAATTTACAGAGGATTTAAGGAAGAAGAAAGGAAGCGAGAATCGCTGGCAGCCTCACGAAGAGGCGCAGCAGGTACTGCGCTCCTTCGAAGAGGCGCAGCAGTTGCTGCGTCCTTTCTCGACGGTTAGTCTTCTGGAAATCCGTAAAAAGAGGTTTTAAAGCACGGTTTAGAAATCGGTTTTAAGAAGTATTTTCGACATAAACCTTACAATTGTGATACAATAATTAAAATACAATAAATAAAAGAGAGATTTACACCCTCAGACTTACATGTTGATGAAACGAGAAGGACTAAGATATCGATTAGTGATGCTCGACGCGAATACAAAGAAAGTGCCCTCGTAAGAGGAAAACGATTAGATTAATTAAGTTGATTGATGTGTAGTTGGTCAAGTTGGTCGGTCATGCAAACGAGGCTGGTACTCAGAAGGATCCGAGCTTACGTGGTCGAAAGATCAAGCACGTAGACGCCAAAAAGTAAGAACAAAAGTCTAGAATGCAAAGGGAGAAGAGAAGGGCGAACACTCGCGTGAGAAATATGAGGGGCGAAGGCTCCTATTTATACTAATCACGTGGAGGAAATAGGGTTTCGGAGACTCTTTGGAAGTGAATCTCGGAAAGATATGAAAAAGATACGAAAACTACGCAGAATAGGACCTGGGAAGAGGCGCAGCAAGCACTGCGTCTCTTGGAAGAGGCGCAGCACCTGATGCGTCTGTTCCCAAGTGGTTTCCTCCTGCAGAAGAAAGATTTCCGTGTTTGAGTTATGAAAGGACGGAATAATTTGGTTTTCCTTAATACTTTATATGAATATTACGGGAAATTGTTTGTCAAAAGATTAAGATTGTGAAATATTTATGGAATAGAAATATCCGGAACATTCCAGAACATTCCGACTCGGGATTGAACGCTTATCAGAAAATGGAGACGGTTCTAGGCTCGGACTCCAAATGTACTCTATTTACTGTCAAAACGACCGTATCGGCACGTAGATGACAACTAAGAGGTAGACATTAATATTTGAGCAATCACTTGACGATAAACTTATGAATTGTCACAAATCGTTCTGCGTACCAAGCATGCGGCCCAATCATCACCGGGTGGTTTGCGAGAGGTGCAGAAATGAGGTATCTACAATAAGTTGTTCAAAAAAAATTTCTCAATGTGCATAACATCCAAGTTGTGTCGAATCAGCAACGTTTTCCAGTAGGGAAGTTCCCAGAATATGCTTTGTTTCCACCAAACTCCATTCTGATCTTTCAATCTTTTCAATTCTTGATCAGAAGCATCAACTATTTTAGGCAAGTCTTTTACGGATTCTTACACTTCATCACCCGTTAGTTTCGATGCGGCTATGCGATTCTCAGTTTTTCTGTTTTTAAGAAAATGCTTACAATTGTCGCGGAAAGGATGATGAGGTCTTAAGAACTCACGGTGACAATCAAACCAACAAACCTTTTTGCTATTTTTAAGCCAAAAAGATCTATGATCATTTTCTGGACAATAAGGACAGGCACGATATCCACTTGTGGACCAACCAGAAAGCATGTCATATGCCGGGAAATCGTTGGATCGTCCACATTAATGCAACCTTTAATTGAAAATTTTGTTTCTTAGAGACATCGTAGGTGTCCACGCCGGTTTCCCAAAGTTGTTTCAACTCTTTGATCAACGGTTGGAGGAAAACATCTAAATTTGACTTAGGGTTCTTAGGACCGGAACTAGTACAAGATAAGAACAAAAATTGTCTCTTCATGCATAACCAAGGAGGTAAGTTGTACGGAGTCACAATCACGGGCCAACAAGAGTATTTCGTCCCAAACTGCCCAAAAGGTTGAAATCCATCTGTACACAAACCTAGCCTAACATTCCGGGGTTCACTTGAAAAATCTGGATGCTCTCTATCGAAATGCTTTCACGCTTCTCCATCACTTGGATGTGCCATTGTTCCCCTTTCTCTTAATCGAGAGTTTTTGTAGTGTCAACTCATCTCACCTGCTATGTGCTTGGTTGCATATAGTCGTTGTAACCTTGGCGCAAGCGGGAAATAAGTTATTAGTTTACATGGAATTCGCCTCCCACTTGAATTCTTTTTACCTTTATACCGAGATGCACGACACTTTGTACATTCTTCAAGAATTAGAATTTTCCTCCCAGAAAAGCATGCATCCATTGATACATGCATCAATCTTTTCATGGGGAAGTTGGAGTCCCTTCAGAACTTTTTTAATCTCATTAAAATTGCGCGCCATTTGATTTTCCTTTGGAATTATGTCACTAACGAACGACACAAAACCATTAGCGCATCTAAGAGATATGTTGTTCTCACATTTGAGTGATAACAACCTAGGAGCTGCTTGCAACAAACTCATATCACTTCCCTCAAACACCGGCTGTTCGGGTTGCTCTAACATTTTAAAGAACGAAGAAACTTGGGGGTTCGGGGTTTCATAACGCACTTCTTCATCGTTAAGGTCATCAGGATTAAGTCGATCCTCCAAAATTTGGTCAACAGTATCACGCAATGCATTTTCCACGAACTCACGGTAAGGATTCTCACTAGCATTTGTACTAGGTAGTTTCTCACCGTGATATGTCCATACATAATAATTATCGGCGAAACCATACGACCAAAGATGAATTTGAACATCTGCTTTCCTTTTAAAACCTAGGTTTTTGCATTTCTTACACGGACACCTCATTTCACCTAAATTCTTGAACTCACTACTTCCTTCTGCGAATTTAATAAACTCTTTCACCCCCTCTGCAAATGCTTTCTTGGGTTTCTTTTTTTCGTCTAATCTTTCATACATCCACTGCCGTTCTAATCTTTTCATGTTATTATGTATCTACACATTTATATATGTCATTAAAAAATGGGTATTGCTCTTTCACATACGCCTTTTACTCTTTCACATACGTAGTTTACAATGTTACCCTTCTCATTTCTTTCTTCCTTTACCCATTCAAAAAAATTTCTCCCTTTCATAAACCCCCGTCACCATTAAATCACCATCATCTATCTCCATTAACCACCGCACACCTCCATTAACCAACACCTCGCCGGATACCCAAAGTAAAACTAAAATTAAAATTAATCAATAATGATTTTCGTAAAAAAAAAAAAAAACGTTGATGAACAAATAACAGTGACAGTAACCCCTCCCTTGCGACTCCGACCACCGCCAACCGGCCGATCACCTGACGGACAACCCTCCTTCACAGCCCACCCCTCCCCCGCACTCCCCTTCCCCCTCACTGTCAATGTCCTTCTCTGCTCCGACCACCACCGTCCTGTACCATATCCCTGCTCCGACCACCGTCGTCCACCATGCCCCTGCCCCGAACACCACAAACAAACCACCATGCCTTCCGCCATCAACGACATAATTGAAGAACTTGTAGTGAGATTATAAACCCTAATTTTAAGACAAGATAATTAATAAACAATGAACAAGTTTTTAATAATTGCTAAACAAATTAGTATTTACTTCATTAATTGAATAATTTGAAGAATTGTAATTCATTGTTCAAGTTTGAGAAGAATTAGGTTTTAATTTTAGGGAAAATGGTATATAGAAGACCTAATTTGTTTAGGTTTAGGAAAAGGGTAGAAAATGGAAACTTTATGAAAAAAAGTATGTGAAAGAGTAAAAGGCGTATGTGAAAGAGCAACACCGTTAAAAAATAACCTAACAATAATCAAAATCAAGAATAATACACAATAATTTAACATTTTAACCAATATAAATATTGTATTTCTTTCTGTTCCGGGTATAATTCCAGAGCAAGTATCGTTACCACCCGTGGCTTGTAGAATAATGTCTTGGGTTAGACCCTTCGTGCTTCTATCGTCTCCCTCGGCCTCCCCTGCAACAATGAACGAACTGAGGGCTTGGCTTTGTGCCAAGCGTACCCACTCCGACGCCCAAGTCAGTGAACTTAGAGGTATAAGTTGTATGCTAATTGGCTAGGAATGTATTGTAGAGAGATAAGAGAGATGTTACCAGATGAATAGTGTATTTAGGTTTAGTTGTGAGATCCTTTCCTCAAAGAAGGTTGAGGAGTATTTATAGGCTTTCACCTTTTGTCACGTAGTGGCCAAGTGGCCAAGTGGCTTATCAGGTGGAAAGACCGTTCTACCCTCGGCCGATGAACCTATGGCGGGCCGGAGAGGTCTTGGATATGAGTACGCGGTATGTGTCCCGGCCGCAGGTTGTCAGGCCGAGACGCTGGCTAGCTGGCCGATGGGATGCATCGGCTAGACAGTCTAAGTCGTTGACTTGCTGTGGATATCTTTGACCTTGCTCAGTGTGTTGACTTTGGTCAGCGGTGCAGAATATGCCCCATCAATTTGCCCCCAGCGTAGTCTATGCCGTGGTATGGGCTCCGATGTATGCTGAGCATATATTCTGCACAAACTTCCGCAAATTTCCTGTATCGGTGTCTTCTTGTGTACCGGCGTGGCTTTTGTTAGGCCGCACCATATACCATATCCCCCCTCCACATGGATGCGTAAAGGGTATCCGATGTGGAAAAGGAACATGACGCTGGCCGAGACCAGTGGCCGAGAGTCTTAGGTTGACTTTGATTGCCCCGGCCGTGCTCCATTACTTGGTTGATCGGTGGCCGTGGAGAGTAGATACCCAGGAATTTGCTTGAAATGAACAGTCGCAGAGATGTGAATAGGCTTGTTGAAGACGCTCGGTCACTGTTGCATTGATTGACATTCAACTGTTGCGACGATTGACATTCCGCGGTTGCATGCTTGACACGTGTGTGTTCGCTGATTGGTTGACACTTCATGGGCTGTGCCCTGATTGGTCCCTCTTCATGGGCTTTTCTCTATAAATAGGGAAGTTATTCCGTGATTTTGGCCTCCATTTTATTTTCGAAAATTTTTCTCTAAAATCTTCATCTCTCCAAACTTTCAAGGGTTTTCTTCTTCTTGATCTTCGGAGTTTTTGACCGGCGTGAGTGTTTTTCTTTAAGGTAAACAAGCGAACTTTTATTTTTTTCTTGTTAGTAATTTGTTGTGAACATGTCTTCTCATTGATCTTGGACCTAGTAAACCTGCGTCGGGGGCCCTAGGTCTCCCTCTCCCCGAAGTTGATCCTCAAATTCTTGAGGAATGGGAGGACTCTGATTCCTGTGGCGACTTTGGTGATGATTTTGGTGATGAAGTGGAAAGGTCTCGCCCTAGTGAGGGGGGACAGTACATCATGGATCACGGCTATGTCTGTAAGATCTGCCTTGATCGTGCTTGGTCTCGTAAGCTTGTCCGTTGTTCCGGCGGGAAACTTTTCGAGGATCATTTTTTCTTGGGTAGGGGATACGAAATTGTTATCCCTAAGGAGGGTCAGGCTGTATCTTTGCCCTCCGCGGGCAGATCTTGGCGTGTACCTGCGGCATTTGGAGTTCGGGCTTCGGTTTCCGCTGAACGGGTACGTTGTGGCCATAATTAGAGCCATGAACGTTGCTGTTGCCCAACTGCACCCGCTGGCCATGAGGACCATAATTGGTTTTGTCTGGCTTTGTCTTTTTAAGGGAGAGGCTCCGACGGTGAATTTATTCCGCCGACTCCATCATCTCAAACCGTCACTCTCTGGCCGTGTTGGGTGGTACAGTGTACAAACGGAGCAGGGTTATGTCTCTGCTGACAAACCTTCTTCTTGCAAGGGCTGGCAAGGTCAGTGGGTGTATGTCGAGTGCTTAGAATGACTATCCGCTGCCCCGTTCCTTCCAGCACCGGGTTAATCTGCGGTGTGAGACTAGGGCGGAGCATGACAGATGGGTCACTCGTAAGCATCTTAAAATGGACGCTAGCAGGGTCCCTCTTACGGAGGATGAGAGACTGGCAATGAGGCTCTTTGAGGTGGACAAGCGTGGGATGCCGAAAAGATGGATTCCCCCAACGCAGATCATTCTTCAGGATGAGCCGCTCTGCTATGTCGGCCTCATACCGGCCCTAGCACGGGGTGAGTGGGGTCGGTGTGAGGCCCTCCGCCGCTCTCAATGTTTCTTGATTTTCGAACTTCGATTCATTTCTTCTACTTGACTTTTGCTTTGTTTCTTTCGTAGACCACTTTGGACCGGAACTACCTGAGGATCTTCTTCGGAGAATGGGGCTACATCCGGATAAAACCGTTGCTAATTTGCATCCCAAGGCTCCAGCCCATGACCGCAGGATGTCGTCGAATGATCTTATGGAGCAGCGGCTAAAGGTCTTGGGCAAGGAGGAGGCGCAGGCGAGGGTTGTTACCGGTGTGGTGCGTCGGACGCGGAAAGCAGCGCCGGTTTCAGCTCCCGTCCCCTCCCCTAAGAAGGTGGAGGTTGTTGAAATTCCTGATGAGGGGGACTCTGATGCGGAGGGACCTCCTCTTATCTGTAGGAGGAAAAGGACAGCTTCTATCGTGGGCAAGGAAGTGCCTCCTCCGGCCAAGAAGCCCAAACATGGTACCTATCTGGCTTGTGGCCTAAATTTAGCCGAACCATCAGGTGTTTCTGATAAGTCAGTGTTGATACTGATGTTTTAATTGAATTCCTGCAGATCAGCCACAGTCGGCTATTGCTCACGTTGGGCGGCAGGCGGTGGGATCCTCTGCACAGGTTGGTGATCAATGCACCACCGTCAACCCTTCATCTCGGACGGCTTTCGTCTCCCAGCCACAGGCTAGTGGCCAAATTGCCACCGTCGTCCCTTCATCCCAGAAGGCTTCCGTCTCCGAGCTTATAGAGGAGGGCACGAAGCTTATTAGGGAGCTGGCGAGGTGGAACGTGGCTACCGCTGCTCGTCTCAGGGAGCAAGAGAAGGCCGTGGCTCGGGCTGTTCATGAGCGTAATGCCACAAAGCGGTGGGCTGCATCGGCGGCCGGATCTCCTCAACGAGCGAGAGGCTTAGGGAGAAGCGAGAAGGCGCTCTCGGCGAGAGAAAACTCGGGGAGGACGCTGAAAAGGAGGTCCTTCTTTGAGAGGGCTAAAGCCGAGGCTGCGGCTACCGAAGGCTGAATCTGCGGAGGAAATGTGAGCTTGCTCAGGGGCGCGCCGACCTCTACCTCAAGCAGAGGAACGAGTCCCGGGACCTATTTAAGGCTCAGGCGGAGGTGGTTCGGGGCAGAGATGCCATCATTAAGCAAAAGGAGGCGGACATCGAGATGCTGCAAACCGACCTGCTTCCCAAGCTGTGCGCCGAGTTCCGGGATTTGGCCGAAGATGCTGCTAGGGAAGTTATCGGGGAGATTTTCCCTCTTGATGGTTCCTTCCCGTGGGCGGTTCGACGTGCGCTTGATGACAAGCTCCAGGCTAAGGTGGATGCCGCGGCGGAGAAGGCCAAGGAGGCGGTGAAGGCGAAGATGGAGAGGGAGGCGGCCATGGAGAAAGCGACTCTTCTTGCCGAGAGGGCTAGAGTAGCCAAGGAAGAAGCCGAAAGGATGAGGGCAGCTGAGGATGCCGAGGCCAAGGCTGAGGCTGCTAGAAAAGCTGCTGGGTTGCCCGCCGAAGAAGACGCGGCTTGATGAGAACAAGTTTACAGCAGATCTGTTTCAGCTCCTCACATGCTACCATGTGCTGCTTGATGAGAACAAGTTTACAGCAGGTCTGCTTCAGCTTTCCGGGGGTCAATTACTCAGCCCTTCCTCTCCGCTATCTCTCGGTTCCTGAACATAATGCTAGTTTTTTGCCTCTTTTTGTACAGCCTTGGTAGATTATATTTTGGCTTATCCCTGTGGGGACGGCCGTCGTCTGTATTCTTTTTACTTGTAATTCTTGTAACTTATCTTCTAATAATAGTTCTTTTCTTTCGCCTTCGGCCTGGCCGAGGTCTTTATCTCATCTTTGTCAGAGTTCTCCCGTTTTCCTAATTGAGCGCTCTTTTCGTTTCCGTCTTGACCTGGCCGGGGCCGTCTTAAAGTGTGTATCTCGACTGTGTCTCAATGCTTCCAAGACACTTTTGCTTTGCGAACGTAGTGTGCGACGGCCGTTACTGTCGTGGTATCCGCCTTACGAGGGTGGTTGCCGCTCTTATCGGTGCGACAGTGTGAGCTGGCTCTAGTTTCTTGATGGAGACCGCCGCTCTTGTCGGTATGACAGTGTGAGCCGGCGTCTGTTTCTTGATAGCGTGTTACGTGGCGTCTACCACTTGGAGTGACTGCGACGGCATCAAACCTCTTGGGGTGACTGCCGTGGCGTCTACTACTTGGGGTGACTGCGACGGCGCTAGTTTCTTGATGGAGACCGCCGCTCTTGTCGGTATGACAGTGTGAGCCGGCGTCTGTTTCTTGATAGCGTGTTACGTGGCGTCTACCACTTGGAGTGACTGCGACGGCATCAAACCTCTTGGGGTGATCGCTAGTGGCGTCTACTACTTGGGGTGACTGCGACGGCGCTAGTTTCTTGATGGAGACTGCCGCTCTTGTCGGTATGACAGTGTGAGCCGGCGTCCGTTTCTCGATAGCGTGTTACGTGGCGTCTACCACTTGGAGTGACTGCGACGGCATCAAACCTCTTGGGGTGGCTAGTGGCGTCTACTACTTGGGGTGACTGCGACGGCGCTAGTTTCTTGATGGAGACTGCCGCTCTTGTCGGTATGACAGTGTGAGCCGGCGCCTGTTTCTCGATAGCGTGTTACGTGGCGTCTACCACTTGGAGTGACTGCGACGGCATCAAACCTCTTGGGGTGACTGCCGTGGCGTCTACTACTTGGGGTGACTGCGACGGCGCTAATTTCTTGATGGAGACTGCCGCTCTTGTCGGTATGACAGTGTGAGCCGGCGTCCGTTTCTCGATAGCGTGTTACGTGGCGTCTACCACTTGGAGTGACTGCGACGGCATCAAACCTCTTGGGGTGACTGCCGTGGCGTCTACTACTTGGGGTGACTGCGACGGCGCTAGTTTCTTGATGGAGACTGCCGCTCTTGTCGGTATGACAGTGTGAGCCGGCGTCCATTTCTCGATAGCGTGTTACGTGGCGTCTACCACTTGGAGTGACTGCGACGGCATCAAACCTCTTGGGGTGACTGCCGTGGCGTCTACTACTTGGGGTGACTGCGACGGCGCTAGTTTCTTGATGGAGAGCCGCTCTTGTCGGTATGACGGTGTGAGCGGCGTCTGTTTCTCGATAGCGTGTTACGTGGCGTCTACCACTTGGGTGATGCGACGGCATCAAACCTCTTGGGGTGACTGCCGTGGCGTCTACTACTTGGGGTGACTGCGACGGCGCTAGTTTCTTGATGGAGACTGCCGCTCTTGTCGGTATGACAGTGTGAGCCGGCGTCTGTTTCTCGATAGCGTGTTACGTGGCGTCTACCACTTGGAGTGACTGCGACGGCATCAAACCTCTTGGGGTGACTGCCGTGGCGTCTACTACTTGGGGTGACTGCGACGGCGCTAGTTTCTTGATGGAGACTGCCGCTCTTGTCGGTATGACAGTGTGAGCCGTCGTTTTCTCGATAGCGTGTTACGTGGCGTCTACCACTTGGAGTGATCTGCGACGGCATCAAACCTCTTGGGGTGATGCCGTGGCGTCTACTACTTGGGGTGATCTGCGACGGCTAGTTTCTTGATGGAGACTACGCTCTTGTCGGTATGACAAAGTGTGAGCTTTACGTTTCTTTGACAGAGATAATCGATGGCAAAATTCTGCTTTGATGAAAGGCTTGGATGGTTTTACTAGGTAAAAAGAAAAACATGCGTCGGGGTGTCCACAGCTATTTCGGACACCTCCGCAGCTACATAAATTTTACGAGATTACCAATGCCCTAACGGCTCATCACAGGCACATCCCCCCAATCAGCCACTAGTCGTATCCATGAGGTCCCCCCCCTGTTGTAAGGACGGGCTTTTTCCTTTTTCGGACTTCTTCGCCTCTTTGAGGGATTGCATGTTGCAACCTCGGGCGGCTATTTGGACGTTGACCACCTCATCCTTCTCGTCTTTGGAGACGAGCTTATGCGCTTCCCCCCGGTCCGAGACATACATCAGCGTTAGGGCCCGGATGGACATTACTGCGTCAGCCTCACTCAGGGTGACTCGGCCTATGAGAACGTTATAGGCAGACGAGCCGTCAATGACGATGAACTCAGCTAGGATGTTTTTAGCCGCGCTCTTTTCGCCGAACGTCACCGGGAGTCTAATTGATCCCAGCGGCACCAGGCCGCCCCAGCGAAGTCCGTATAGGGGGTTGGTGCGGGGCTTAAGTCCTTGATCTTCGAGCCAAGGCCGAGAAAGCACTCCCTAAACATGATATTCGTGTATGCACCGTGTCAATCGTGGCACCTCTTGACCAGGTGGTTGGATATGTCCAAATTGACTACAAGCGGGTCGCTGTGAGGGGCGATGACCCCTTCGTAGTCCTTTTTTCCGATAGTCATATCGGGGATGCTTGCAGAGGGGATCCTTGAGTTGGGCACAAAGTTGATGGCCTGGTATAGCTCGTTTAGGTGCCGCTTGTGCCCATGAGCGGACCCTCCGTTTCGTTGCCCCGATGACAACATGAATCACGCCAATTCGCTCGAAGACGGACTTCCTATCTGAACCGCCGGCGTCAGTCTTTTGGCCTTTTGCAACGTACTTGCCGAGGCTTCCCTTCCGGATCAGCTCCTCTATGGCATTCTTCAGATGGCGGCAGTCGTTGGTTAAATGGCCGGTGTGGCCGTGGTACTCAAGATCGGCTCGTGTCACCGTCACTTTTTGGCTTGGGGGGTCTCTCCCACTTCTGGCCCTCGTTTTTGCTCAGGGCGAAGACTTCGGCGGCTGATGCGATGAGAGGGGTTTTTTCACTATACCGCCTCTGGTGGTACGTTCCTGAATTCCACCCGGCGCCCGCCGAGTCTTGTTTCCGGTCGGATCTGTCCGACCGTGATCTGTTATTCTCGCGGCGTCTTCCTTCGGACCGCGAGCCGTTGTTGTCGCGGCGTCCTTCGTCCCGGGCCGTCCCGCCCGTGACTCTTCTTTTCGGAGTGCTCGGCTTCGCGGGGATCTTCCTGGTTTTGTGGTAGTCTTCCACCTTGATGGCCTGGTCGGCCAACTTTCTGGCGGCGTCCAGGCCTAGGCCTCCGCTCTTGATGAGCTCGTTTTTTAAGGCTCCCCGTGGGAGGCCCTTCATCAGTGCGAAGGCTGCCAGCTCGGGATTAATTTCTCGAATCTGCTGGACTTTTCCATCGAACCTCTTCACATAGCTCCGGAGAGACTCGCCCCCCTCCTGTCTGATAGTCAGGAGGTCAGATGTCTCTACGGCCCTTCTCTTGTTGCAGGAGTATTGGGCTAGGAAAGCGCCCTTCAGGTCGGCGTAATAATACACCGAGCCGTCGGAAGTCCTTTGTACCACTCTCGAGCCATCCCATGCAAAGTTGTTGGGAAAATTCGGCACCAGACCTCATCGGGCTGCTCCCATACCGACATGTAAGACTCGAAAGCCTCAGCGTGGTCGACTGGATCACCATCTCCCTTGTACGACAGAGGTGGTAGCTTGAGCTTGTTCGGCACCGGGACTTCTAAGACGTAGGCGTTGAGGGGCTGCCTAACCATGTGTCGAACGACACGCGGCGATCGGCTTCTTGCGTCCCTAACCTGGCTCCTTCCTCCGTGACGGGAGGGGCTCCTTCTTCGACTCGGGCTTCTTCTCCAACTCTGCTGAGTCGGACTCCTCTGCTTCTTCGGGGTGAGCCTCGTTCGTGTGGCGGGGGACGCCGTCCTCCCCGAGTGCGGGAAGGACTTAGGTCTACCACGCCCACTTTGGGCTCCCCAGCGTCTTGATTGGGCCGGCTTCTCCTAGTGCTCCGTTCAAATTTCTCGGAGTCATATTTTGGGCCCTGGTCTCCCGGACAGTTTCCGCCGCTCTTGTCGACGTGACAGTGTGAGCGGGCGTATTACTAATTAGGTCTAGGAGCATCTTCAGCCTTGCTACGTCAACCACATGTCCCATGATGGTGACCTGGTTGGCTGGCAGCGGCGTGTCGGGTATTGATGGCATCCCGAACTCCGGTTGGATTACACCGCCGGTGGAGGGCTGTACGACTCCAGAATTGTGGAAAGTATCATCTTGGTAAAATGCGGTTTCGTCGGTTACGACTGCATCTTGTTGTTTCGACATTTTCTTAGCTTTTTGGGTGGGTTTTTGTTTTGTGTTTTTTGTTTGGGAATGAATGTGACTAGCTTCTAGTGTCTTTCCCCACAGACGGCGCCAATTGTTCCGGGTATAATTCCAGAGCAAGTATCGTTACCACCCGTGGCTTGTAGAATAATGTCTTGGGTTAGACCCTTCGTGCTTCTATCGTCTCCCTCGGCCTCCCCTGCAACAATGAACGAACTGAGGGCTTGGCTTTGTGCCAAGCGTACCCACTCCGACGCCCAAGTCAGTGAACTTAGAGGTATAAGTTGTATGCTAATTGGCTAGGAATGTATTGTAGAGAGATAAGAGAGATGTTACCAGATGAATAGTGTATTTAGGTTTAGTTGTGAGATCCTTTCCTCAAAGAAGGTTGAGGAGTATTTATAGGCTTTCACCTTTTGTCACGTAGTGGCCAAGTGGCCAAGTGGCTTATCAGGTGGAAAGACCGTTCTACCCTCGGCCGATGAACCTATGGCAGGCCGGCAGAGGGTCTTGGATATGAGTACGCGGGTATGTGTCCCGGCTGGCAGGTTGTCAGGCCGAGACGCTGGCTAGCTGGCCGATGGGATGCATCGGCTAGACAGTCTAAGTCGTTGACTTGCTGTGGATATCTTTGACCTTGCTCAGTGTGTTGACTTTGGTCAGCGGTGCAGAATATGCCCCATCACTTTCAATTGGGTCCTTATCACTCCAACCTAAACCCATCAATGTACGTTTCAAGTCACTAGCAAACATGTACTTGTGATTTATTAATGAGGAAAAAAAATTCGGCAGCAATTCCCATCCGTTCTCCAAATACACAATATAGAATAAATAATTACTCTACATATGCATTTAGAGAACATTAAAGGAATTGTCACCAAACTCTTTTCTCATTAACAAATCACAAGCACATGTTTACTACCTAAGTGACTTAAAACGTACAAAGACAGTCCCAAAACGGGGACTATTCAAAAATTAATCCTAGTGAGTAATTTTTGAACAGGTACTAGGTCAATATGAACAATAATTTTAACAATATTAAAAACAAAACATACAACAATGACTACTTTTTCAATTAACATAAACTAACATGATTTATTTTTCATTTTACATATCTAGTCTAATTATCATTTTAAAAACTAACATCAATAATTTTTCAATTTACATATCTAGTCTAATTATCATTTTAAAAACATTAATATTTCACAAAATTTATCAATAATCTAATTAACAAAAAAATTAGATGCATACATTAAAACCGTCACAACATACATTTAAACAAAATTGGCTTATATCCTAAGTCAACATGCATCAACATCAACAATAATTAAAACAATAACTAATATTCTAATTCAATTAAGATAATTAAACAAAAAAAAATTAAAAGAGAAAATACCTAATTAGCTCCACAAAGAAAAAAATGAAAAAGAAGGATGAGAAAGAGGAAAGTGGCGGCAGGGGTGGCGGCGACAGGAGGCGGCAAGGGCGGCGATAGGAGGCGGCAGTAGTGGCGGCGGGAGGCTATGGAGAAAAAAAATTTAAAAACAATTAAAGGAAAAGGAAAAAGAGAAAGGAGAAAAGAAGAAAAACAAATAAAATTACCTTATAGTGATGGCAACGGCGTGGTGGTGTTGTTGGTGGTGGTGGCGGCGCCGGAAGTGGAGGAGGGTGGTGGTGGTGTCGGGTTTTAAGGTGGTGGAGGAGGGTTTGGCGATTTTTAATTTGGGGGAAAAATTGGTAAAGTGAAACGAGATGTTCCCGTGGTTGAGATAAAAGGAAGGACTGACGGAATATCCGTCAGTAGAACAAAAAAACTGACGGAATATCCGTCAGTATATTAAAAACACTGACGGAAATTCCGTCACTGACCACCTTTATCAGGCCAATAATGCAGATATTTTACACGTCACATTATATGGACAACTGACGGAATTTCCGTCAGTATATCAAAAACACTGACGGAAATTCCGTCACTGTCTCAATTATTGTACCACCCTGTCACAACAGAATTCAAATAATTATTGACCCACTGAAGGATATTCCGTCAGTTTTCCCAAAATACTGACGAAAATTCCGTCAGTTATGCTAATTGCTTTCCAGCTGTACTCCATTTTTGCGTGTGAAATCCACTGATGGATATTCCGTCAGGTTTAAGGAATTACTGACGGGATTTCCGTCACAGCTTTTTTGGCGCCTTTGACTTAGTCAACGCTCCAATAGTTACTGACGGATTGTCCGTCAGGAAACGTTACTGGCGGAATTTCCGTCACAAATCCGTCAGTAACCCGTGTTTTCTGACGGGCTCTTTTTTCCGTCGGTTGGGCCGTCGCTAACCTGCGTTTTTTTTGTAGTGTGAGTGGTCTTGTTTGGATAGAAAGCTTTAACCATTCAGACATTTAAAGATTAGTCTTTACTGATAAGTATCAATAAAAAATTATTTCTAAAATTTCAGGGTTGACACTTGCCCTCCCATCCCATTACACCCCGCAAATCCGCCCCTAATTCTATGATTATAAATGTAAGGCATCATTGGAACTTAGGTATCAATCCAAAATCTTTTGAATCTTTTCAGTATATCTTAGAGAGCTTTTAAGAGAGTGTATCATTATCTCCACAATATGAATCGGAGATGTCTTAGTCTAGTGGTTAAGACGGAGGTATTATGGACAATATGATGTACTTCAAAATATATTATTTATCCTACATTGAAAAATAATGTATGTGGGATGAATATACTACGTATAAATAGTTGAATTGTCTCACATCAAAAAAAATTATCATAAAGTGGGGTGATCTCATCACTTTAAATAAAAGTATCATTGAACCTAAGTATAAATCCAAAATCTTTTGAGTCTATCAAGTATTGTCTTATAAATTGTTTTATCTTTTATTTAATTTGAAAAAAATATTTTGATCATATATAAACAAATAATTAGACATAAGATATAACATTATAACTAAGTTAATTATCCTGTTGCAACGCACGGGTGTCAAATTAGTATTTTGATTAGAAAAAAAATTACCCTACAAGTTTCTAATAAAATAAACAATTTTAACTTTAAAATTAACTGCAATATTTATCATTAAATAATTATTTTTTTTTTATTATATTAAGTGACTATATGCCCATCTGAAATAGAATTTGCCGCCATGTGCATGGACCAACAAAATAAGCACATGTCCATGTACAAACAAGAGTCAAGATATGATCATATCACAGAAATGGAAGGAAATTCAATCAAGAAAATGTAAAAATTGTACCCCGAAAATTATGATCATATTTTATGACCTTATTGGGCTTATTCTATGGCTGCCACCATGGTTTCACACTTTTACATCACACTTTCTTTATTTCAATGGGATTTTGCTCTAAATTTAATAATCATGGCATTTCTGGGCTTCGTCGTTCTCCTCCATATATCTATTCTCTAACCTGTCTTCTGGGTTTTCTCTGTTTTTCCGCCATTTTTGTTATAAAGGTTTGATCTTGGTGTTTTTTGAGATTTTGATTCATTGTGGCATTTCGTCGAACACCTTCCGTGCTTTTAGAATTTGAGTTATTTGTGAGGATTTTGAAGTGGGTTTTTGTTGGTTGTGTGATTTGAGTTTTGATACAGATGTGTATTTGATTTGGATGTTTTATTCTTTGATTACTGGTCTTTAAATGCATGCACAAATATTTGTATAAGTACACAAAGTTGGTGTAAAATGAGATTATTTAATAATCACTTTTACTCACTAATAGGGGTCGTGTTGAATCCGTTTTACAACTATATTAGCGTAAAATCGTCCTACAGAAAACTAACTCAAATCCATGATAGTTGATGATATAAAGTTAGCATTTGCCCGCAAGGGTGAGGTATAGTGATTAAAACTTGGGTGAAATTCTGGTATACATGGTTTGCTATCACGTACACCCGAGAGTTTACCCAGTGCATACCGAAAGTAACAGCTGCTGTTCCCTCGTCACCAAAAAAGAAAAAAAAAAGTTAGCATTTTTATACTCCTTCCGATCCAATTATTTGTTTACCGTTGATTAAAATACCCCTTATAAAGAATAAAAAAATAAACAAATGATTGAGACGGAGGTTGTATAGGACTGTCCATGTTATACAGTCACTATCAGCAAAAAGGAACTTTATAAAGTTGTTTATCAGTTTACATAATTACTTTATCCATCACTACCATTTGTTTACCTTTGTTTGAAATCCGCCCGAAAAGAAATTTAAAAGGTAAACAGTTGATTAGGACGGAAGAAGTATTAATTAACTAGCAGCAGAGTTGAATATAGAACTGCCTGAAATCTGTAGATAAGCAGATAATGATTCTTTATATCTTATGTACTCCCATGAGTCTGATTTTTAAGTGTCTTGTATGTTTGGTCATTGGTGCAAGTGTGCAACAATCTAGACTAAGTTGTAATGGCCTATTCCAAGAACTAGACAAAAACCCGTATTCAATATATACTCGGTATATACATCATGTCATTTAGGCATACTGTTCTTGCCTTTTTCATGTTTTTTACTCCGTATTTGTCAGAGTGATATGCAAGTGTTCTTTGACTGATGACATATTGGTTGATGGAGATGAATGATTGTTTGGATTACATGGTGAAATTGGGCGTTTTTTGTTTGACAGGTTAGTGATTTTGCTTACACAACCAAAACCGTAGCTGGACACAACTTAAAACCGACACCATGGCATTTGTTTGAGCCAAAACCTCTAGATGAAGGAACAAGCTATTCTCGAGCGACCAAAATTGTACAATGTCAGTATTTTCAGTGTCGCTCTACTACCAGTTTCATTCCTCCACGACTTGACCCATCGAAACTATCGTCGTGTCCAGAATTCTTCAGGTGGATCTACCATGATTTGGATCCATGGGCTCAAAGCAGGATAAGTTTCACCCATCTAATGGAAGCCAAGGATTATGCTGCTTTTCGAGTTATAATTGTTGGGGGGCGTTTGTTTGTCGACTTGTATTATGACTGTGTGCAGAATCGAATGATGTTTACTGTATGGGGGTTATTACAGCTTCTTAAACGATATCCTGGCATGGTCCCTGATGTTGATCTCATGTTTGATTGTATGGACAAGCCTGCAATTAACAAGACTGAGCATAGTTCGAAGCCACTGCCTCTTTTCAGATATTGCACCACCACCCAGCATTTTGACATCCCGTTTCCTGATTGGTCTTTCTGGGGTTGGTAAGTTTCTTATGTTGGTTCCCCCTTATGTGATACAAACTTAACAGAACACTTCAGAAGTATGATAATGCCTACTGATGAAATTATGTTTTTAATGTGATGCCTAGAATTTAATGATGTATATTCAACAGAAGCATGACAGCGCGTACTGAGTTTGTGTTTTATGTGAATAATGTGATGACTGACACTCTGACAGTGTGTCTTATAGTCTACGACTCAATAACAAGGTCCACCAACGTTTACCGGGTGGAATTCTTATATGTCAACTGTCTGGGGGAATTATTATTGTTTAATTATATACGTCTTGTAAATTGATTCTTTCTGATGCAATGTTGCGACTCACATAAATGAAGTTATTGGTTAAGTAATTTCCAGTGTTTCAGAGTATGGATTCATCTTATTGTGTATATATAAGCTTTCCTTTCTTTGTGGATTAGCAACTATTGTCGTTTAAAATCAAATTGGGTTTGCTTGTTGCATGAACTTTTCAGGCCTGAAGTGAACATAAGACCTTGGGATACAGAATTCAGAGATATTAAAAGGGGTTCTCATTCTAAGACATGGTCTAAGAAATGGCCGTACGCCTACTGGAAAGGGAACCCGGATGTCGCTTCTCCAATACGTTCAGAGTTACTGCAGTGTAATGATACCACGCAATGGAGAGCACAGATTCTCCGTCAGGTGGACTACTACTGACCTTTTGCTGGTTATTAATATCCTTTGTTCAATGTACCATCCATAAAATATATCAGATTCTCCCACGATGAACTGTAGGACTGGGGAGAAGAAGCAAGAGCAGGGTACATGCAGTCAAAGCTATCAAACCAATGCAAGCATAGGTAGCTACTGTTTATGATATTCTATCTAGAAACAGCATTGGTATATAGAAAGAGTTTGAAGGCACAAGCATCGTATTAAGTAATCATCGCCCAATCTTGGCCGTTGCATCATAGTTGTGGCCTTCGTTTTAAAAAGTGTGTTTAGGTGTCATGTTTCGTACTATGCAATTGAGCCACCTTATGTACAAGGTAAACCTAGCAACGCGGAGTACTATGCAAATTTCGTATTGTTTTCTTTTTGTTACTCCATATCCTTCCATTTAACCCATTATCCTTAACTTTTACTCCGAAGTTCCTTACTGATGACCAACTTTTTTTAAATTTATCTAATTTGAAATGTAGTGAAGTTCCTGTTTCTCGATCTCTTTGCAACAACCATAAGCTTGTATATCTATCAGTGATAGCTGTTAGAGCTCATGAAGTCACACGTTAGTGATGCTACGGTAGGAATTGCTTATGTGATTCATGTGTTAAGTTATGATGCATCAGTAGCTAAACTGCTACCAGAGAACAACATAAAGCTGAGAAGATACGTGTGCCAGAAAATTTAATGACTGCACTTGTAAACTGTTTTCAGGTATAAAATTTATGCTGAAGGATATGCTTGGTCGGTGAGCCTGAAATATATTATATCATGTGGCTCCCTTACACTGCTAATAACTCCTCAATATGAAGATTTTTTCACTCGCGGTCTCTTCCCAAAGAAAGATTACTGGCCTGTGCCGCCTTTTGATCTGTGTCAAAATATAAAGAACGCTGTTGAGTGGGGTAATGCGCACCCTTCCGAGGTAAAGTCTATTTGTAATTCCGTTACTGTTATTACTTTGTTTAGCATAATAAATATAATACCAAGTACGAGTCTTGAGTAAGATGGTCCTACAAAAAAGCAGAGTTTGTGGCCAGAAAAATGATTCAAAACCCTAACTGGCATGCCCAACGAGTCGCTGGCCCAGAAATTTATTGGACTCGATATTGACAGTCCGAAATGACCCGCACTTGGCAACATATCTGAACCAGACCCAACCCAAGGTATAACTAACTCAAAATAACCCGACTGTTACCTAGCCCGAATGACAAGTTTTCCAAATTTAGTTTTGCGTGTCCGGTGTCCCAACTTTGTCCAACTGTATGACCCTTCTCACCCAAGTTTTTGCGTAAATGTAGACTTTTATAGGGTAGATAAGTGAATGCTATAGTTTTGGTGGAAACAGGCTGAGGCGATGGGGCAAGCCGGTCAAGATTTCATGGAATCCTTGAATATGAGTAGTGTGTATGATTACATGTATCATCTTATTACGGAGTATTCCAAGTTACTCGATTTTACGCCACTAGTACCACCTTCTGCCCAACAAATTTGTACTGAATCTTTGCTCTGCTTTGCTGAACCAAAGCTAAGGCAATTTCTTGAGCAGTCGGCAACTTCTCTTTCGCCATCACCTCCATGCACCCTCCCGGAAAATGATGGCAGGATCCTGAATCAGTGGAGGAAACTTAAAGATAATGTGATCAATGAAGTGATGAGACAAACTTAAGTTCCTTATCGTCTAAAGATTTCATCGTCATCTGAGCTATATGAGGTACCTAGAATCGAATGATACCACATAACATAGTACTTACTCTGTTCCATTGAATTGTACTACGCATAAGTTTGAAAAATGTATACACGCAATGGAACACTGAAAGGAAATCATACTCTTGGGAGTCTTGGGACTGAACTCTAGCTATGTTTGGTCTGATTATTGTGAATTGTACAGTCGAGGTGGTCTTATGCCACCCAAATGGCGGAACTAGTTGATGGCAACTTGTTTAAAATGTTACTCCGTATATAATTGGTGGTCGAGAAGACGAGAAGGTTAGACGATATATTTTTTATGTACAAAATCGATTCATGAGCAGTTTTTTACAGAACAAGATTTGAATCTGGGTAGTAGTATTACCCTTCCTTCCTGATCTTATCAGCTAAATTACCCGACATCGGTATTTTGCTGGGCATAAATATCAAACTAAGATGTTGAACTAAAGATATCAAAATATAGTGGTGGAATAAGCATCAAAGTGGCGTCTTTATTACTACATAATTAAAGAGAAAAAAAAGGCAATTTGGTATTATCACAATCACAGTATTTTTGTTTACACTCTGTTTTAATTTGTGGTGCTGACTCTTTAATAAATATGAGGACGGGTCCAATTATGATTCATATATTTCTTTTGTGTAGTTCGTCGTCGTGAAAAAAAAAAATCCAAATAACTCGATCGATAATCAATTACTTCGTAATACTGTAGCTAATAATAAAACAATAGTTTTGAAAGAGGCTCTGCATTCTTTCGGACTAAAACTAACTGAGACGTAAACAACGGAGTATGGATTAACATTTTGAAATGATCTAAATCAAATTATCCTGTCTCAACTGTCAATATTTTCTTCATATAAATTATTTATTTACCTTTGGTTAAAATACTGTTGCTCTTGTTCCGTCTCATTTACGAGAATGACAACTCTTTGTTATTCGGGTAGAGCAGTAACAATGTAAAAGAGATTAGAAATACCGAACGAGATTAGTAGTGACGTGGACGAGAACCACTGCCTTGAAAACTATTTCCGGTACGACCGTGGTGGCGATCAGCAGATGACCGGTAGTTCCCCAAGGATTACACTACTGCCGCCTTCCAGAAACGCCCACTCGAGACTGGAGAAGCCTGGAACGATTTTATCTTTACCAAGAAATATTGAGAGAAGAAGAGAAGAGAGAACGGAGAAGAGTGTATGATTGTTATGTTTTTAGAAGCCTGCTGAAGACTCGAATTTATAGCAAAACAGGAGCAGTTACAGGAGCCAAAACCGACTCCTGAAACTGTGCCTCAAACCGCCGCGAATCCCGAATCACGGATCCGGATCCGGGCCGGGCACAGGCACGGGCACGCGCGTGTGCTTCCACAAAAGCCTCCCATGACCCACTAGTGATATGGTAAGGAGTGTGGTCATATATAAACATGTGAAACACTCTTTTCCTCACCAATGTGGGACAATTGGAAAATAGAACTTCCAAACAAAGCCCCTATTTCCAACAATCCCCCACTAGGGGCGCCAGAGACAAAGAAGAAGAATTCTTGGGTAAAGGAAGGATTGGATACTTAGGTATCAATATCTTTCGATTTGAATTGACACTTTAGTGAAGTGAGGAAACAACTTACTTACAATGAGAGAATATCTTGCGATTTGAATTCCTAGTGAGCTTCTCGATACCCCCACAACACATATCATACCTTCAAAATAAGATCGTCCCGCGATATCAAAGTGCAACGAGCTCTTTTAGAGCTATGTGTTTACCTTGGTGCTAATAGATGTGTTCACAAGACTTCTCATAGTCTTAGGATCATCACACCTATGTAGGTGGCTCAAGTGCTTCTCAATAGCACTTCTAGCATGAGCCATTAAGGACATATGTCCAACCTTGTGTCTGATTCATCAAGTGCGTCTCAAAAGCACCACCATTTAAGGCTATGAATCAAATAATGCCATAGGAACGGAAACTTTAGGCCTAGTCACTCTTGACTTAAGGACTTAAGCCCCATTCCCCTCGACGTTTCAACGACTAGTCTCCTAGTCAATCCTTTAGTAAAGGGATCAGCCAGATTACTTTCGGACTTCACATAGTCCAAAGTGATCACTCCATTATCAAGGAGTTGTCTAACTGCAGCGTGCCTGATTCGAATGTGCCGTTTCTTCGCATTATAGACACTATTCTTAGCAGCACCAATAGCTGCTTGTGAGTCACAATGTAAGGAGACCGGTGTTTGCCGACCTCCCCACACTGGTACATCTGCTAATAGGTTTTTCAACCAATCAGCCTCTTGTCCTGCCAACTCAAGAGCTATGAACTCCGACTCCATGGTAGAGCGTGCAATACAAGTCTGTTTAGTAGACTTCCACGATATAGCACCTCCACCCATGGTGAAGACATAACCACTAGTAGAACAGATCTCATCGTTACAAACCCAATTTGCATCACAATATCCTTCTAACACAAAGAGAAATTTACTATAATGCAAGCAAAGGTCAACTGTTCCTTTTAGGTATTTTAGTAAACGACGAAGAGCATTCCAATGTTCACTGCTAGGGTTATGGGTATAACGACTCAGTCTACTAACTGCATATGCAATATCTGGTCGAGTACAGTTCATAAGAAACATCACACTACCTAAGATTTTAGCATACTCTTCTTGGGATACACTCTTACCCAAGTTTTTACATAAATGTATACTAGCATCGTAGGGTGTTCTAGCAGGCATATCATCAAAGCAGTTAAACTTTTTCAACACTTTTTCCACATAGTGAGATTGACTTAGAGAAATTCCATTAGAGTTTCGAATAACCTTAACTCCTAGGATTACATCAGCTTCTCCTAAGTCCTTCATCTCAAATTGTGATGACAAAAATTCTTTGGTTTTAATTATTACCTCCAAATTATTACCAAGTATTAACATGTCATCAACATAAAGGCATATAAGCACACAATCAGATTCTATTACTTTTGAATAAACACATGAATCAGAATTGTTAACCATATAGCCGTTACTTATCAAAGTGTTGTTAAATTTCTCATAACACTGTTTAGGTGCTTGTTTCAGACCATATAGTGATTTATTCAGTTTACACACTTGATTCTCTTGACCCTTTACCACAAACCCTTCAGGTTGCGACATATAGATCTCTTCCCTTAGCTCACCATTCAAAAAGGCGCTTTGACATCCATCGATGTATAAAAAGGTTATGAATGGCAAAAAAAGCGACAAGAGTTCTAATAGTCGATATTTTGGTCACAGGTGAATAAGTATCAAAATAATCAATATCTTTCTTTTGTGTAAACCCTCTAACCACAAGTCTAGCTTTGAACCTTTCTATTGTACCGTCAGGTCTCAGTTTCTTTTTAAAGATCCATTTACTCGTAATGGGTTTACTACCTTTAGGTAAATCAGTCAACTCCCAAGTCTGATTAGACACAATAGAATCAAGTTCACTTTTAATAGCATCTTTCCAAAAATTAGCATCAATGGATTTCATTGCCTCACTATACGTTTTTGGGTCATCTTCTATTAAAAAGGTCAAACAAATTCATCACTAGCACAAACAAAGTGTATCCATGTTCGAGACAAAGAAAGTTGAAACAAAATCAGCTCCAAAGTTCTTTGGACATCTAGGTCTCTTAGTCCTTCTAGGTTCAACAACATGATCAATAGAAGTGCTACTACTAGCATGTGAAGAGATATCAATAGATGTAACAGGTAAACTAGGAGGTGAATCAACATTCTTCTAATGGAAAAACATGCTCAAAAAACACAAAGATCTTTAGCTTCAGATATAGAACGATCACTTAAAGACATGAATCTATAAGCAGAACTATTTTGAGCATAACCTATAAAAACACAATCATAGGTCTTTGGTCCAACGGTAGGTCTCCTAAAGTCTGGTAAACCCACTTTAGCCAAACACCCCCATACCTTAAGGTAACTCAGGTTAGGAGGATAGCCCTTCCAAATCTCGTAGGGTGTCTTGTCAATTTTCTTATGAGGTACACGGTTAAGAATGTGACAAGCAGAAAGAATTGCTTCCCCCCACATATCGTCAGATAGGCCAGAACTTAAAAGCATAGCATTCATCATTTCTTTCAAGGTTCTATTTTTACGTTCAGCTACACCATTAGACTGGGGTAAGTAAGGTGGACTGGTCTCATGTTTAAACCGTTAGCAGCACAAAAGTCGGCTAGATAACTAGATTTATACTCACCACCTCTATCAGACCTTACCCTTTTAATTTTCCCGTCGAGTTGATTTTCGACTTCATTTTTAAAGTTTATAAACGATTGTTCTGCTTCATCTTTAGTCTTAAGCAAATATACTCGGGTGTACCTCGAACAGTCGTCTATAAAGGTGACATAATAATTCTTTCCACCTCTACTTGCAACATTTTTGAAGTCAGCTAGGTCGGTGTGAATTAACTCAAGAAGACTCGTATTCCTAGTTGTGACAGGTTTACTAGGTTTCTTTGTGAATTTAGCCTCAACACAGCTAGCACATTTAGAGAATTCTTGACTCGTCAAACTTGGAATTAAACTCATAGTTCTAAGTTTTTTAATATAGTCAACATTCACATGACCTAATCTACCATGCCAAACATCAATAGACTCGGCGATATATAAGCGTAGTAGATGCAATATTATTAAAAACGAATCGTTGTTCAATACAAAAAGACCCCCAAAAAGATAACCCTTGCCCACAAATTCCCCATTACGCGACATTACAACCTTGTCACCTCAAAAACAAGTTTCAAACCACTTTGTTCAATAAGGCACCAGACACGAGGTTTCGACGCAATGAGGGTACAAACAAAACATTAGTGAGAGCAAGTGTTTTCCCGAGGTGAGTTTGAGAAAGATCTTGCCTTTGCCCGTGATGATCATTGCGGATGAAGAGTTACCCATGTAGACACATTCCCCATCAACTACTTCCTCGAACTCAACAAATAAACCCTTGTCAAAGACAGAGATGTCCTGAAGCGCCAGATCAAGACCCATTCAAAGAACATTACCCACCGATTAGCTTCCACAACCACAAAGAAGAATGACATCATCACCAAAGAACATTAGCTTCAAAGTAGCTTTCTTTTCATTACCTCGGTAGGCTTTGTGACCGCTTTTCCCACGACGTAGCAAACAATGGGACCCATTGGTTTTTGAATCTTAGCAACTGGTTTGGTATGCTTCCCTGGACCATTCTTCTTAGCCCGACCCTGGTTCTTACCCGACCAACCTTGGCCTTACCCTTACCCTTGAACTTCTCGGATAAGACGGACCACTAGACTCAACCAGTTTAGCATCAACAAAGCAAGAACGAAGTTTTAACAGTTGACTAACGGGTTTGTCTTTAAGGCGATTTGCCTCTTCGGTCCTCATGTGTCCTACTAGTTCTTGGAGAGACAGTCCTTTTTCTTATGCTTAAGGTGGTTCCTATAGTCGGACCGGGAGGGAGGGAATTTTTCTAACAACAACATTAGCCACGAAAATGTCATCTAATTTCATACCCTCATTAACAACATCAAGACAAAGGTTCTCATAGATATGAACTTGTTCCATGATGAGTTTCCGTCGACCATCCGAAATTGCAGCCACTTTCCCACAACATATTTCTTTTTCCCCGCATCATCACCCCATACTTAGCCTCTAAGCATTCCCATATCGCTTAGACGACTTATGAACCATAAACAGTCAAACAGGGTGTCACATGTTGTTTAGGAGTCGGCATCTAATGGTCTTATTGTCCTTATCAAATTTTTTGATATCCTCTTCATTTGACTTAACTACCGACTTAGCAGAGGGGTGTTCTCTACGATCTCGAGGCAGCCTCTTTAACAGAGCGGCGGGTCGGAAACAACACATAATCAATTTCCGCTTGTTCGAAAAACATCGCAGCTTTACAGGACCAACGCTTATAGTTATGACCGTCTAATTTTTCCAGTTTAGTCAAATCGGAAGAGTTTTGGACAGAATGCGACATTGTTGTTACAAAGAAGACAAATAGTTTTCAAATTGTTATTCGGGTAGAGCAAAGAATAATGTAAAAGAGATTAGAAGTACCGAACGAGATTAGTAGTGACGTGGACGAGAACCACCGCCTTGAAAACTATTTCCGCGACCGTGGTGGCGACGCCAGATGACCGTAGTTCCCCAAGGATTACACTACTGCCGCCTTCCAGAAACGCCCACTCGAGACTGGAGAAGCCTGGAACGATTTTATCTTTACCCAGAAATATTGAGAGAAGAAGAGAAGAGAGAACGGAGAAGAGTGTATGATTGTTATGTTTTTAGAAGCTGCTGAAGACTCGAATTTATAGCAAAACAGGAGCAGTTACAGGAGCCAAAACCGACTCCTGAAACTTATTCAACACAGCTAACAACAAAAAAAACAGCCCAATTCATAACTTGGCTCCGGCCAAAAGCCCGCCGCAGGCGATTGCCAAATTCCAAATCCGAATCCGAATCCGGCCGGCTTTCACAAGACGCGCAATGGTGACCAAGACCTCGCAGCCTTCCACAAAAGCCTCCCATGAGTCCATGACCCACTAGTCATATATAAACATGTGAAACACTCTTTTTCTCACCAATGTGGGACAATTGGAAAATAGAACTTCCAAACAAAGCCCCTATTTCCAACACTCTTGTTAACCCCTCGTTCTGACTTCCATCACAACCTGGGCGGCATCCCCTGGACTGTTGCTCTTGTTCCTCTTACAGTGACTAAAGTAGACAGTAACCAACAAAACTCATTTGGTCATATAAATGGCGGTCTAATCGCCTCACCAATCTCCTTTTTTTTTTATTAAAACAAAAATAAATATTCAGTAAAAACCAAAACAAAAACCCCGATAAATCACCCAACAACCATACATAAATCCTCCATTCTCCTCCTCATAAATCCCATCCATTTAATTTCCCTCCCATCCTGAAAAAAAAATGTCAGGAAGCGGTGTCGTGACCGTGTACGGCAATGGCGCCATCACCGAGTCATCCTCAAAGACATCACCCTTTTCCGTCAAAGTTGGCCTGGCTCAAATGTTACGTGGTGGTGTTATTATGGATGTCGTCAATGCTGAACAGGCACGCATCGCTGAAGAGGCTGGTGCGTGCGCTGTTATGGCTCTTGAACGGGTTCCTGCTGATATTCGGTCTCAAGGCGGTGTGGCTCGTATGTCCGACCCACAGCTTATTAAGGATATCAAAAGTGCTGTTACCATTCCTGTTATGGCTAAGGCTCGTATTGGTCATTTTGTTGAGGCTCAAATTCTTGAGTCCATTGGTGTCGACTACGTTGATGAGTCTGAGGTATGTCGTATGTGTACGATTTTATTCTACGTATATGATTTTCGGACAATTATTCAATATATTTCCTTATGAATCATATGTGTGTCGATTTTTATCGCGTATTTGTGAGATTTTTTTTTTTTTTTTTTTTTTTTTTTTTAAAATTTGGCGTAAACGGAGCCACAAGGGCAATTTTGTTGCTGGCTAGGTTTGAACTATGCTAGTTGACTTCTGCGCGTATTAGTTAGTATATGATCAGTCCCAATTATTTATTTACTTTTCTTTTATTTCCCGTAAAGAGTGTTAATCAAAGGTAAATAAATGAACAGATCGATAATGTGCTAAAGATCGTATCATATTACTCCATATGATATTCTTTCCGATATATCGGTGACTACAGGTTCTAACACCCGCGGACGAGGACCACCACATCAACAAACACAACTTCCAAATCCCATTCGTATGCGGCTGTCGCAACCTCGGAGAGGCCCTCCGTCGTATCCGAGAAGGGGCCGCCATGATCCGAACCAAAGGCGAGGCAGGAACAGGCAACGTCGTGGAAGCAGTTCGCCACGTGAGGTCAGTGATGGGTGCAATACGCCAGCTTCGAAACATGGATGACGACGAGGTATTCGTGTACGCCAAAAAGATATCCGCGCCATACGACTTGGTAATGCAGACGAAGCAGCTAGGCCGATTGCCAGTTGTACAGTTCGCTGCAGGCGGTGTAGCGACTCCTGCAGACGCTGCATTGATGATGCAGTTGGGTTGCGACGGAGTGTTTGTCGGGTCTGGTGTGTTCAAGAGTGGTGACCCGGCAAAGCGGGCAAGGGCGATAGTGCAGGCTGTGACACATTACAGTGACCCGGATTTGTTGGGGGAGGTTAGTTGTGGGCTTGGTGAAGCCATGGTTGGGATTAATTTGAATGATAAGAATGTTGAGAGGTACGCCAGTCGTTCTGAATGATGAAATCAATCCGTAATTATGTTTGCTAATCACGGGCTTAATCCGAGGGTTTGGATTAATATTTTCATCATGGTTTTCTCTTCTGTTGGTTCTGTGTTTTTTACAAAGGGAGCTCATAGCGAAACGGGAGGAGCTCCCGCGCCATAGAGCCCTTTATCTGGCGCGTTTATGTGGCGAAAACATTTACTCCTATAAAGATTGTCCTCTTTATGCCTCGATGATTTGTTGTCTTAGTTTTCAAATAACAGAAGAACGGAAACTAGAAAAATTCGAAAATAGCTGTAAGAAAAGAATTATTTACGATGTTAGAACAGGTCTATATTTTGGCTCAATTAAGGAAATATCGTCATTTTGGCTTCACGTTTATGTGGCTAGATGTTGATGTCGCGTTAATATGGAGTCATATGTTTGATGGAATACTTGTTTTTCAATGTAGACGGCTGTGGTCTGTCGTTGCATCAACAAGTTAATTAGATCCTAGTGGCGACCGTACTGGTCGATGTTCGGAGAATGTTGTCCGGGGTATCGACAAGTTTAGTACCATAGCATCAGTATGTGATCATTGGGAGTCCTTGAGAATTGAGATAGAGTTATAGACTCATTGTTGATGGCAACCCTTGCAGGCTTGCTGCATCTTGCAAGTTCTATCTTTGATTGGGCTTGGGCCGAAACCATTGAACACGGGTCGTGCTAAAGATCGTCGACACTTTACTAATTATCGTCGACAATTAACACATCTTTCCAATATTGCCCCTCATTAACCCCATTTGTCTCTCTCTCTAATCTTTCTAAAACAAAAAAGATGGTTTTTTGGAAAAAAAATCGTAATTTAATTTACGAACTTTTCGATTAAAACGGTTTTAAACATATCGACTAATGACGGTAACAACGATCAAGCTAGTAACGATGTTCAAGAGATATGTTTACGTTTCAAGTTTATGATTTGACGAACGGATTAGCGATTATCGATTCACGCACCCAAAACTAATTTAAGACGGAAATTAATAATTTTTTTTAAAAAAAAAAAAATTGTTGAAAAAGGGCCTGGATGAAGAAATTTTTCGTCCAGACCAAGGTCCGGACAAAGAAATTTTTCGTCCAGACCATGGTCCAGACAAAAATATTTTCGTCCAGACCCAGGTCCAGACGAAAAATATTTTCGTCCGGATTTTTTTTTTTTTTTTATTTTAAAAAAAAAAATTTTAAGAATTTTTTTTTTTTTTTCCCCGACCATGAATATAGATTATAGTTGATTCACTTCTAGTTAACTTCTGGATTCAAAAGGACGAACCACGCGGCATTGTGGAGAAACCTTGAAGCTTAGCTTGCTTCATAGATTGTCCCCATTTCTTAGTTTTAGCTACCTTCATGATTCAATTCGGGGTAATGTATATACATTAATTCATTATTTCACATTATAATCTACTTAATCCTGCTTTCTTATTGAGTGACAAAGAGCTTAGACCTAGCTAGTTCCTTCCCTTATCTTTCTTAAACCTGATCAAGAGCAAATAAAGAACAATTCTCTGGGTTGCTGTGCACAAAGCCCCTAAAATATGACACTACTGGAGTTCAGTATATGAATGGCTTGGTGAAATCCGTCTAGTGTCCCCTTCCTTTCCTCTCGAATGTATTTACTTCGCCCGAGAGCTAATAGGGCAAGCCCACTGCTTAAACTCTTCAACCCAGGGAGAAGATCTAGCAAAAAAATTGTCACCACTTTAACGCCAAATGTCACCGGTGCCATTTCCTAAGCTACAACAGCTAGTTTATCACATGAAAATGGTACTTGTGACATTTGGCATTAAATTGGTGACATTTGACCCGTTTTGCTTAAAGTGAGTGGATATTTGACCCGTCTATAGTTATAGATGGATATCCCCGTCTATAATAAGACGCTTTGTAAGGTCAATCTCTTAAGTCAAAGAAGGTCCGGTTTTATTTCCCGCTTATGGTACAACCACCCTGTGAAATTTTCTGCCTAAGATCACATGTAAAAAAGACAGAATTAGTTTATCTGTAATCTCTTAGACTATCCCTCAAAGTACGTGAATAAGCATCCATTATGCTTAATCGATATGAATTTAGCTGTGTATAGATACTTAGACATGTCCCATTAGCAGAGTATCAATGTAGCTAATTATTGTCAGTTTGTGTAGCTATCTATATATTCTTAATTGTAAGTTTAATATTAAAATGACATAGATAGATTCTGATTGATTAGCATTAGCTGCACTTAGCAAATACTATAACAGTTTTTCTAACTTATGCCCACTAGACATAGGATAAAAAATCCAAAAAGAAAAGAATTAAAAACCCACCCATACTATAATTACGTCAATTTAGTAAAGTGTTGTTATGCGGGGCACCTCCGCTCCAATTATATGCTCCGAGGAATCAAACTTTAGAAAGTTGTATACTCCCTCCTATTCTCCATATTCTTCCCCTTTTATTGGGGGCACAAGAATTAAGGAGAGTAATAAAGTATGAATTGTGGGTTGGGTGGGGTTTGGTGATAGGAGAGAGGAATGAATAAAATAAGGAATTGTGAGTTGGGTGGGGTTTGATGATAGGAGAGAGGAATGAATAATTAAGAATTAAATAAGGAATTGTGAGTTGAGTAGGGTTTGGTGATAGGAGAGAGGAATGAATAAAATAAGATTAAAAGTTTTCAAAAAAAGAAAAGGGAAGAAAACCTGAATAATCCGTTTTAGGAAATAGGGAAGAAAATGGAGAATAGGAGGGAGTAGAAAATAACTTTTGTAAAGGAGAGTGCATTCTACTTTTGATGAAAGCTTGCAAGTTGGTCGTGTCACATACTCACATCTACATAATATAAAAGCTACTCCCTCATATTCACTAAGATGTTCCATAATTCCGAAAATGACAAATTCACTAAGTTCTTCCACTTTTCTTATTAGTCTATTATTTATGGTTTTTATGACTTGTGACCCCACATTCCCTCTCTTATTTTCATTTTTCTTCATTTTCCACAACAAATCTCCTTCCTCTTAAAAACTCCCCAAAAGGTATTGTGGAAGATCATAGTGAATAGGAGGGAGTATGTTTTTTCTGACTTCTTAATGGTTGTTGAATTTAGGGATATATTTTGCATGTGAACCCTACCATGATTTATATGACAATTAATTAGTCTCTCACCTCAAATCAATTCCCCACGTTCACTTTGAGTTATTTAATTTCTCTCTCATTCCCCTTTTCATAATTTCACTATGCATATATTAAAATATTTTAATTTACATCAAATCATAAACTAAAACATCGTACATGCATAAAAAAGGAAAATCTGGCATATTTATGTGCTAAATAACAAGATAAAAAAATTAGAGTACAAATTAATAGTAAATAATAACATAATAAAATATTTACAAAATGAATTTAATATTATGAACATAGTAAAAAAAATATAAAAAAATTAGATCTGTAAAATTACTAAACGACCATAACTAAAAATATTAAAAATATAAAAAATCATTAATCGATGAGATTTAGTACAAAAAACAGGATATGAAAATTTTGGGCTTCAATTACTATTGTGAACATATTCAATTTCGTAATTTTATGTTTTTTAAAAAAAAGTCAATTATCATCAGATCCAATTATTGATTAGCTACAAAAAAAAAAAGAAATTAAAAAAATTAGGATTTCAATTATTTATTATAAAAATAATAATAAAAATTAAAAATAATAATGAGATTAAATCTATGAAATGCACTACAAACCGAAAAATTGAATTTTTATTTCAAATATAGATATTGTATGAAGTATCCAGATTTAGGTAAATCTACAATTTATGAAAATACATCTTTATACGGTATTAGAAGTAGATATAGTTGAATGGAAAAAAATTTACAAAATACCCAAAAAAAAAATATTTACAACCACTTCAAAATATAGAACGACAATAAAAATAAATAAATTTGAAATTACTGATATAAAGTTTATAAAAATTGAAAAAAATATATACACTTTAAAATACATGCAACTGAATATCAAAAAAATCCAATATAAGTTTTGGAGCATGCATACAAGAATTTCTTCTAATTGTTTTCTTTAATAATTAACTTCAAAATTCAAGTCTGGTCCTATAGTTTTAGATAGAATTGTTAATTTGGTCTTTCGAAAATCTTTTTTTATGCATTAAATGAGAAGAGATGAAAAAGGTTGTTTAGGTTAAGTAATATGAGGGATGAAAGATTAAATAATCTGAGGGCGTAGAGAGATCGAGTTTTTATTGTAAAAAAAAAAAGGATGTAAAGAGTTTCGGAAAAAAAAAAGGAGCAAGATGGGGAGATGAGGTGAGATGGAGTCCTGAAGGAGTGAGGCGGCCTAAGTGTGAGCTTTTAGGTTAGGTATCTTCTAGATTACTAATACACAAAATCTCATTTGTGACGGCGATATCCGTCACAAGCTTGTGACGGATATCATTTCCTCTCACAAAATATCCATGAGAGGTGAGTGGGGAAGCACAAGGGGGTGCCCCACCTTGTCCCCTCTCCCTTTTTGTGAGAGGTTACAAGCTTGTGACGGAATTAGTCTGTCACAAGCAAGACGCTTTGTTACTAATATTGTTGGTACATATTTTAATTTGGCTTTTTTGGTTTGCTTGAGCTTTATATCTTCTGCATTTTTTGTTCTACCGTAGTGAACAATAATGTCGTGTAGATCTGTCAAACGGGTCGGGTCTCGAGTCGGGTCTTACAAGTTGGGTTATACGCGTCTTGGGTCGGATTACGGTCAGAATACGGGTCCGATAAAAGTTTATGACGTCTTTTATTTTACCATTTTTCAGCCGAAAAACATTTTTTAAAATTAAATTATAATTAATATTAATAATATTATTATATTCATTATTTTAATACTTATTTTATTATTTAATGATATCAAAGTTATATAAAATTGACTTTTAAATAAATTTTTCAATTAAAAATATTAAAATAATATACTCCCTTCGTTTCATATTATATGTCGTTTTAGAAAACATGAAAAATTTCTTTTTATATGTCGTTTTACATTTTTCAATGTATTACAAATTCCAAAACACTAATAATTAGAAATAAGAGGTATTTTTAGGTATTTGATTGGTGGAAAAAGTCTATTTTTCTATTTTCAAAAGGCATTTATTATACATAACTAATAGTATTACAATTTCCAACATTTTTTAATTTATGTGAAATGTTCTAAAACGACATACAAAACGAAACGGAGGGAGTATTTTATAATTATTATTTCGAGTATAAAATAAAAATATTACTATTTTAATAATATTCTTAATTTATTTATGACCCATCGGGTCGAACGGGTTGGGTCGATTTTCGACCTTAGAATAACAGGTCATTTCGGGTTCAGGGTCATTTTGGGTCGCGGGTCAAGATTTACGGATGTTTGACCCTAAAAAAAATCGGATCATATTTTAACAGGCCTAATATTGTCGTTTATTTTCATGTTCGTCCATGTTAAATATATTCACCAAAATCGCATTTGTGGCTCCAGAGCCCACTACCATTGACATTCCTCCCCTTCTTTGCATTTTCTGTGTTTACGGTATATATGTACATTATTTTCTTCATTTCATTAATTCTTCTAATATTTCTGATTTTAGTTTGAAAATAAAGTTTTTCTATTTGTAAATGCAAGAGTTTTAAAACTATTTAAATATTTCAAATGAAAAATTTATTAGTACCTTATTTATTCAAGTTTTTAAATATTAAATCCCGTAAAATTCTATCTGCACGGCATAATTATAACATTATTATTATTATTATTATTATTATTATTATTATTATTATTATTATTATTATTATTATTATTATTATTATTATTATTAAAGGAGATTGATTGGTGATTTCTCATTAATCATAATGTCAGTATAAATACAAATCGGAGCCAATAAGATAGCAACCGAATCCTCTAAACTAGGAAGCAATAACTGTAAACTAGGTAACTAAATACAATCAAATAATTTACAATATTTACTATATTGACTTATTCTATCACACCCCCGCAGTTGATACGGGAGGTAATCGAATGTGTAAACTGTCACGGAAATCATCGAATAGGACGAATGGAAGGCCCTTGGTGAATATATCCGCGATTTGATAACGAGAGGAGATATGACGGACACGAACCTCACCGCGTTCAACTTTTTCTCGAACAAAGTGAATGTCCATTTCTATATGCTTAGTACGTTGATGTTGAACCGGGTTGCCCGAAAGATAAATAGCGCTAACGTTATCACAGTAAACAAGAGTAGCTTTAGGCATGGGAACGTGGAGTTCGACTAGCAAGTTGCGTAGCCAGCACGATTCAGCGACAACATTGGCCACTCCACGGTACTCAGCTTCGGCACTAGACCGTGAGAGTGTTGGTTGTCTTTTGGATGCCCACGAGATCAAATTATCACCTAAAAATACACAATATCCGGAAGTGGACCGTCTTGTATCAGGGCACCCGCCCCAATCAGCATCCGTGTAAGCACGGAGAAGAGAAGGTGCCGATTTATAGAGCCATAGCCCACGGTCAGAGGTACCTTGGACATAGCGAATAATTCGTTTGAGGGCAGCCATGTGCTCGGTCATAGGATTGTGCATAAATAAGCAGATTTGTTGAACAGCGTATGAGATGTCGGGTCTAGTAAATGTAAGATATTGTAGAGCACCGGCAAGACTACGATAGAGCGTGGGATCCTCATAAGGGACGGAGGTAGCAGCACTTAATTTGGGCTTAGTATCAACAAGAGTAGTAGCACTTTTACAAGAAGTCATACCAGCTCGCTCGATAATTTCACGGGCATATTTGGTTTGAGATAAAAACATTCCTTTGGAGCATTGCTTGACGGAGATGCCCAAAAAATAATTTAGAGGGCCAAGGTCCTTCATAGCAAATTCCGCCTGAAGCTTACTCATAATAGCAGCTCGTAGAGTATCGGATGAACATGTCAATATAATATCGTCGACATAAAGTAATAAATAAGCACGATTTGTACCTTGTCGGAAAATAAATAATGAATGATCAACCTTACTGTGTGTGAAGCCGAGATGAGCAAGATAATCAGCAAACCGTTTATACCAAGCGCGAGGAGCTTGCTTGAGGCCGTAAAGTGACTTCTTGAGTAGACATACATGATCCGGGCGAGACTTGTCCCTATACCCGAGGGGCTGATACATATAAACCGTTTCATTAAGAGTGCCATGTAAGAAAGCATTTTTAACATCAAGTTGATTGATGGACCAGGACTTGGCAAGTGCGAGACAGAGGACCGTTCGAATTGTGGCTGGCTTAACCACCGGGCTAAAAGTCTCTCCACAATCGATACCAACTTGTTGCGTTTTTCCATCACCTACAAGACGAGCTTTATACCTTTCAAAAGAACCGTCAGAATTAAATTTATGACGAAAAATCCACATTGAGCGAATAACATTGGCATTCGTAGGACGAGGAACCAAGACCCAAGTCTTATTATTAATAAGAGCGGTGTACTCGTCATCCATGGCAAGTTTCCAATTCGGGTCACGGATAGCTAACACGTGATTTTTGGGAATCGGAGAGATAGCTACAGTGTGAGACAAATTTTGGTGAGCGGGTGGCTTCGAGTATTTAGGATTTGGTTTAACGATGCCATGATCAGCGCGCGTTGTGGGTTTGGATGGAGGTATGACTCGAGGAGTAGGTGTAATAGAGGAAAAGGGTTGGGCTGTAGGCTGACTAGGGGACTGGTCAGTAGAAGACGGCTGATCAGTGGGTTGGTCAGGGGAAGACAACTCATGGGGAGTAGGGGATGACGTGTGTGTGTGGTGAGGTGAGGTGGAGTCGTGATTAATTGTCGAAGGACATAATGGGGAACTCCGTCATCCAAAAAATCATAAATATGAGTGTCGGGTTGATGCAACTTAGCAAACGGAAATGTATGCTCATCAAATAAGACATGGCGACAAATAATAATTTTATTGGTAGACATATCGAGACACTTATAACCACGGTGATCTTGAGGATAACTAAGGAACACACACGGGGAAGAACGAAGCTGTAATTTGTGCCGAGTGGTAGACGGTATTAGTGGAAAACATAAGCAACCAAAAATACGGAGATGACTATAAATCGGAGTGCGATTGTATAGACGACGAAGAGGAATGTCATAGGCAATTGGTTTACTAGGGAGTATGTTCAATATATAAGTGGCCATATGAAGTCCATGATGCCATAATTTAATGGGTATTGATGCGTGAAAAAGCAAGGTACGAACGATGTTATTAATAGAACGAATTTTGCGTTCAGCTTTGCCGTTTTGAGACGAAGTGTGAGGACAAGAGAGTCGAAAAACTAACCCATTATTCTCACAAAATTCTCGAAATAGGTTGTTTACAAATTCCATTCCATTGTCACATTGTATCGCTTTTATTTTCCGTTCAAATTGAGTTTGAACGAAAGCATGAAATTTTAATAATATGGGGCTGACTTGCGTTTTCTTATCAATAGGATACGTCCACAAAAAATTAGAGTAATCGTCCAGAATGACCAAATAATACTTGTGACCCAGTGAACTTAAGACAGGTGAAGTCCATAAATCACAATGAAGAATATCAAATGGCATACAAGTACGAGAAATAGACTTAGCAAATGGCAATCGAACATGTTTTCCTAGAGGACAAGATTGACAAAACGACTTACTAGAATTCGAATTACAATCAATGAATTTATTTTGCCTAAGAACAGAAAAGACGGGATCACCCGGATGGCCTAAGCGATTGTGCCACACGGATGGAGCTAAGGCAGCATAAGAAGATGGTACGGCTGATGTAGCAATAGTAGAAATTGGGTAAAGGTCACCCCGACTATCACACCTCATTAGGCGAGTCCCCGTCCGCAAATCATTTACACAAAAACCAAATGGGTCAAATTCAACGGATACCTTATTATCGGTAGTGAATTTTCGAACGGAAATAAGATTTTTGACTAATTTGGGAGCAAAAAGGACATTTTTTAAAACTAAGGGTGGATGTGGGGTGGGAATGGTCGTGTGTCCGTAGCCATGAATTGGAATTGACTCACCATTTCCGACAATTATACCATTACTAAAACTCTTATTAATAAAAGGCGAGAGCGTACCTTGGTTCGACGTCATATGAGACGTAGCACCCGTGTCCATTACCCACGGCTCAGGAGGAGTAAGCCCGAAAGTAAACATTGCCGCCTCTATATCAGTTTGAGACGGAGCAGTTCCATCAGTAGCGTAAGCCTGTTGAGGTCGAGGCCCCAATACCCCCTGCTGCTGCCGTGAGAACTGTGGTCGCATCGTCCACGGGCTTGATGGATAAGGGCACGGTGGGTACCCCCATGGAGAGGGAGGCCACTGCCACGGCCCAAACCCGCCTGGCCACGACATTGGTGTTGGTGGTGACGTGGTGAGTGACGGAGTCATGGGAGCGGATGAAGTACCCTGCCCCTTGCCGTTACCCTGATTGCCCTTGCCACCCTTGTTCCCCTTCTTCTTGCCACCGGTTCCATTACCTCGACCCCCTTTCCCGTTGGTAGAGGAGCCAGATTTGGAAGAGTTCCCGCCGTTGTCGCCATCAACAGGACCACGAGTATAGAGAGCCTCTGAGGAACTCGTGGCTGCTTGTTTGGCTAGACTAGCCTCTTCAAGCGTTAACATGGAGCGGGCTCGATAAAAGGCAGGGAGAGGAGTGCTTTGACGAATAAACGTACCAACATTCTGATATGCCGGAGATAGACCCGAGACCAATTGAAGGACAAGTCGGCTATTCGAAACAGGAGAGCCAACATTTTTCAATTGGTTCGTCAATGACTTGAGTCGTTGGCAATAAGCGGAGACGGAAGAGAAATCTGCCATCTCGACATGAGAGAACTCTTGTTCGAGTGTCACGGCTCGTGAGTTCTTGTTGTCTTGGAAAATATCAGCGAGACGTTCCCAAGCCTCCTTGGCAGTAGACTCGGCTTCGATGATGGTTTCCAAGAGATCAGTTGTGACGGTGGAGTATATCCACTGGAGGACCGTGGCGTCGAGTGTGTCCCACATCTCCTGTTCATCAGCGGTCGAAGGCGGCTTGGGTGCTACCTTTGACGTGATGATGTGGTGAAGAACCCGATTCGATTTGGCGTGGTTGGTGAACAACGCAACCCAGAGAGGGTACTGATCATTATCCATGCCTAGTTTGACGGGAATATGATTAGTGACGTTGTTGACAGCCAACGCCGGATGAAATGTTGATTTTGCATCGCCGCCGGTCATGATTGTTGACGTGAGGTCAATTTTAGAAGAAAGAAGATGATGTAGCGGAAGCGAAAGAGAAAAGATCGACCTAAAAACCTGATACCATAAAGGAGATTGATTGGTGATTTCTCATTAATCATAATGTCAGTATAAATACAAATCGGAGCCAATAAGATAGCAACTGAATCCTCTAAACTAGGAAGCAATAACTGTAAACTAGGTAACTAAATACAATCAAATAATTTACAATATTTACTATATTGACTTATTCTATCAATTATTATTATTATTATTATAAACATCGTGTTATTTTATTATTACATGAAATATACCCGTGCATATTTTTGCACGGGCCTAAAACTAGTTTGGTACACAAAGTTGAGTAAAACGGTTTATGAGAGTAAATAGTACTTCTCCGTTCCAATCATTTGTTCGTCTTTGATTAAAATACTCCTCACAAAGAATAAAAAAAAGGGTAAACAAATGATCAGTAACATAGAGGGAGTAAGAATACTGCGATAAGACGTACGGAGTAGAAATATAGACAAATGCAAGTGCGGAGATTAGGAGAGTGTTTTTTAGGAGTTATACTCCGTAGTACTGAAGGCTTAGCTTGGTTGACATGGATATGAGTAGAGCTGACAAGTTTGACCCGATTCGAACTCGAGCAAACCCGACTTGACAGGACCCGAAAATATTGTGACCCGAAACCGACCCGATCCGATAACAACCCGTAACCCGACAAGACCCGATTATCAGTGACACGAACCCGACCCGACCCGATATTGACCCGACCCGATGTTGACCCGATTAATTTGATATCCCGACAATCATTAAGCTTAATTTTGATCAAAATGAAAGTGATTTTGTGTTTAGATTGATATATTTGACTTAGTAATGAAGTAATTAAACCAAATAATAGGTTAAAAACTAAATTTAATGGTAAAAAATTATAGTAATGTGATTAAGTTACCGGACCCGATAATGACCCGACCCAAACCCGACCCGACCCGATACATCATTTGACCCGAAATGACCCGAACCCGACCCGGCTCGACCCGAAAGGGTATGCTGACCCGATATGACCCGAACCCGATATGATCCGACCCGACGTGACCCGACCCAAACCCGACCCAACTGACCCGATTGCCATCTCTAGATATGAGCATTTGAAGTTTAAGCCATGTTGGTGCGACTCTTTATATTACCCCGTGTACCAGTATCCATTTGATACTCGTGTATAGATATGACATTTGAATCGTCTGGAATTTTCAAAAAATACCGTTTGTTATATACTTTTGAATGAGTTTAACATAAATCTAGGTCAGAACTATTAAAAATCTCAGCTATTTTTGTTTAGTACTTCATCCATTGCAATCAATCCCCTATTTACTAAATGAATAGGTAATCTCTATTATTTTCCCGCCAAAATGCATATTCTCAAAAAAGGAAACTAATGATAATTATGTTCATTCACTAAATAAGGAAATTAACAATTACAATTTAATTCATATATTATACTTTCATTAAAATTAATCTTTTAATCAAATTATATTATTTTCACTAAATTCTTAGCTATAATATTTTAACTAAAATAAAATAAAATTAATATAAAACTATAAATTGCAAAATCTTTTACTGATGCTATTATTAGATGATGAGTAACCCATATTCCGTATAAAACCAAAACTAGAAATCGTTGTTATTACTTTCGTGACAAAAAAAAATTTAAAAAAAAAAAATTGAAACTCATTAGCTTTATGCTATAAAATTATTTTCATTAAAATACATTTTAACTCATTACTCAATTCCCTTAATTAATTTTCAGTTATAGCTTTTATTTATCAAATTAAGCAAAATATAATGATGAGAAATGTAAACAACTATAAGCTATCAATATTATATAAGATTTTATTAAAAAAATATTAAATTTTAAGTACCGTGCATAAAATGCACGGGGTCTAAACTAGTTCTATACATTTGATTAAAATATACTCTGTAACTCAACAAATGTATAAAATTGATTGAAATAGAGGAAGTATAACCTTAATTTGCGGTTGTATTATGATGGGTTTAATGATTGATTAGCGGATATACTTGGATGGTCTCGTCACATTTATATGGTCCAATGATCTACTCAAAAGGGTTGTTTGGTGCAAAATGGATCCTCTCCATTTCTTCCTCTCCATTTCCTCTCTTAAACTCATTTAATAATATTTTTTCCACCAAACCTCATTATCCCTTTATTTTTACACATTAATTTTGAGCCGTTCGATTATGCCAGAATACGATCTGGACCACCGAAAGGAAATGGCCTCTCCATTTCTTTTTAGGAAATGGAGAGAAACCCTCCTCGTTTGGCTGCTGTGGAAGTCCCACAATTAGTGCATTGATAATCAGAAAAAGACATTATTGTAGTTTGTCTTAAGTTTAAGATGGGTCGAATAGTATGAATATGAACAAATGCAAAATGTATAGAAAAAAGCAATAGAATTAACTTACGTGTACAAGTTGAATCATAGTACTTGACTCGTTTTAATGTTAAGACAAATACATTCATGATCCCAATTACAAGCCAAATTAGCCTGATTGAACTATCGATAATTGACACATCCATGATCCCAGGCCAATTACCAATTACAAAAATTGTCAATCGCAAATGATAAATTCCACAATTTCAAGAATAAACCTTGATTGTTACTTGATACGATCCGAACCCATTATATAATTCAATCCTAGATTGGTCATGGAGTAATCTACTCAATTGGTCAATTCCCACTTCTACATGGTGGTGCTTGTCCATTTATCTATTATCAGTAAAGGACCTTAGTTATGTTGAGAAGGAGTCCCAACAATTTAAGTTTATGTCATTTCATTGAATAAATTCACTCGATTCTTGACTTGTTGGTTGAGTGTAAATATTCCCCTACAGAATTATGTGTTCAGGTCTTGACTCCCTTTACTATTTATTTTAAGATTCACGACTGTCCATTATAGTGCTTGCAACATGCTATTCCCTTCGTCTAATAATTTATTTATGTTTAATTAAAATAGCTTTATTATGAACAAAAAATAATAAATGAAATATAAAAAGTACTATTGGTAGAGGAAGTATATATAGCGTATTAATCCAATTATCACGGGCAAAAAACAAAGTGTAACTATGTGTCATTTAGTAATTATTGTGTGCGATCGTTGTATAGTGCGACAGAAAAAGAGTGAACATTTTATAATAAAATTTGACATCTTAATATAAAATGGTTATTTTACTTTATCGTTAAATGATCTTTTTTTTCTCATTGTACCTATGCAATGGTCACATAGATGGGCCATATATGACCCATTTACAGCTAAACGTGACCACTTTTTTGTGACAAAAAGTTACCGAACACTAATTATGACATTTCGTCATTAAATTATCACAACTATAAAATATTATTAAAAGGCATCCTAAAAAATGCCAACTAGACAAAGCCACGTAGGATGTGGAAAAGCTACGTAGACATTCACATTGCCACTTTGGGTAAGATTAACGCACGCCTACCCAACCATTCTCTACGCAGACATCTATACTATATAGTTAAAAGACTATTTATACAATTTAATTTTATTCCACATGTCTTTTTTCGATTAGTTAATATTAATTAATTTTAATTTCTATACTATTTATATTGCTTACTTGATTAATATTAATTAGTTTTAATTTATATTGCTTACTTGATTAATGACAATTGTCAACATAACATTAACTTATAAAATTAACATTTTAATTGAATGTTTTGTAATAAAACATGTTAATGAATTGATTAAAGCTTTTCATACTTTTTTTTTAAAATTTATTTTCATATGATGAAATATTGGTTGAAAATGTTGTATATTTTTTTTTTTGTGAAAAGTTAAAGTTAACTTTCCTGAAATTGTACCACTTAAAATTTACACATACATCTATTTATTTAAGGTCGTTATACAAACTCTTTTAATTAAAAATAAAATAATTGTTAATTTTAATAATATTCTTAGAAGTAAAGGCATGACATTTTATTTCAACCACTATTTAAGGTTAATAATAAATAATAGTAATTTATATTAACATTTTTTCCTATTTGTTTTACCTCTTGAGTTCCTCACTAATGAATTATCTAATTTAATAATACTCATAACTCAAAAATAAATGAAAAGGCAAATTAAAAGATACAAATCAATAGTTTATAATGGCTATTAAGCCTACGTTTAATAACTATTACTCATGAACTTCCAAATTACAAACTATATTTCATGGTTGAATTAAAAAATTCAAAAAAAAAAAGATGTAACTTACCAAAATTCACATCAAAATTTCTTAATTTACAATTAAAATTCTCATTTTACAATAAAAAAATGTTAGTGAATTGATTAACATTTTTCATAGTAATATAGCTCATAAAAGTTATACATTTATTTATTTATTTAAAATTACACAAACTTGAAAAGAAAAACAAATGAGTAGCTTAATAATATTCTTAAACGTAAAATTATGGCATTTTATATTCAACCATTATTTAAGTTCAACCCACGATAATTTTCACATAAGTACAATGATTTTATTAAAGGCATCATCGAATTTTCTCACAAGTCTCTTCTAATTTCTTACCCTAGCCTAACCGTTACTTCATTTAACTCTCATACTAATTTTTCAATAATTCCTACCACCATAAAGGTTATATAAAGCAACCCATTATTTAAAGTTTGTGAACACTAATTTTAGTGTACATCATTTAACTTCCAAAATAGCATTATTTAACCTCTCATATTTAAGATCGTCTCATTTGTTTTCCTCCAAAACAATCATTTGGGGTGGTAAAAATTTGCAGTATTTTCTTTAACTTGAATTTGGAATGACGAATTATTAATTTATGTTTGTTTTTTGTTGTACGTTTGTTTTGTGGGCGGTACGAAAGGAAGACCTTGTGGTGAAGTCGTATGGTTAGCGGCCAACTCTTGATGCCATGCAAACTCCACAGGTAAATACACTTTTTATACAACTATCAATTTCAATATTTCAATTTGGTTTTAAAGTTTTCTAATTCGTACATAATCAAATTCTAAAATTTATGAATTTTTATTAGATGATGATCAAAATTAAAGAATAGAAATATGTATCTGATGGGGCATATTCTGCACCCGCTGACCAGTCAACATATTGAGCAAGGTCAAAGATATCCACAGCAAGTCAACGGCTTAGACAGCCTAACCGACGCCACCTGTCGGCCTATCTCTTGTGCCTCGGCGGGGACAACTAGCCAGCCGAGGCACACATCCGCGAACTCATATCTAAGACCCCTCGGCGGTGAGTCAACAGGGCCCGCCGGCCTGCCATGGGTCCCTCGGTCGAGGGTAGATCAGTCTTTCCACCTGCTAGCCACTTGGCCACTTGGCCACTACGTGACAAAAGGTGAAAGTCTATAAATACTCCTCAACTATCATTGAGGAAAGGATCCACAATTTAACCTAAGAATCACTATTCATCTGGTAATATCTTCCTTATCTCTCTACAATAAATACTTGACCAAGTAACAACAACTTATATCTCTAAGTTTACTGACTTGAGCGTCGGAGTGAGTTCGCTCGGCCCAAAGCCGAGCCCTCAGTTTGCTCATTGTTTCAGGAGACCGCAAGGAGGATTCAACCAAAGACGACATTCTACAAGCACGGGTGGTAACGTATAACTGCTCTGGAATTACACCCGGAACAATTGGCGCCGTCTGTGGGGACAAAGATACTAGAAGCTAATCACATTCATTCCCAAACAAAAAAAAACAAAACAAAAAACCCACCCAAAAAGCTAAGAAGATGTCGAAACAACAAGAGGTATTCGTAACTGACGAAACCGAATTCTGCCAAGATGATACCATCCACAATTCTGGAGTTGCGCAGCCCTCCACCGGCCGGGTAATTCAACCGGAGTACGGGATGACAATAATACCAGATACGCCGCTGCCTGCCAACCAGGTCACCATCATGGGACATGTGGTTGATGTAGCAAAACTGAAGCTACTCCTGGACCTCATTGGTAGTACGTCGGCTCACACTGTCACACCGACAAGAGCGGCGGAACCCGTCCGAGACCGGGCCCGAATGTGACTCCAAGAGACTTGAATGGAGCACTGGAAGAGGCTGGCCCTGTCAAGACGCCGGAGGAGCCCAGAATGCAAGTGGTAGACCTGAGTCCTTCCCGCACTCGCGGGAGGACGGCGTCGCCGCAGCATCGACGAGGCACCCCCCAGAGGAGTGAAAGGAGTCCGACTCGCCAGAGTCGAAGAAGAAGCCCGACTCACCAGAGTCGGAGAAGAAGCCCGACTCACCAGAGTCGGAGAAGAAGCCCTTCCCGCCACGGGGAGAGGAGCCGGACTAGGAATGCGAGGAGCCGATCGCCGCGTGTCGTTCGACACGTGGTCAGACAGCCCCTCAATGCCTACGTCCTTGAAACCGCCGTGCCAACCAAGCTAAAGTTGCCGGCGTTCACATACAAAGGGGATAGCGACCCCACCGACCATGCCGAGGCCTTTGAGTCGTACATATCGGTGTGGGAGCAACCCGACGAAGTCTGGTGCCAAGTTTTCCCAACAACCTTGCATGGGATGGCTCAGAGTTGGTACAAGGGGCTGCCCGACGGCTCGGTATATTGTTACGCCGACCTAAGGGACGCCTTCTTAGCTCAGTACTCTTGCAATAAAAGGAGGGCCGTGGAGACATCGGACCTCCTGACTATCAAGCAGGAGGGAGGCGAGTCTCTCCGAAGCTATGTAAAGAGATTCGACGCTGGGTTCAAAGAGATTCGTGAGCTGAACAATGAGCCGGGCGCCTTCGCGATGAAAGGCCTCCCAAGGGGAGACTTAAAAAACGAGCTCATCAAGTGCGGCGGTTTGGGCTTAGACGCCGCTAGAAAGATGGCCGACCAGGCCATCAAGGTGGAAGACTATCACAAGACTTGGGTAGGTCACAGCGAGGCTGGGCACTCAGAGAAAAAGAGCCACCGGGAGGACAACCCGGATGAAAGACGCCGTGACAATAATAGGTCACGGTCGATAGATCTGCCCAGGGAAGCGAGCTCGGCGGGCGCCGGGGAGTTCGGGAACGTACCACCAAAGGCGGTGCGGTGGTGATGACACCCCCTGGTTGTATCTGCCGCCGAGGTCTTCGCCCGAGCAAGGGCGAGGGCCGAGAAGGGGAAAGGCCCCCAAGCCGAAGGGGGACGGTGACACGAGCCGATCGTGAGTACCACGGCCACACCGGTCACCTTACTGACAACTGCCGGCATCTGAAGAATGCCATTGAAGAGCTAATCCGGAAGGGGAGCCTCGGCAAGTATGTTGCCAAAGGCCAAAAGGCCAAAAGACCGAGGCCGGCGGTTCAAATAAGAAATCCGTCTTTGAACGGATAGGAGTGATCCATTTTGTCATCGGAGGCAACGAGAACGGTGGGTCCGCTCATGGGCATAAACGGCACCTGAACGAGCTGTATCAGGCCATCAACTTTGTGCCCAAAACAGCGGTCCCCGCCTCCAACATCCCCGACATGACTATTGGGAAGAAGGACTACGAGGGAGTCATCGCCCCTCACAGCGACCCACTTGTAGTCCACTTGGACATATCCAACCACCTGGTCAAGAGGTGCCCGATTGACACACAGCGCCTACACGAACATCATGTTCGGGAGTGCTTTCTCAACCTTGTCCGAAGGTTGAAGACTTGAGCCCCGCACCAATCCGTTGTACGCTTTTCCGGGGCCGGCCTGGTACCCACAGGGTTGATCGGACCGCCGGTGATGTTCGGCGAGGGGAATGCGGCGAAGAATGTCCTATCTGAGTTCGTAGTCATTGACGGCTCGTCCGCCTACAACGTCCTCATAGGCCGCGTCACTCTGAGCGAGGCTGATGCAGTAATGTCAATCCGAGCCCTGACACTGATGTATGTCTCGGACCGGGGGGAAGCGCATAAGCTCGTCTCCAAGGACGAGAAGGACGAGGTGGTCAACACCCAGATATCCGCCAGAGGGTGCAACATGCAATCCCTCAAAGTGGCGAAGAAGTCAGGGAAGGGGAAGAGCCCATCCTCGCAGCAGGAGGGCGATCCGATGAATACCGACGTCGGCATGGTTGAAGGAACCCCGACCGACCAAGAAGAGCCGCATCCCGGCGTATGGGAAATAACTACGACGGGTCCCCCACGGCGAACGGCTCGGGAGAGCGCCATTCTTATCACCAGCCCAAACGGGGACGTGTTTGAGCACGCCTTGAAACTTACCCTCTCGACCTCAAACAACGAATCCGAATACGAGGCGGTGATAAAGGGAGTCAAGTTAGCTAGGGCTGCCGGGGCGGAGCACGTCGTGGTGAAAACATGCTCACTATTGGTGGCCAGCCAAATCAGAGGAGAATGTGAGGCTCGAGACGACGGGATGGTAAGATACATGGAAAGGGTAAAAGCCGACACCGCCAAATTGAAGTCCTTCCAGATACAGTACATTCCCAGGTCTGACGCTCCCTCAAGACACACCGGCTGATAAACATGGAGGGTGCGCCTTTGATAAGCCATTGGGACGGACAATCTCGGAAAAATTTTGTATAGCGGCGGAGGTGCCCGAGACAACTGTGGGCACCCCGACGCATGTTTATTTCTAATGAAGAAAGGTCCCAAGTTTTCCATCAAAGTGTTCATTTCCCCCCATAGTCACTATCAAGAAGCAGGCGCCGTCGCAGTCACCCCAAGAAGTAGACGCTACGGCAGTCACCCTAAGAGGTAGACGCCGCAGCGAGCCACTCCAAGAGGTAGACGCCACGGCGAGCCACTATCAAGAAGCGTGCACCGTCGCAGCCACCCCAAGAAGTAGACGCTACGGCGAAATCACCCCAAGAGGTAGACGCCGCAGCGAGCCACTCCAAGTGGTAGACGCCACGGCGAGTCACTATCAAGAAGCAGGCGCCGTCGCAGTCACCCCAAGAAGTAGACGCTACGGCAGTCACCCCAAGAGGTAGACGCCGCAGCAGTCACTCCAAGTGGTAGACGCCACGGCAGTCACTATCAAGAAGCAGGCGCCGTCGCAGTCACTCCAAGAGGTAGACGCCACGGCAGCCACTACCAGCGCAGTTGATACTCGCAAAAGCGATCAGCATGCCTCAGGAACGTTAAACACAGTTGAGATACGCATTCTAACTGCCTCGGCCAGACCGAGGTAGAAACAAAAGAAGCGCTCAATTAATAACGTAAGAAGACAATTCAGACGAAGACAAGAAAAGACCTCGGCCAAGCCAGAGGCAAAATAAGCAAACTCTTATTAAAAATGACCAGGTTACAAAGTGAGGAAAATACAGACGACGGCCGTCCCCATAAGGATAAGCCAAAACACAACCTACCAAAGTTGTAAAAAATACAAGGAAAAGAAAGGCAAAAGGTTACAGACATATCATTTAAGCGCCAAAAGATGGCAGGGAGGAAAGGCTTAATAATTGGCCCCCGAACAGCTAAAGCTATCCGAGGCGCCGGGTGAGCCTGGTAACGACCGCTCGTCTCCCTATGCTCATTCTTTGCTTGCCATCGGCGAGTTAGCAATCGTCCTTAATGGGCGACCCGAAGTCGTCTCAACACCTCGGCGACCTCACGCCGCCTTCATCCTCTCGGCTTCTTCCTTGGCCGCCTTAGCCTTCTCAGCAAGGGCCGCCTTCTCCGCGGCCGCCTCTTCCTCCTTCTTCACCCTTACCTCCTCCTTGGCCTTTTCCTTCGCGGCTTCCTCCTTAGCTTCGAGCTTGTCATCAAACAGCTCGCCAAATCTATCCCACGGAAAGGAGCCATCGAGAGGGAAGAGCTCCTCAATCACTTCCCTGGCAGCTTCCTCGGCCGTGTCCCGCGATCAAGCGCACATGTTAGGGAGAAGAACGGTTTGGAGTCTCTCAATGTCCTCCTCCCTTTGGGCAATGATAGCATCCTTGTTCCGGACCACCTTCCCCTGGGCCTGGAACAAGCCCCTAAATTCGTTCCTCTGTGTGAGGTAAAGGTCGGCGTGCTTCTGAACGAGGTCACGCATCTCCCGCAGCTTAGCAGCTTCAGCCGCCGGCCTCGGCCTTGGCTCTCTCGGCGAGGACTTCCTTTCAGCGTCCTCCCCCCGTTTTCTCTCGACGGACGCCTCTTGACCTCGGCCTTGGCCCTCTTAGCCTCCTTGTTCGCCGCGTCAAGTTCCGGCCTTAGCCGCTCGAGCGTGGGGCGACCTCGGCCATGGTCTTCTCTGGCTCCATAATGTGGGAGCCGGCTAGCTGAGTCCATTTCGCCAGCCTCTTGCCTATTCTCATCCCCTCCGCCACAAGCTCGGTGGGGAAACCTTCGAAGTGGGGGATCGACGGTGACATTCCTATCACCCGCCTTCTCAGGCTGCTTCTCCAATTGCCGCACAGTGAGAACGGCGGCTGCCGACGGTTGATCTACAAAAAGTCAATTAAAGCATCCGTGTCAGTATACATGGACATATCGGAGAGCCTGTCATCAGGAACGCCTAATGAACCGGCTAAGTCTAAGCCACAGGATATATCTGTACCATGCTTGGCTTTCTTGGTCGGAGGGCCCATTTCCTCGCCGCCCTCAGTAGCAGCAGCAGCAGCAGGGGTAGACCTCTTCCTCTTAAGGACAAGGGGAGATCCCTCCGCATCGGAGTCCTCCCCATTGGTAATGTCAACAATCACCACCGTCTCCTTCTGGACTGAAGGGATGGGAGGTGGAACTGATGTCGATGCCGTCGCCGCCGAAGATTTCGTCTTCCGCGTCCGGCGCGACACGTTACTAGCAACCTTCGCTTGGGCCGCCTCCACATTCAAACCTTTCAGCTGCTGATCCATGAGATCATTCGGCGACGTTCTGCGATCACGGGCCAGAGCCTTAGGATGCAAATCAGCAACGGTCTTGTCCTTGTGCAGCCCCATTCTCCGAAGGGTATCCTCAGACAGGTCCGGTCCAAAGTGGTCTGCAAAGGAAACAAAGCAAGAGTTAAGTAGAAATAAATCAAAGATCAAGAAGCAGAAACATTGAGAGCAGAGATGGGCCTCACACCGGCCCCACTCACCCTGCGCTAGGGCCGGTATGAGGCCGACATGGCAGAGCAGCTCATCCTGAAGAATGATCTGCGTCGGGGGAATCCATCTTTTCGACACCCCACTCTTGTCCGTCTCAAAGAGCCTCATCGCCAGCTTCTCATCCTCATTAAGAGGGACCTTGCTGGCGTCCATCTTAAGCTTTTTCCGGGTGACCCATCTGTCATGCTCCGCCTCAGTCTCGCACCGCAAATTAACTTGATGCTGGAAGGACCGGGGCAGCGGATAGTCATCCGGTACCTCAACGTACACCCACCGATCTTTCCAGTCCTTGCAGGAGGAAAGCTTATCGACGGAGATATAACCCGGCTCCACTTGCACGCTGTACCATCCGACACGACCGGGAAACGACGGCCGAAGGTGGTGAAGCCAACGGAATAAATTAACCGTTGGGACCTCCTCCTTGAAGAGACAGAGCCAGACAAAGCCGACTATGGTCCTAATAGCCAACGGGTGCAGTTGGGCCACGGCGACGTTCATGGCTCTAATGATAGCCATGACGTAATCATTCAGCGGAAATCGGAGCCCGTACTCCAAGTGCCGGATGTATACGCCGGTGCAACCCGGTGGGGGACAACAGATGGCCTGGCCCTCCTCAGGGATAACAATTTTGTACCCCCTGCCAAAGTAGAAATGGCCCTCGAAAAATGTCTCGCCGGAACAACTGGCGAACTTATGGGTCCATACACGGTCCAGGCGGACCTTACAGGCCTCGCCGTGATCCATAACGTACTGCCTCCCCTCATCAGGATGAGCCCTTTCGATCATCATCACCGATCATCACCGTCGTCATCATCATCATCATCGTCCTCCCAATCCTCCAAAGCTTTTGGATCGACTTCGGAGACGGAGACCTAGGGCCCCTGCACCTTATCGGGATGGCATCTAGCATCTCCTCCTCATCAAGACGCGGTGGGGAACCCCCGGCGCACGGTTACTAGGACCGGCATCGCGAAGACATGATTCACAACGAAAACTTAATGAGAAGAATTAAAAATTTGATTGTTTACCTTGAAGAAAAATGCTACGCCGGAGTAACAAGTCTGAAAGCTAGAGAGAAGTTTCGTCAAAGAAGGCTAGAAAGAAGAAAATTTTATAGAAAATGAAATTGGTGGCCAATTTCGGGACTAATCGCCTATTTATAGGAAAAGCCCATGAAGAAGGACCAATCGGGCACACCCATGAAACGTCACCAATCAAAGAAACGGACACGTGTCGGACATGCAACCACGGAATGTCAATCGTTGCAACGCTTGAACATCAATCAATGCAACAAAGGACCAAGCGTCTTCAACACGCCCCTTCAAGGCTCTCTGCCTATTCATCTTCCTCAACAAATTCCTAAGTATCCGTTTCTCCGCCGGCCACACGATCAACCAAGCCAGAAAGCACCGGCCAGGGGGCAATCAGAAACAACCGGCACTCTCCACCCTGGTCTCAGCCAGCGTCATTGCCTTTTCCACATCGGATGTCCATTACACAACCATGTGGAGGGGGGATATGGTACGGCCATGATACGATCAAGCCGAGGAAGAAGAAGCCGGGGCAGAAATTTTTACTTGCGCATAATATACGCTCAACATACATCGGAGCCCATACCACGGCATAGACTACGCTGGGGGCAAATTGATGGGGCATATTCTCCACCCGCTGACCAGTCAACATATTGAGCAAGGTCAAAGATATCCACAGCAAGTCAACGGCTTAGACAGCCTAACCGACGCCACCTGTCGGCCTATCTCTTGTGCCTCGGCGGGGACAACTAGCCAGCCGAGGCACACATCCGCGAACTCATATCCAAGACCCCTCGGCGGTGAGTCAACAGGGCCCGCCGGCCTGCCATGGGTCCCTCGGCCGAGGGTAGATCAGTCTTTCCACCTACTAGCCACTTGGCCACTACGTGACAAAAGGTGAAAGTCTATAAATACTCCTCAACTATCATTGAGGAAAGGATCCACAATTTAACCTAAGAATCACTATTCATCTGGTAATATCTTCCTTATCTCTCTACAATAAATACTTGACCAAGTAACAACAACTTATATCTCTAAGTTTACTGACTAGAGCGTCGGAGTGAGTTCGCTCGGCCCAAAGCCGAGCCCTCAGTTTGCTCATTGTTTCAGGAGACCGCAAGGAGGATTCAACCAAAGACGACATTCTACAAGCACGGGTGGTAACGTATAACTGCTCTGGAATTACACCCGGAACAGTATCAATGATGAAATAAATTCCGATTTCATTTGATATTCAAAAAAAAAAATCAACTATCTAAATTTTTAAATTTTCTAGAGATAACCCGTGATTTTCACGGGTAATAAAACTAGTTTTACTATAAAAATGATCACATAAAGCCGTCTGAAACCTTCAGACGGAATTAATCCGTCTAAAATGAGAATTAGTGATATTAAAGATGACACTATAAACCTACTTTTGATTCTACAACTAAAAAGATCCATTAGCCTATACCCAATGTCCTTTTGATTTAGTTCTTTTTCCTTTAGACCACCCCCAAGCAAGGTCATGACCTAGGTCATGAGGGGGTGGGTCATGTTAATCAGAAATTAAGCAAAGGATTAAGACGACCCAAGGTGTGGAGAAGGTGTGCAGAGGTCATCCCATGACCTTCTTCCATATTCTTGACCTTGTCGATGACCCAACACATGTCATCTTCTCGTTTGTTCTCCAAAAATAAAAAGGATAAAGGCAATTAACTTGTCAGCCGACCTGCAAACCATCCCGTCATTTCTGTGAATAAGTAACAGATTCAATAACTAGTTAATTACAAAACTAAATGAGAAATATATATTAAATTTTAATAGAAAAAAATATGAGCATATAAAAACCGGCTTAATTTTTTTATTATCTATAAAATGAAATCAATTTTGACATATTTTGAGTTTTGACCTAATTAAATCCGCGAAAGTGGTAATTAGGCCCCTTAACTCTGATCAATTGTGAAATTAGGCCCCATAACTTTTATTTGGAGCAATCAAGCCCCTTAAGTTTCATCAAAAGTGAAATTCAACCCCATTTTTTAAATTTACACAAGAATTTTAATTAAAAACAATTTATATTAGTATTAAACAATTTATTAAATAACTAAAAATTACTAATTGCAACTTTACGAATTTTTACATAATTTATTAATCATTGAAGAACACTTTTACATACATATTTAGTAAATTGTTTATAATTTAATAACATTCATACATATATAATAAATTATCTATATATTATAAAATTCAAAATAAAATAATTCTCAATATTTAATATAAATATAAAAGTTCTAAAATTATAAAAAAAAAAAATTTATATTTGATAAATTATATTAAAAGTGATATGAATATAAGAATTTGGTGAAAATTATGAAAATGGGGTTGAATTTCACTTTTGGTGAAACTTAAGGGGTTTGATTGCTCCAAATAAAACTTATGGGGCCTAATTTCACAATTGAACAGAGTTAAGAGGCCTAATTACCACTTTCCCGTAATTCAATCACTGAAAAGGTTATCGAAATAGAGTGTATTTATTTAGACACAAAACATTCAAATTAAAAAAAATTAACAATTAAGTTAATCAATTAATTACCTCAAGTAAGGTTGTAATGGTGATGGTCGAAGATATTCATAGAGGTAATCGATGATGGTGACGATCTGTAATTTGAAGATGTGATCTGGGTAGGTGTTGTTGATGACGTTGATGATGGATGATAATAGGATGAGGATGATTCAGAAAAGGGGAAGGGAGTAGCGTACGATTTTTGGTGAGGGAGTAAATAGTTCGGGGGAAGAGAGTATTATTTGGGGAAGGTGCAATCTAGTTTACACAAATTGAAGACGGACACCTTGTGACGGATAGTGTCCGTCCCAAACAAGACTCTTTATATAGTTTAATGTACGACATAAAATTGAAATATTTAGCATATTGGAGCATTTTTATTTTATTTTATTTTATTTAGATATATAAGAAATTGTAAAATTGAAATTAACTTTTATAACTTGTTATTTTGTTAATAATGTGAAGTGAAAAAGTAAGAGAGATTTTGGTGGGGTAGAGAATGTGGGCAAATGATTGAATATGTGGGAAAGTGGAAAACGATTGGGTTGATGACCTAGGTCGTGAGCTTCTGCAAGGGAGGGTAAAAGTGAGTCGAAATTAATAAGGTACGATTAAGAGTAAAACGGGATGATGACCTAGTTAAGGCGACCCTTGCTTGGGGATGGTCTTACTTACTCCTTTTAACCAACAGTTACCTCAAAACATTTCTTTAAAGGGTGGAATGACCGTTTACTAGGTTACTATTTATCGTACTAAAACCCATAATTCTTTCTTTATTTAGTACAAGTGAAGTGTCATTTCATAGTTTAAAAGAAGATTATTACCTACGGGTTATAGACTAACGGTCGGTCAATAGTCCTATGAAAATTCTTATATCCAACGGTCAGTTTTGTTGAGCGGTCTATATCTCTCATATACAGTAACTTTGGGTGGTCCATTATCTAATATTAAACCGACATGCATGCATGTTTTGACGTATGTAAAGAATCTACGTTGCTGTTTATGATATGAATGTTGCTTTGCTTAGCTTAGCTTGTAGGAATGAAGCTGCTGCTTCTGCTGCAAATCTAATACTCCTACTTCACACTTCAATTTCTGAGTAAATAATGATAACTATTTTGAATTTCATTTACCGATTCTTATTTAAGACTGTTTTAACTTAAGACGGCTCATACATCCGATTATAGTTGTGAGAGCATTACAAGAATTTAGTGCTCGGACGACTAAAATTCGCAACCGGTATCCATTGCCAGATCTTGGTCTTATACTCTTATATGTTATAAGCAAGTTTAGGGTGTTTTAATTTGTAATGTTATGTTATAAGCAAGTTTAGCTTGTAGGAATGAAGCTGCTGCAAATCTAATAGTACTTCACACTTCAAATAAACTTTGTAAAAACAATCATGTGTTAGAATTATTGTGTATGCACGAATAAGGATTGACAATAATGAAAACCGCACCGAATCGCTATGCTTTCCTAATAGAACAATTCGACCCTTACTTTAGTGTCTGGGTTGTATCGAACTTTCTATTGAGATAAGACGGTTGCCCTCTCGTATTCGACCTTTGAATACGAGAGATATAATTAAGAAGTATTTTGTTGTAGAATGTTATATGTTCCTTGATGCAGTAGAAGATTTCGTTTCACTGTAACTTTTCCTTCTCATCCCTTTGTCTATTTATAATAACAAAAGAGGGTATAGGGAGATGTATTTCTGAAGAGTCACAACTCTTCAGAAATTCCAGTTTCAATTAATTAAAACCCGAGTAATTTAATTACTATCAACCTCCGTCATAGTTATTCGAACCGAATAACTATACCGTAATTTCGTAAATAATTATGCGAGTGTACACTCCGTACTTCCCGAACTCACATTATATTATTTAGAAATTACCCATCTACGAACCAATCTTAATTACGCTAAATGAACCGGTAATTACTCTTAAATCACCAACATCATGACCATTTAGAATTTCACCGATCCTTAGCTTGGCTTGTTTAAGATTGTATTAATTGAAGAAGGTTCTTACATCTGATTGAAATTGAGGTGGAAATAAAAGGAGGTTGTGAGAGGTTTTATGCTACGCTAAGACGGTTTAAGTAAAACTAACTGTGAGAATTTATGGCAAGTCTAGCTAGGGGTGTTGTAATTTGTAAATGTTATGTATGTTTGATGACGAATATTTTGATGAGACGAATTCTTAGGGTTTGCTTAGATGAAGGGAAATAAAATGATGGAATTAACAAGAAGGCTACTATATTTGTTTGGTTAGCATATAGGGTTAGATAAAAACATAGCGAGACAGAAATTGAAGGGTGTATTTTCGGTCCTTAGTCTAATTAGAATGTCTCAAATATCGGAAATATTTGGAGAGAAAACTCTATCTATCTTGTCCTCTAATTAATCTCCTCCCCTCTGGTTCCTTACCATCAAATGTCGTTATTTAAATACACCCTAAGAAGGATTATTGCATTAACTATAAGGTTTTCATATGTTTTGTTTTTATTATATATGTGAATTATTGTTTATATCAAATTAACTAAACAAGAAGTCAGTAAATAATGTTACAAAGAAAAAAGAATCGTGAGATCACAAGTTTGTAACAGTCACAAGTAAGATTTACTAATGTACATAAATTAGGTTTTGCAATACACAACATATATTCATGACTTTTGTTGAGAACACAGTGTTATGAAGTCTATTGAGTAATGACCCCTAGAGTTAGGGTAGTGTCCCAGCAGCTTCGAAATGGACTAGTCCCTTCTTGATTATTAACTGGTTTGTCACTGTTTATGACTTAATATTTACACTTTAAAGCTTCTATCCTCTGGTCTGTCACCTCTATACTTCTGATTTCTATAAGTTTCATAATTTTTGCCCACTGGTGGCAACTTATCCCTTCAAGTCCCCCATAAGACACCTGTTTTAATACCCTGCAGTCCTGCACTATATTGTAGCGTAAAACTGAGAGTTCGATACTAATCTCTTAATCACGGTTTCATAAAACGCGTTGTTGACGAACATTTTTCATTAGGTCAATGATAACGTTAAAGAGATAAAATACTAAATATTATTTTAATACTCGCTTGGGATGGGGTAACTATTATTAAAGCAATAGAACACTAAACAAAGACAAAATAGGAGGAGATAAGTGGTACTAGAGAAACAAATATAACAATGTAATTAATGTCATTGCATGAGCACTTAATAAATCAACTGAACTTAAACAGAGGTTTCGTGTTCAAGTTTCAAAGGTTTTGTGTTCGAGTCTTGAAAACGTAATACGTATTGAAACTCCCGAGGGAGAATTTTGCGTCTTAATGGTCGTACTCGGCTCGAATCTGTACTAAATCAGATGGTCTAACCAAAAAAGAATAACATTGCTTATCACATTTCATTATATCCACTTTTCTACATCTTATTTTAAGTTTTGCTGCTTTATCACCATATTATTACTCCCTCTAACTTAACACATTGTTTAAATTTGATTAAAATGTTCCTCACAAAATAATACTAAAAGTGTAAACATCTGTTGAGTCGAGGAGTCTTTTTTTTAGAGACACCATCACGATATTATTACCTCAATTTTAAGAAGAATTTGTTGTCATGAATTTGTTCTTTTTTTTTTCTTTTAAGAAAAACAATCCTCTTTTTATATTAAACAATCCTCTTTTTAATTACATGGGAGTCCCTTGGTTTCTGAAATTAATATATAGTATCAATACTATATATTAATTTCAGAAACCAAGGGACTCCCATGTAATTAAATAAATCTATACACATTAATTATACTATATAGTTTTAAATCGCTAGCGCCGTGTGATGGACCTGAACAAGACTTCAATGTAAATATTATATAGTTTTAGTTAAAATTATAAATTTAGAGAATATTAGAATATGACGAGTTTCCTTAAATAAACGGGTCCCACTAATGATATTAATTAGTAAATATGTTAATTATTTAGTAAATCAATTCAGATTTCCAAAAAAATATAATATTCCATAATTCATTAGATTTGTTATTTAATTAGTAAATAATAATGATTGCTCTTAAATGATATTCTAATCTAATATTTCATATTTATTTAAATATATAACTCTAATACAACTAGATAATCAACTATTATGATAGTAACCTTCCATGTGAGTAGTAAAAGTAACAATAATATATAGCAACAGGAGTAGTGAGAGTCATACTAGCAACAACGGGAGTAGTGAAATTAACAATAATAAATGCGGGAGTAGTGAAAAAAAAATAATGACGGCGGGAGAAGTGAAAGTAATAGTAGTCACAACACGTGTAATGAAAGTAACAGTAGGAACAACGGAAAGAGTATGAAAAATTAACTAACAATTCGATTTTAATAAAATATTAATTTATTTAAATATACGAGATTGACAAAACTAACGGGTTAACCGTAAAAATAGCAGGAATAGTAAAACAAACAACAGTAACCGAATAAGTAGCGAACGTAATAATATTAACAGGGGATGTAGTGAAAGTAATAATATTAACAGTGGGAGAGGTGAACGCGTCTCATAATTTGTTGATTAATTTTACCTCTCATCATAATTTCAATATATAAATTGTAAATGTATGTGTTAACCAAATTTAGAGAAATCATATTTCATAGAAAATAAAATTTAAACGTTAAATAAAGGTAGTCCGGGCGTAGCCGGGCACCAAACCTAGTCTATATTAATAAAAGAAGCTAAATTATATATCAATTCATGGGGAAAACAACTAAATTATTAGTATCTTTGTGACAAAAAAAAAGAAAAAAAAACTTTCCAATAAATAATTTGAAAAAGAATTATAAAATGACACAATTTGAGTATATTTTTTTTTGTGATATAAAAAAATCAGTAGAATACACATCTCATAACATTAATCAATCCTTTTAATTAGTTTTTTCAGTTTAATTTTTTTTTCTCATACCCATACACAAGGATACAAAAGTGTGAAAATTGAAAATCTATAAATATTATACTAAAAATAATAAGAATTTATAAATACCGTGCAAATTAGCACGGGCTCTATACTAGTTCCTACTAATTGTGTTAGTAGAACTTTGATCATCCTAGCTAGCATATAAAGGTATATAGGCAAAGATCTATTGGTTAAGAATAGCATAGATCCAATTGTTTAATGGCAAATCTTGTTTCAAACGGTGTAACGGTCCAGTAAGAATCCGCTGTCCCACTTTTGTGTCTCATTTTATGTGTCACTCCACTTATCTTTTGACACGTCACTTGCTGCAAATAAAAAATATGCAACATATATGCTAAAGTGTTGATGTGTCAAAATGTGTATGGAGTGGGACATAGAATGGGACAGAGGATCCTTACTGGTAACGGTCAATTCCATCTGAAACAAATATGACGGGATTTTGTAACATGTTATGGTTAAACATAACCACAATAGTTCAGCTAGTGTTACAATTTATAGTAACTTGTTTTCCAAAAGTGGTCACATTTTGTTGTACAATGGTCTTAAAATCTCGTCTTATTATTTCAGACAAAAATAGCCGTCTGAAAGAGAAGGGAGACCAACTGGTGTTTAATTATGTGAAGGACATGTATCCTTAAACCATGAGGTCGTGGATTATGAATATACGGAATTTGTGTTTTTGATGTATTATTCATCTTACATTCATTTTTTTTTTCTTAAAAATGTTTTATTTAAATGGATAGAAATATACTCCCTCCTATTCTAGATAAACTTCCCTATTTATGGGGGACACTAGAATTAAGGAGGGGGATTAAAATAAGGTAAAGTATTGTAGCGGGGTTTGGTAATTGGAGAGAGGGAAGGTATTGTGGGGTATTATTGTGGGTGGGTGATTAAAATAAGTATTGTTGTGGGGTAAGTTGATTAAAATAAGTATTGTTATGGGGTGAGATGAGGTATTGTTGTGGGGTAAGGTGATCAAAATAAGTATAAAACTTTACTAAATAAGGAAATAGGGAAGATATTGTGAATAGATGAAAACGGAAAGAGGGAAGTTTATGTAAAATAGGAGGGAGTAACATTTTTTTAGAATCGCTAATTAGATTTTTAACTAATTTTTTTTAGCTAAATTCATAGCATTTGTATAAATCCTTGGGGATTATTAGGTGCTTAATAAATACTATCTTCCATATTCCAGGAACACTGTTACATTTAGCCTTCATAGTCTTTACATTATTATCACGAATTTAAATCGAGAATAAAGATTAAAACGATTTTGAAAACCGAAGTAGAAGTTAAGGATTCGGAATACCTTCAAAGTAAACCAAGTATTTATTAAGTTTACCTTGACTTTGTATTATGTTTCGATCTTCCTTTTGTTTTTCATTTTTCCCTTTTCTATTTTTTTCGCATTTTGAGGTATGCGTTCACCCATGGAGGGTTCTAAAGGATGATTCATGTCAGCCGACCCCAAATTATTTTGGGATTAAGGCTCTGATGTTGTTGTTGAGTCTTTGCTAGGGCTATTAAGTTGGTGATAATTTGTTCCATTTCTTTCGAGGTGATTTAAAAGTCATTTTTCATGTATGTTTCATCCATTTCGAGTAGTTGATTGACTACTCCCTCCATTCATCCGTTAAAAGTATTTTCCATTTCTTTCGAGGTGATTCGATAATACATACTAGACGATAGTGCTATGTTCCTAGCGTGTGACGGACAGTGTACATGGAACAAACGTATATATGGTATAGAACTCATGTTATCAATTTTATGCATCAATGTAGGCATGGAATGATCTTTATTTCTGTCAGTTTGACTGTTGCAAATCTTGCAACTACACTACTATTGTGGATACCTCTACCTAGATTCTATATGCTTCCTCTTCCTCTTTTGCCTCTTCTATTTTAGTCTTTGATTTACTTAATAAATAGTCAAGTGAAAGTATTTAACCAGTATGCACTTTTCAAAGAGGTATATATGGTAGTTACCAATTTACCATTAGTAGAAAAACCCCTACCGTGGCGGTCCTAAATGACTTTTTATGGCGGTTTTTAGAAGTTTAGGGTCCGTCGTATATCGCGGCGTCGTATAAACTTTACAACGGTTGTACAACCGCCGCTATTGCTCACTTATTGTGGTGGTTGACGGTTGTTATAAAAACCGCCATTATAGACTTATATAAAACGACGGCTGTTAGACAAGAACCGCCACTATAATTCATCTACAGTGGTGGTTATTTTCTGAAAACCGCCACCATAGGTATGTCAATAATAACTTACTATCTCAAACCCGATACTATATATTCTCTATAACGTCGATTGTTGTTAAAGAACCACAACTAAAGGTAATTATGACGTCGTTTGTTAATAAAAAACCGCCACTAAAAGGTGAACTAATAGTAAAGAACCGCCACAAATAGCTTCTTAAATACATTTTACGTTGTTTCTTATTAGAACCGCCACGGTAACACCGATGTAATAGGGGTTTTTTCTACTAGTGTGTACGTAATATAACAAGCGGTTTCACAATTACTTTGTATGATTATCTAAAACAGTCTTACATAAATTTTTGTTTTTAACAAATTATATATATATATAAGGATTTTCATAATTTAGCAAAGCTTGTTCATTACAACTTTTACAAGGATCCAAATTGAAAGAAACAAACAATTTGAAGCACAAGTAGTACTTCAAATATAGCACTAGTACTTATTATTAGTACAAACCGTAGCATGCATATTAAATTAAACCATAATAATAATAATACAAACTCCATTAAACCATACTTAGTTTTTTTTCTTAATTACCTAATAATCCTAATTAAGTCACTCTCATAATACTCCTATCATACATAGAAGGTAGGTAGGGAGGACAGTCTTATTTTCGTAGTTATATTAGGATTTAATTAAGTAGACGTATTTAGCGTCTTCGAGCAGCGGTTTCTCGTTGGCAATTGAAGTAGACAGCAGCAACAGGAAGTCCAAGATTGTTGTTCTCAGCAAACGTGCGAGTGCAGAATCGATCTCGAGTGGTCGGAGTCCCAACGCTTGCCCTACGCTTCTGCTTGAACAGTAGGAACACAAACCTGTGGATTCCTATGTTTGGCCTTGGCATCTCATAGCTTACAATCTCTTTTCCTATATTAAAAACCCAATTTAATTCCGTCATTAATCGAATCATATATACCCTCTACGTCACACTCAATAGTTAACCTCATTTCGTATTTGTTATGTAGAAAATTTTGAATATTGAGGGTTATTGAAAATATTCGGATTTTCTAACATGTGCCCTCAGGGCACATGTTAATAACTTAATTAGAGAAAGTTTGTTGAGAATATTTCACTAATTATGGTAAATGTAAGTTTGTATATGTATTTTTCATGATTTATTCTCAACAAACTTTGTCTAATTAACTTATTAATAGGGCACATTTTAGAAAAACCCATGAAAATATTATAGTGTTTTAAATTATGCGTCTATATATTAGGTTTAGATGAAAATTTATATGATCGATGATCTTACCAAAAGTGGCATCCGTTGTGCCTGGAATGTCTGTCACAATCCTGTAACATACACAATACTCGGTTATATATATACACATACAATAAATAATACTGTATATAATATAATATAATTAGTGAAAGTACAATAATAATACACAGTGTAGTATAATTGGTAAAAGTTTGATCACAAATTATAATCAATGCAACTACCAGTGTAAATGCTCTTTCAGATATGGATCACTTGGCCCGGGAACATCCGGATCAGTCATAATCTGCTCAAAATGTAAACAAATGAGTTAAGGTTACAATGATTAACATCTTAATTACAATAACATAAACAAAAAAACGACTTAGGTCTTAGGTTGGTACGCTCGGCTTGATCAAAGTTCAAAACTCGTCATTATTAAAACTAAAATGATGATTATATATGAATCCTACCATGGGTGATTTAGTGATTGTTTATATAAAGGGATTTATGAAGTAAAGATGACAAAGTGAAGAAAATTTTCATGTCTTCACTCTTAGTAAACCATAATCGAGAAAATTCAAATATGGTCGTTCTGGGTGGTATTCATGGTAAAGGTTCAAAATATGTATGGTGAAACAAGGATTTATATATGAATGGGAAAACAATCATATCGGGAAGATTCAAGTATCGTTATACTGGGTGTTACTCGTGATAAAGGTTCATAATATGTAGGCCAAGTCGAGGATAGATGAATAATATGAACCCTACATACCATGATATATGCATGAGGAAATAGTTTATAACAAGATTATAATAATTATTATAAGAACATGATGACATGATTAAAGGGAATTATTATTGAAATAATAATAAAATTAAATTACCAAAGTGAAGAAAGTTTTCATGTCAGAATCATGAACTTGAACCCTAGGCTTAAGAGTGACAGAAGAAGGGAAGAATTCATGACCATTATAAACTTGTTTGTTAGAATTATAAGTGACAGACATAGTTATAGATGGACAAAAAGGGTCAATGACATCTCCCACTACTCTACCAATTATAAGAGGGTTTGACTTTGCCATTTTCTAAGATGATTATTGGTTAAAGTTATGTTTTTTTGGTGGTGTTTTTCGAGAAGGGTTTTTTTTGGAGAAGGTTACTCTTGTATTGATGCAATTGGTGGGGGTATGATCTCATTGTATATATAGGGCCATAGGGGTGGTAAAGTTATGCTTTTGCATCATTTATTGAAAAATTAAATATATTGTGGGGGAGGTATGTTGTATTATAGTTGAAAATTCTGTGTATTATAATTCTGATCTGTTAAGTGACGCGTTATAAAGTTATTTTTTTTGAATCACTTTTAAAGGTTATTGCGTTGAAGTATTGGAATTTGATAGGACGTGAAAGGAATGCCCACTCGGTGATGATTTGAACTTTTAAGAACTATCACTCCAGTTTAGCTGGCGGTTTTGTGTTTAATGATGAAAAAATTAAGGTATTATATATATGTTATGTCTTTAATTGAATTTTTGTTGTTCATCCTTGACATATTGTGGTGAGAGGGTGGAAATAAAAGTTATGGTGTAAATGAAATATATTATGATCAGGGGTATGTAAGTGTAGTATTATAGTCGGAAATTTATTTTTAAATACAGTTTTTTTAACATGTACCCGTAGGAGATATGTTAAATACTTAAAGTAGCTGAAAAAGAAAGTTTATGATGCATATCATAGAAAAGTAAAGTGTAAAGTTCCTTCTTCACTTTCCAATACAATCTTTATTTTTAAACTTTTTTTCTTAAGATATCTTAAGGGTATATGTAAGAAAATCTATTTTAAATATCATACATTTTGTTTTAATAACTCAGCGTATTCTAGTATGTTAGATGAGACGTTATAAAGTTATCTTTTCTAAATCACTTTTAAAAGTCACTACATTATTGCAATATTGAGGTAGGTTGTGAAAGGAATGTCGTCACTTCTGGTTATGATTTGAACTCTTAGAGGAGGATTGTCACTCCAGTAGTCCAGACCAGCTTGCGATTTTTGTGCTTAATGATTAAAATTAAGGTATCATATATACTCCGTATTATGTTTTTGATTGAATTCTGGTTGTTCATCGTTGATTTTATCTACGTTAATTAGGTCGCTAATTTCAATTTAGGAGTCCCGTCACTAGGGAATTTTTTGCCTATGCATGAAAATATAATATTCATTTACTTTTCATATAGAAAAGAAAAATAGCTAACTCAAAAGAAAACAAGTGAAATAGCACATATATCACATGTGTTGTAATATAGGGAACCATTTTTTGAAACTTAAACGTTGGCAAAAGAATTAGCAATAAGGAAAATGAAAGGGCGCCACCGGGTGACACCCAATTTGGGCGCCACCCTCTCACATGGGGTGAGTGCGGGCCCCTTCAATAAAGAATGCTTGTGAGAGGGTGGCACCCAATTTGGGCGTCACCCGGTGGCGCCCTATCACTATCCCTTGCTAATGTGCAACTATAATCTTGATTGAGGAGTACCAACTCTGCCAAGGCCCGCTCCTATTTAAAAAAAAAAATGGCCGTCAAAGGCCCACTCCAATAATTTAAAATCGAATTACCTATTCCATAATTCCATTAACACAAAATACGGTAGTTTAGATTGTGTACAATTTATGTATGTTATATACTGTAGTATTTTTACTTATATAAATTTGGTACCTCATTAATTATTAGCTTTTTTATCATTATATTTTGCTTTGAGAAAAAAAATTTCAACTGAAAATTAATCAAGTGAATTGAATAATGCGCTGAAATGTATTTAATGAAAATATTTTTTATACGACAAAGTCAATAATTTCAATTTATGAATTTTCTCAAATTGTTTTGTCATGAAACTAATAATAGCAGTTTACAGTTTTTTTATACCGAGCATGGGTCAAATCATTATCTAATAATAGCTTCAATAAAAGATCTGGTTATTTATTGTTTATCAATTTTATTTTATCTTAGTTATAATATTATACGAGTAATTTTTTAGTGAAAATAATATAATTTGATGAAAAAATTAATTTTAATGAAAAGATAATAGTTTTATGAAATAAATTGTCAGTATTAGTTTTCTTATTTACAAAAAATGCATTTTAGAGGGAAAATTTTTGAGAACTTGTATTCTCTTAGTATCATATACTTCTCTAATGGAGTAGCCACATCCGCTTATGTGGCATCATAATTTACAAGCATTGTCCTACGTGGCAGTTTATGAGCATCAGAAAAAAAAAATCCTGCTATATTGTCAACGTGATTATTGTGGAAATTACATATATTTATATCCATATCTTTATATGATTATAAGATGTGATGAGATGGGATAATGGGCTATTCCATATATTTATATCCTACTCCCTCCTATTCACCATTTTCTTCCCTATTTCCTTATTCGGATTATTCGGGTTTTCTTCCCTATTTCCTTTTTTTGGGTTGATTTGTGTGGTCCAAATTAAATTACATGTGGGGTAGTGTGTTTTGTGTGGTCCAAAATCGGTTTCTTATTCCTTGTGCAAAAAGGAAAGGAGAAGAATATAGTGAATAGGAGGGGGTATATTTTTATATTTGTTTCCTAATTTATCTCAAACAAAGCAATTTCCATTGATAATTGATAAGTCCAAGTCAAAATGATTTCCTAAACAAAGCAACGTGATTTCAAAAAAAAGATATTTTGGGAAATAAATTAATATCTTCCCCAAAATAAAACTAAAATTATAAAATTTGAGAACTGATTGCTCATATTTTAGGGAAGAGAGTGAGTGGAATAAAAAAAAGATACTGAATGAAATCAATTAATATCCTCCTCAAAATATTGCTAATCAGTTCAACCCTACTACCTAAATCACTATAAAATTCAGTATAACCTAGACGTTTCCATCCATCACCATCGTTCATCGTTCATAATTTTTTTTTTTTAAAAAGAGAAAATTTCACAACTTCGCTAAGAGTTTGATTGAGTGCGGCTCAATGGATATAATTGTAGTCTCAATCTATCAAATTTAATTTTTTAACACAACTTTTTGATGATATTTTTATTAATCGAGTTGTCTAGCAATCTGTAATACACACGTTTTATTGTAAGATTATTTTATATTTTAAAAATGGTGTAATAGATAATTAAATGTGTACTAATGTTATTGTAAGTCTTGATCATAGTACTGAACACAATATAGCTCAAAGATAAATAATAATTCAAAAATAATAACTACGTAAATCTTTAATCTATTTATCTTTGCTACTATTAACTATATTCATCTAAATTCTAAAAGTAGACCCGTGAATTTCACGGGTTTTAACCTAGTATACTGTAATAGATTAGTAGGGGATGGTCTGTCGTAAATCGTGAAGTGGCTCCGACCCAATTTTATGTTTAGGACCATATTTCCTTATATGGTTTTGCATAAATGTAGTATAGTGGCAATCAAGTTTGTGTTGTAGTCACATATTTTTACTGTTTTAATTATTTATTTATCTTTTTTAATTTGTGAAAAATTTATTAATCAAAGGTAATATCAAACAAACCTTACTTTCAAAAAAAAAAAAAAAATATCAAACAAACCACTATTACGTTTTGCAATTGTACAATCATTTAGAGATTCAAGTGGTTATCGACCTTCCAATTATTCATACAATTATGTGTCAAATTTGGTTGAAACAAATAAAATTGTATTTGATTTGTCGGCTTTAGTTCATTAACCTCTAAACGAAGCTCCTCGAATCTTTTTAGTATTTGATTATTATGATTTATGCAATATTGCAATTAGTCTTGTGCAAAACGCTTTAACTTAAAATCAGTAATATAGCTAGTGAGTTACATACATATACCTCTAATATCAAAATCAAATACTCCGTATTAAACATTAGTTAATACTCCGTAACAAATTAATACTCACTCAAATTCATCGAAATTACGATAATTTCCAACCCGTTTGGCAAATGTTGCCAATTTCAATAAATAAATGCATGGAATACGAGTATCATGCAAAGGTGTGAGAAGAACCAAGTGTTAGAGAATTCATTAATCTCATTAATTTACATATTCATATATGTGATTATTTATTTAATCATAAAATAAATACTAGATCTTATGCATGCAAACATAAAACAAATTAGAGAAGAAATCACCACTTCTTACATTTGTGTTTCGGATATTAGGGCACCAACAAGATCTCTTTCTTGTTAGTTCTTGAGCTTCCTTATAATGGATGAACAAGGTTCAAATTAGAACCTCTTCCAAAAGCATATACCCAAGAAAATCCCTTAATAACTTATATAATTATGAACTAGTAATAATATAAGTCTTACTTAAAATATGACACAAAATATTAATTTTGTTCTCTTGTATTTTTCGGCCAAGAGAGGAAGGATTTTTAGAGGTTTTCATTTCTCTAAGTTTTCACAATTGTAGAGAGAATAATTATTTTCTTACACTAGAAAATATATGTTGAAGTAGTGAATGATTCATTAGAGGAAAAGCCCTCTATCTTTCTCTTTTGAAAACCGGTGGGGAGGGAGGAGTAGTGCCCAATGCATGAGCTTGTGTTTTTCTCAAGATCAACTAGGTTTGCATGGCTATATTAGGTTGTAATCATTGTGTTTTCCACTTAAAATAAAAACACAATATACACCTTAAACTCCCTCCAATTTTCAGCACATTTAACATAAAATGGATGGTCCATTTTATTTTGTCATTTGTCAATTGTGACATATGTGACATGTTACTTGACATGTGAAATTGTAATGTATTTTTAACATATTAAAAATCAACATACTCATAAAATATGTCATATACAAAATCCATTAGTAATTCGTAATCACTTGTACCAAAATGGTTTATCAAATTATAAATTACAACGTCTTGTATTTATAATAAATTATTCATTCAATTTCAAATGTTTCGCAAACAATAATTTTATCTAAGTAATAAAACAATTCGATTACTTAGACCGTATCTGTAACACCCCCATATTCAGAGGAGCCTTAACTAGGCTTTCCTTAACATATAAGGGCGCTACCATCTCGGTTGCCCGAGGATAGTAATGATCAAATGTCGATAAAAGAACTATTATGTTAAACTACAAGCGATTTAAACCAACAAACGATATGAAAGACACAACTCAAAGACTACTCGCTATAGCTATCGATTCTCGTGAAGACTCATCCCTGCCCGGACTCCAGCTATCAACAACATCAACACCTGCTAAGACGGACTGCTCACCATAAGGGATCACGGCAGACACATAACAAACAAACAACCACACAAGGTCAGTACTGAGATAAGACACAACGACAATAACTACAATTATCAACACAAAACAACGCTATCAACCTCATACACAACCACGATAACCCAACCAACTCTATCACTGACTGTCCACTGGACCAGCCCTGCCAGTGGGGGACCGCAGCCGTTCCCACCTAAGCCCCGCTCATCATATTGAGCGATAACCCTGTCCATTAATGTGCACATCCCCTTCCGTGGCGGGTTCCACGAAGGGCGAAACTAGGGCGTGAAGCCACTCCCGCAAGTGACTCCACTCAGCCGAGAACGCATCTCGTGAACCAGAGACAACAACCACAATCACAATCACAACCGTCACAATACAACTACGATATTAAACAATCACAATACAACCACAACGACCGACACACTAGACCATCTACAGAAACTGAGTAGGCGAACCTACCTTTAAGCAACTGCAACCAATCCATGTCGACAACCAACATATCCAGCGACCAAGCAAAGCCTATAACCACAATGCAATTATCTATTACTATCAAGCAAACCCTAACTGTAAAGGACAAGGACACGGATGATGATTATGACATACCTAAGAGGAGAAGCTCGACAAAAGACCGCTACCCGACTCAAGTGACGCTCTCCTAAGGCACAAGGAACTTCAAAAGGCTTCCATGGAGGTTTTGAGGTGAAGGGAAAGGAAAGAGGCGACTGAAGGATAGGAGGAAAGTGGCGGAAGTGATTTGCGGATTTAACAAAACGCGATATAAAACCCTCGCTGAAAACTCGGTACTCGATCGAGTAGCCAACATACTCGATCGAGTGCCCCCCTACTCGATCGAGTAACCTAGCTAATCGATCGAGTAGCCTCTACTCTATCGAGTACCACTCTTAACACGCAACCCAAGATGGTTTTGGCACGCAATTCTAAGACTACTCCCGCTCCCAAGGTCAGTCAATGCTGGTCAAAGGGTCTCTAAAAGGGCGGGTATCACAGTATCTCATTTAATCAAATTACAATAAGACACGTTAACTTTACTCACAAAATCATCCGTCAATTTTAAGCAATTTAATTATCTCGTATCGGCATACGATTAATTAAATAATCAATTAATAGTATTTCCCTATAGGTATGACCTAAGGGGATTAACTGATCACAACCGTCGCACGACAGTAATGTCAAACTCTAGTCAGCCAATCATTACCGATATGTGTGGACCAGTTGACTGTAAAATATTACATCCCACATGTATTCTTAAAATGAGATTTAAACATGTGATCATTATGATCAACAGTTGTGATCGCATTATTGTCGGAGGACACTTATTCCAACAATCTCCCACTTGTCCTCGACAAGTGTGCGTCACCAATTCTCTTGTCCTATTACTATCTCCCACTCAATGCAAGGTGTCTTTCATGTCGTACTTGCAAGTGATCATATCGAGAGTGGTTTCCTCGATCTGGAGAATAACTGATTGACCGGAGTTATCTACCATAGATACCTTCCGAGCGTGGCCACGCATTTCCAGTTCATTACTCCTCGAGTGGCCCTGAGATATTGTTTTAACCCTGACAAGAGGGTGGACAATTCCTATCGCACTATTCCCTTCGACTAGCCACAACCATCATAACCCAAAATATGCCCATTTGACCCCATTTACGAAGGTCGTAGTAACATAAATCAAAGTTAATCTTAAACTGTGCCACCTTAGGCGAACAGTCTTTAGTCAAAAGAATCGACTCATTAGAATACTATAGTAGCTCTCGCCACGACCAGGCTATATAAATTTGCCAGAACTCTATAAGCGGTCATAAGGCCCGACAAAGTGTTCCTAACAGTTTGCCAATGTGATCGACTAGTCATCTCATATGACTCTATGGCACTTGAACTTGCCATCAATCGCATCACACTCTAGTCACTTCGAGATGTCACCTCATACAAGTGAATATGGGCAAATACCATGTTAATCCGAGTTCACTTTAACGGGGTTCAATATTGTCTCTACAACCCGTTTGGATGTAACAAAGTATAAAAGAAGTTTTTAGATTTTAAAAACTCGAACGACAAATGTGATTATCACATATGAATAGTCAATACCTGATTACTACTTCATAATTTTATAATCCATTTTCATATTATATGTAGTTGTTCATCTCAATGCAATTTAAATGACATATGACATGACTCATCATGTAAAGCCTATGAGAAGGCTTTGGTTAGTAGGTTTTATCAACTTCTTGTACCTTACTCAACCTTACTATATACTTGTTTTCCTTTGTAATGTATACATTTGCATTACAAAACTTTCTGAGTACGTGTCTAGATCCAATCTAGACTAAGCTCTCTAGCCTTGGAATAGCTCCCACTGTTTTCACAGTGTGCGGGACCTATCCCTCTCGCACATCTCATGATTGCAAGTGTACTCAATTTCCGTTGTAAGCATCTCTCATTGTTCTTTATTGCCTAGAACAATTCTAGCAAATCCATTTCTTAAATAACATAGCCACAATGGTTCCTTAACCAGCATCTTTACGTGTTTTGAATATGATCTTATCTGAAACCTTTCGCAATCTCAATTGTCATTTGTGTAACACCCTTACACAAATTAGTCAATTGCATCAAAACACTTAACTTTACATCCTTAATGCTTCCTCAAGCACTTAAAAATAATCTATATGGCTACTTGGTAACTATTACTTAAATTCGATTTTGAAACAATTCATCATACTCAAAGCATATGAAGTGTTATACATCATTACTTATTTAATTGATCCGGCAGCGGAAGCAAATGGAATCAATCAAATATGTTCGACTCGATTGAACTAATCATGAATCTTATCAACATAAGACTTCTTATTTGGCGCTAATATCATGTGGATTTATCTCCATAAATCCAAATATTATAGATGTATTATATTTCTCCTAGTCTTAAATCATTCCCAATGATCAATATGTCATCCACATATTAGACTAATTAAAATTTCCGTAACTCCCACTAAACCCCATGTATAAACACAACTTCTCGACTTATCGAGAAAAGTTTTATAACATGATCAAAACATTGATTCCAACTCATTGATGTCCTACTTAAGACCCTCTCTTAAGTTTCACATTATCTTAGGATTGCAAGAATCTACAAAACTCAAGACATGTATTGAATACATTCCTTCTAATTGAAGAAGTGGGTTTTAGATTCACTCGCTATAAATATATCATCATAATGAAACACAATTCCTAAGAAGATCCAAATAGACTTAAGCATTTCAACTAGTGCAAAACCCTTCGCCACCAATCAAACTTTGATATCTAACAATTCACTTGGAATTTATTTTGGATTTTCATGGCTCTAAGCCTTGAATTGAGTTGTGACTTAAACACTCCGATGTAAGTCATATATTCATTACTTTTAGAAGTAACTTGAGTCAAACAATTTCTTTGTAAGTTGTAAGCTCTTTACTTTCTTAAAAGTAACATGAATTCATCATCTTCAACAAGTGATGAATTTAACCTCCTAGGTTTCGAAGAAACAACGTCATGTAGCCAAGAAAGACCAGTTTCTTGAGACATACAAATTTGACACAATTCTTTTGTGGCTCTTGAATAATTTTCTCTCACTCTGTCTTTTAGAAATAAACTTGTATTCTAGAAAGACAGCTTTACGAGTCACAATCCTGTTGTACTCGTGATTATTGTAAGGAAAAATGAGCATTTGTTTCTTGTGTAAACTTACAAACATGGTACCCTACAATTTCATATCTCATATGATTCGTTTTAGATTTAGTGGAAAAATAATTTAGACAAAATGATAAAATCCTGTAACACCCCCATACTCCAAGTGCCTTACCAGGACCACTTAAGGCATGGAAGTGCTACCATCTCGGTTACTCGAGGCAACGATAATCATAAGACAATAAAGAAACGTACTTTAAAAGTAACTATAATTTAAGTGATTACATGTCTCAAACAAAACTGTTAAATGAAATACAAAGTACTCAAACGGTCTACTGATAAAACTATCAAAGCTACTAGACATCGCTCGTCTGACACAGCGGAAGACTTCTAACTGCAACGTGATGACTTATCCCAGCTATCCCATGCGCATCAATCATACCTGCTCAATAATCGCTCACCACCCCGAATGGATCACCACAGCTTTTTTAAAACATTTAAACGGGGTCGCACTAATTACACAAAAACAATGCCACAATGCAACAAGTACACAAACAGTTCAAACAACTCAACACAACCCCGCCTCCATCTTCAATCTCCACACAACCGACTACACACTAAAGTGTGTAGCCCTGCCAGAGTACCCATCGCAACAGTTACTCCTCGCCGCCAGCTGGGGGACCGCACCGTTCCCACCTAAGCCCCGTTCATCTCCATCGAGCGATAAACCCATGTTCATTAATGTGCACATCCCTCCCTGTGGGGGTTCCACGTAATGCGAATCAAGGGCGTGAAGCCACTCCCACAAGTGACTCCACTCACCAGGGACGCACCCCAAAGATCACGACGATACAACAACAATCAATGATATTAATCAACAACCGTCACAAACACCAAGAAGAACTTTAACAATAATCACAACCGTCAATCAATCAACAATACGAAATCACAAATCCTCAATCAATCAACAATCACCACACATTATGTAATTAATACTGAGTAGGGAAACCCTACCTGAAACAAGCCATCACCAAGATCGTCACAATCAGCTAATCATAATCATTCTTCAACGAAATCACCTCCTATAGACACACACAATCATACAATCACAATCTACAACAACAATACTCCCCAAAACCCCCAAATTACCCAATTAAGGTTTTAAAGAAACTCAACGAAACACTACATAAATTATACAAGGAACTTACCCCTGACATGACGATCACAACGGTGTAAAGAATAAGATGATCCGACCAACCAAGCCTTGGGATTTGCCACTAATGCGATGAATGTGAAGAACGTAACTTTCAATCTTCTCTAGAAAGGTTTTAGGATGATAAAAGTGTTTAAGAAAAGTGACGGCACCTTTTTATATTAATCCCGCATTAGTAACAAAACCCGTCAAAACAAACCCGTAAAACACACTTACTCGATCGAGTAACTAACGTATTCGATCGAGTGCCCCTTACTCGATCGAGTACCCTACAGGAAGAATACTGTTTCTTAAATCAAAACATTCTTACTCGACAAAGTAAGCCCCACTCGATAGAGTACCCATAGACATAGAAAACCGTAGTATTACAAATCCCCAAAAGGATCAAGTAACTCAAAGTAACTTGATTGAAGTCCAAACCATATCGAATAGCGTTTGAATTCTTTATCCAATCACACATTATCCCATAATGCGTGCTAAGAGAGATTAATTTGTGATACTATATCACATTTCCTTTGGCTTATATCAAAGTCTTCACTTATTGGATAATCACATCACGACTAAATCGTGATTCCTGGAACTCTTTGAACTTCTTCAAAGATTTCTCTATTTACCTTATTAAGTGAACACAATAGTGTCAACTTAAATCGTTGATAAAAGAAAATGATCAACCTATTCTGGATCAATGATTTACAACCTCGATCTCCTTTTCAACCAAAAAGCACGAGACATCTTGCTTTGAATACAAGATACGCATATACCATAAGATTAACAATCTAATTGTAACACCCCCATACTCCAAGTGCCTTACCAGGACCACCCAGGTATAAAGATGTTACCATCTCGGTTCCCTGAGGCAATGATAATCATAAGACAATAACGAAACAACATTTAAATAGTATAACTTTAGTGAATAAGATACAATCCGAAACCAAATACCAAAATACAGTTACATGTTCTCAAAACCAACTGTCTACTCAACTAAATGAAATGTTTAATAAACTACTCATGCTACAGCGGAAGACTCTATCATCTGACGGTGGCTCATCCCAGCTATCCCATGTAACTCGACTCATACATGCTCAACCACTGCTCACCATCCCCGAATGGATCGCCACAGTTTTTAAAACAATAAACGGGGTCAGTACTAATCACACAATTTATATAATCCAACAACACAGTAAGCAAACAGCTCAATCATCACAGATATACTCCGAACTCCATTCCCAACTCCACAATACTGACTACACACTAAAGTGTGTAGGCTTGCCAGAGTGCCCATCGCAACAGGTCACTCCACGCTGCCAGTGGGGGACCGCAGCCGTTCCCACCTAATCCCCGCTCATCTCCGTTGAACGAATAACCCAAATTCCTTAATGTGCACATCCCTTCTGTGGCGGGTTCCACAGAAGGCGAATAATGGGCGTGAAGACACTCCCGCAAGTGACTCCACTCAGCCAGGGACGCGCCCCGAAGAACATAGACAGATACAAACAATCACAACTACTAAACAGCAATCAAAACCAACAACCGTCACAATACTCGTATGATACCAATCAACAATCACAAATCACCACCAACACATTATGGGACTAATACTGAGTAGAGAAAACCCTACCTGGAAAGCAATACAGTCAGACGATCTCACAGCTGATATCAAAAGGCCTCTTCTACGAATCCTCCTCCTAACATACAATCATATAATTACTACCAATCAAGAAACACAACAAAACCCCCAAATCCCCAAATTAGGGTCTAACTAACTTTACCAAAATACTATAAAAACAGTACGTAGATCTTACCCTCGACGCAAGGATCACAAAGATGTAAAGAAAGGTGAAATCCGACCGTCCAAGCTCCGGGATTTGCCAATAATGCGATTGATGCGAAGAACGTAGATTGTTTTCTCTTTTGAAATTAATTAGGTTTGTAAAAGTGTTTTAAGAAAGTGACGGAAGTAATTATATATTAAATCGCATTATTAACAAAACCCGACAAATCATCCCCCCGTAAACCGGCTACTCGATCGAGTAGCTGACATACTCGATCGAGTATCGAGGTTACTCGATCGAGTACCCAACAGGTCATAAATTGTTTTAAATCGTACAACACCCTTACTCGACAGAGTAAGGCCCACTCGATAGAGTACCCAGAGACTCATAAAACCGTAGTATTACAGTCTTCCCTCCTTAAAAAGAACTTCATCCCCGAAGTTCAAGCTACAACAAAACAAAGCATACTACTACACTCCCGACACAACAACCAAAAGAAAACTCAACATAAAAACATGTTACTAACCAAGCTCGACCCGACTCAAACCATTACTAACCATACTGACACAACACCAAAAAGATGTAAAGACTCTTAAAAACTCTTTGCGATCATCTCCTACCCCCCTAAAAGAAACAAGGTTACGTCCCCGTAACCATACATACCTGATCAAAAAGGAAAGGGTAACGCTCTCTCATAGCCTCCTCTGCCTCCCATGTAGCTTCCTCAGTCTCGTGGTTAGACCAAAGGATCTTAAGCAAAACTGTCTCACCACTCCTAGTCTTCCTAACCTTCCGATCAAGAATCTGTTTAGGCACCTCAAGGTATGACAATGACTCATCTAGGTCTAAGATCTCTGCCTCTAACACATGTGACGGATCACTCACATACTTCCGCAGCTGAGATACATGAAACACATTATGCACCCTCTCTAACGCAGCTGGTAAAGCCAGACGAGATGCAACCTCTCCAACCCGCTCTAAGATCTCATAAGGCCCTATGAACTTCTGACTCAGCTTGCCTTTCATCCCAAACCTCATAACCCCACGCATAGGAGACACTTTCAGAAGAACCTTGTCCCCAACCAGAAAATCTATATCCCGGCGATGTAGATCTGCATAACTCTTTTGCCTATCCTGAGCCGCTCTCATCCTTTCCCTGATCATCTTAATCTGCTCAACCATCTCATGTACCATCTCTGCCCTAGAACCACCGCCAAAGATCATCCCAACAAATCGGACTCCTACATCTCCTCCCATATAAGGCCTCAAACGGTGCCATGCCAATACTAGCGTGATAGCTGTTGTTGCAAGAAAACTCTATCAAATCCAACCTCTGTTCCCAGCTACCACCAAAGTCCATCACACAAGCTCGTAACATATCCTCAAGAGTCTTGATTGTTCTCCCAGTCTGACCGTCTGTCGCAGGATGAAATACTGTACTCATCTTCAAAGTCGTTCCCAAAGATTCCTGCAACTCTTTCCAAAACCTTGAGATAAATCTCGCATCTCTGTCAGATACTATGTCCTTAGGGACCCATGTAAATTTAGCACATTCTTCCGATAAGCCATAGCTAATTGTGCCTTAGTCCATGTATCTTTCATTGGAACAAAGTGAGCTGACTTGGTCAGTCGATCCACTATTACCCATATCATGTTGTTACCCTGTTGACTCTTCGGCAAACCCACGATAAATCCATAGAAATGGATTCCCACTTCCACTCAGGTACCTCTAAAGGCTGAATCTTACCTTGTGGTCGTCGCTGTTCCCCTTTAACTCTCTGGCATGTCAAACAACGAGCCACAAACTCAGCTGTCTCTTTCTTCATCCCAGGCCACCAAAACGTGTTCTTTAAATCCTTGTATAGCTTATCACCACCCGGATGTACTGAATACGGTGTACAGTGTGCCTCTGTCATGATTGTCTTTTTCAGCTCCTCATCATTGAGGACACACCACCTACCATCAAACCTCAAACTACCATCTGTATGAATAGAGAATCGAGACACTGTTCCCTTCTCTTCTCCAGCTCTCCACTCTACCATCTTAGGATCCATGACCTGTTTACCTCGAATATCATCATAAAGATCAGGCTGCACTGTCAAATCTCCCATGGCATCCCCTCTCTGCATCATATGTATCCCAAACGTCCCCACCTCATCTCTCAACCTCATCAAAGATAAAGCTGTACACAACGAATGTACACTCTTCCTACTCAAAGCATCTGCAACAACATTGGCTTTCCCTTCATGGTAGATAATATCCATGTCATAATCGCCAATCAGCTCCATCCATCTCCTCTGTCTCATGTTCAACTCTTTTTGAGTGAAGATTTACTTGAGACTCTTGTGATCAGAAAATACCTTAAAGGTCGCCCCATAAAGGTAGTGTCTCCAAATCTTGAGAGCAAACACCACGGCACCCAACTCCAGATCGTGTGTAGGATAGTTCTCCTCATAAGGCTTCAATTGCCTAGAAGCATAGGCAATCACTTTACCGTTCTGCATCAACACACATCCCCACCCATGCTTTGAGGCATCTGTATAAACCTCAAAGTTCTCAATCCCTTCAGGCAATGCTAAGATAGGAGCTGTGGTCAAACGCTCCTTTAATGTTTGGAACGCCGTCTCACAACTCTCATCCCAACGAAACCTGTTCTCTTTCCTCATCAAAGCTGTCATAGGTCTAGTAATCTTGGAGAAATCCTTCACGAACCGTCTGTAGTATCCAGCTAAACCCAAGAAACTCCTAATCTCAGCAACATTCTTTGGTGCTTCCCACCTTGTCACTGCCTCAATCTTTGTCGGATCCACAGCTACCCCATCTTAGAGATCACATGCCCCAGAAAAGCAACTCTCTCTAACCAGAACTCACACTTAGACAGCTTAGCATATAACTCATGGTCCCTCAAGGTCTGCAACACAATCCTCAGATGCTCCGCATGCTCCTCCTTAGTCTTGGAATAGACTAAGATGTCATCGATAAACACCACCACAAACTTGTCCAAAACTGTCAAGATTCTCGTTCATCAAATCCATAAACACAAATAGGTGAATTAGATAACCCAAAAGGCATCACCACATACTCATAATGGCCATACCTCGACGTGAAAGCTGTCTTTGGTATGTCCACCTCTCTAATCTTCACCTGATGGTACCCCGACCTCAAATCAATCTTGGAAAAGACTGATGCACCACTCAACTGATCAAACAGGTCATCTATCCTTGGCAAAGGATACTTTTTCTTCACCACACTCGGTTCGCTCCCTGTAATCTATGCACAACCTCAAGCTCCCATCTTTCTTCTTCACAAACAAAACCGGTGCTCCCCACGGTGATACACTAGATCTAATGTATCCCTTCTCTATCAGATCATCCAACTGTTTTCTGAGCTCCTCCATCTCCTTAGGACCCATCCGGTACGGTGCCTTAGAGATTGGCCCCGTCCCCGGTTTCAACTCAACTGTGAAATCTATCTCCCTCCTCGGTGGTAACCCCGGAATCTCCTCTGGAAAGACATCTGCAAATTCACCCACCACTGGTATCTGATCAACTGTCGGGCTCTCTATCCGGTCATCTCTTACGTGGCACAAGATCAAAGGGCATCCCTTCCTCAGATAGGACTTCAAGGTCACAGCTGCAATCAACTTAACTTTGGGTTTGACCACAAACCCACGATAAGACACACTAACGCCCTTAGAACCTCTCAAAGACACTTTCTTTTGATGACGGTCTATCTTAACTTTGTATTTTCCCAACCAATCCATCCCGACTATCATCTAAAAACCATCAAAAGGAAACTCTAGCAAGTCTACAGGTAGATAAACTTGCCCAACTATCATAGATACATCCCTAAACAACCTCCCGCATGATACAGACTCACCCGAAGGTATAAAAACTTTCTCACTTACAGACTCATATACCCTCAAACCCAACCATTTAACATGACTCGAAGATACAAACGACTGAGATGCCCCCGAATCAAACAAAACAAAGGTATGAATACCGTTAACAAGAAAAGTACCAGTGATAACATGTGCATCGTCCTCAGCTGCGTTCTTGTCCATCATAAACAAACTTTCCATTTCGGTCTTCTCGTCCACCTCCCTGGACAAGATCTTGGGTGATGTGGTCGGCTTAGCACCCGACCCCTGATTGTTGTTGTTGTTCGTAGCTGGTTTCTGATAAGAATTACCGCCATTGCGGTTACCTCCACCCTGGTTACTCTGACCTCCCCGGTTAGACCATGACCCAGCCGGTCTGTTGCTCGCATAACTCGTGCTGGCCCCCGAGAATAGCTCCCCGAGCCGGTCTCGAAAAGCTCCAGTACACTCGTGCACTCATGTCTCTTGTGGCCTACACCGCCACAGCCATAGCAGTCATCCCCAACCGCCACTACCACTCACACGGCCACGCCCAAAGGAAGCCCCAAAGATCAACCCCGAACCGGAAAACGCTCTAGCCTGATTGTGGTTGCCTTTCTTGTAGTTAGATTGGCCACCACCTTCACTCTCAGCCTTTCTTTTCTCACTACATCTCTCCCGAGCCATCTCCACCAACCTCTCAGCTCTTCCAGCCCTCTCATAAGCTTCCTTAACATCAGTAAGGACTCCCACTGTAACTTGTCCATAATCCTGGGTGTCAACCCCCTCTCAAATCTCAGCGCTAGGTTCTCCTCACTCAAACCCATGTCCTCAGTATACCTAGACTTCTCATTAAACTGCATGTAGTACTCAGCTACCGACATATCAGATGTCATCTTAAACCCATCAAACTCCTCCCTCGGCTTACTCCTCACATGCTCAGGTACAAACTCCTTCCTCATAGCTTTCCGAAACTCTTCCCAAGGTATAGCAGGTAGACTCTGCTTTGTGTACATCTCCCTAGCACTCACCTTCACCTTATCCCACCATTCACCAGCCGCTTCCCTCAGGTAGAACGAAGCTTGTTCTACTTTCATCTCATCTGGGCAATGTACCAGGTCCAGTATGTTCTCCATCTCACGATGCCAGTTGTCAAGAAGGTTTGGCTCCCCGGTCCCCTTGTACTCTTTTGGGTTGAACCTCGCTATATAAAGACTGATCTTAGAGTGATCAACGTCCTTATCCTTTCCCACTCTCTTTAGGGCATCCGTAAGAGCATCTTGATGCTCCAACATCTTAACTATATCATCGATGTTCATATTCTTAGCTCTTGCATACAAAGCGTTTCTCTTGGGTGGCATCTTGAAACTATATAAGAAAGGTTAGATATAAACATACGCACTATAACCCCAAAACACGAAAACAGACTGCCCAGAACACACTCGATTGAGTGCCTAAACCTACTCGATCGAGTAGAGGCTACTCGATCGAGTGCCCACTATACTCGATCGAGTGCCCCGACTTCAGACCCAAAACATACCTTCTGATCTCTAATATACTCGACCGAGTAGCATAGCCACTCGATCGAGTGACCCCCTACTCGATCGAGTGCCCCCATGTACTCGATCGAGTACCTAAAAACTCGATTCTGGTTATAAAAACGTCAAATACCCACTCGATCGAGTCAGACCCACTCGACCGAGTACCTCTCCTACTCGATCGAGTACCCCCTACTCGATCGAGTCATGCTGACTCGTATATACTACCCGCATGCTATCTCTTATAACTCAACATGCTAAGCAACTTTATAACTCAACATTATAATATAACTACGCATGCACTTCTACACGATTCTTCATATAATCAACAAAATAAACTATCTCATCTTATCAAATGCCACATAATTAAACAACCATCATGCTTCTTTATTCAAATCAACATATATACACACCCCACCAAATTTTTCAATCACAAAATCAACCTTCTACCCTCAACATCCAACAATTCACAACATACATCGTTACGTTCACATAAGCTGACAAACACAGCACACGACTTTGACATATACCCCCAATGTGACCGGTTCAAAATTGTAGGGCGAGTTCGCGACTTTAGGACGTCTCCCAAGCCTTTGCATTAGCTCCTACAACCTTTACCCCGGGTTCATTTTAATTGACTCCCTATATTCATTATATTCATTAGTTACAGGTTTCAGGATCGTCGCTCTGATACCATTTTGTAACACCCCCATACTCCAAGTGCCTTACCAGGACCACCCAGGTATAAAGATGTTACCATCTCGGTTCCCCGAGGCAATGATAAGTATAAGACAATAACGAAACAAAATTTAAATAGTATAACTTTAGTGAATAAGATACAATCCGAAACCAAATACCAAAATACAGTTACATGTTCTCAAAACCAACTGTCTACTCAACTAAATGAAATGTTTAATAAACTACTCATGCTACAGCGGAAGACTCTATCATCTGACGGTGGCACATCCCAGCTATCCCATGTAACTCGACTCATACCTGCTCAACCACTGCTCACCATCCCCGAATGGATCACCACAGTTTTTAAAATAATAAACGGGGGTCAGTACTAATCACACAATTTATATAATCCAATAACACAGTAAGCAAACAGCTCAATCATCACAGATATACTCCGAACTCCATTCCCAACTCCACAATACTGACTACACACTAAAGTGTGTAGCCCTGCCAGAGTGCCCATCGCAACAGGTCACTCCACGCCGCCAGTGGGGGACCGCAGCCGTTCCCACCTAATCCCCGCTCATCTCCGTTGAGCGAATAACCCAAATTCCTTAATGTGCACATCCCTTCTGTGGCGGGTTCCACAGAAGGCGAATAATGGGCGTGAAACCACTCCCGCAAGTGACTCCACTCAGCCAGGGACGCGCCCCGAAGAACACAGACAGATACAAACAATCACAACTACTAAACAGCAATCAAAACCAACAACCGTCACAATACTCGTATGATACCAATCAACAATCACAAATCACCACCAACACATTATGGGAATAATACTGAGTAGGAAAAACCCTACCTGGAAAGCAATACAGTCAGACGATCTCACAGCTGATATCAAAAGGCATCTTCTACGAATCCTCCTCCTAACATACAATCATATAATTACTACCAATCAAGAAACACAACAAAACCCCCAAATCCCTAAATTAGGGTTTAACTAACTTTACCAAAATACTATAAAAACAATACGTAGATCTTACCCTCGACGCAAGGATCGCAAAGATGTAAATAAAGGTGAAATCCGACCTTCCAAGCTCCGGGATTTGCCAATAATGCGATTGATGCGAAGAACGTAGATTGTTTTCTCTTTTGAAAGTAATTAGGTTTGTAAAAGTGTTTTAAGAAAGTGACGGAAGTAATTATATTTTAAATCGCATTATTAACAAAACTCGACAAATCATCCCCCCGTAAACCGGCTACTCGATCGAGTAGCTGACATACTCGATCGAGTGCCGCCTACTCGATCGAGTATCGAGGTTACTCGATCGAGTACCCAACAGGTCAGAAACTGTTTTAAATCGTACAACACCCTTACTCGACAGAGTAAGGCCCACTCGATAGAGTACCCAGAGACTCATAAAACCGTAGTATTATACTAATGGTTCCAAGAGTACTTGATAACTCTTTGCGTTCATCATTCCAGAATTTAAGGTTTAATCTTGGGTTACCAATTTGAGTCTTGCATCATCTACATGATATATCATTCTAGTTTGGTTTAGAATATAATCACCTTGATAATGGGCTAGCCATACATCAAATCATGGTGTATAGGGTCACAAAAGTGAAACCTCTTTTGTATATCTTAACAAGTTTATATTCTTATTTAGAGTTTATGCACTTAATAGTCACAATTAATTACAACTTTAAACCCAAAAACTAGATTGAGTACACGATGACTCTATCTCTCAACATCATTGTTGCTAGTCGTCATATTCTAATCATCCTATGTATCAAATACAATGATGAAAACCACCACTGGTTTCCAATATTGACGAAGTAGTATTAGCAAAATTTATGTCAATCAAATAAACATTTAAAGAAGAAGGTCCCATTAGATGTCCCACAACTAACTTGTTGATTCTTCAATAATTTGGGGTAGTTTCCTTTCTAGCGTCCAACAATTAAGACAATGGAAACTTTATTGGTCGGGATTGATAGGTTTAGTATCGTTATTCTCAATAACTTAACTTTTACCATTACCTTGTATCAATTCCATTCTAATTTTACTTCTTGGCACCTCGTCCTTATCTTAACGGTTAAGAGAATGCTCCCACTCATTTTAATGAGTCTTTGCTTAGAGAAGCAAAATTGAATTTCATGAAGACTACTCTTCATTCGTTCGTTTAGTCTTAAAACTTTCATTGAAGTGGTTGCGGTATTTTGGTCAATTTTGATTTCCAACAAATCTAGTTACCAAAATGATGTAACGTTTTAAAGTACTTAACTCAATTAAGCACATGAGAAACAATTCGTTGTAAGTAGATATGTTAGTCAAGAATCAAAAACCCTTTTGATCACGAATAACTTATATCTATACTCTTCACAAGAGATCCTTTCAATAGATAATACGAGGTTTTTAGAAGAAAATTCAAATTTTGTCTTTCGTTACGATGTTTTAATGGAGATTTGAACTAAAATCGAAATGATATCGTATAAATTGAGGTAAAGAAATAGAACAATATGACAACGGAATAATGAAAACAGAACATTTGTCATTATAATAATACTTGTAAATAATTTAACAAATAAAGCATTTATCTAGTGACCTCTACCCAACTTGATAAATGATTCCAAGATCCAAATTCATATTAACTTGGGCATGGTGTAGCCGATTCATCCCTTATCAATATAACTCGGTGAATTAACTCTTTAATCGATTCTACTTTTAGAACTCTTGGTCGATAAAATTACATTAATATTTATCTTTAGCCCAAAACACATCCGGCTATGGTCGAGAATACTTTTGTTGAGTTCAACCCAAATTTCGAATAAATGTGTCCATGATCCAAATCCACATCAACTTGGGCACAGTGTAGCCGATTCATCCCTTATCAACATGAATTCGGTGGATAGACATTTATCACTCACTTCCCCTACGTAACAAGGTTTGTACCCCGGTGCGGCCGAGCGCACTCCCTCACGAAATAGGTTTTCATGGTTTCTACTTTTTTGTAAGGCTAAGTCTCAATTGTTTATTTTAGCGAGAGGTCATGTCAATTTATTATCTATCACGGTTTAAGTGAACTAAAGCGGTAAACTACGATAATTGTAATTGACACTGTCGATAAACTTGATTTAAAATGCATGTTTAGTTATGGCGATTTAGCAATGCATGCAACATATAAATAAAATGCAAAGCATAAAAATAAAATCCTAGTATGGCCTTCCTAAAATAGTAAATCTAATAAACTATTACAAATTCGGAAACCAACTCCTTTGGTCCCTTGAACTTCGGTCTTGGCACGCATTTCAAGGCAATACTTTCTTTGATGGATCGCCTTCTCGAATGGCACCGTCTTCAAGGAATTCCGGAATAATTAAATTACAAAATGAATTACATAATTTCCTATTATACATTTGTAATTAAAAATAAATCTATTAAATTACAAAACGGTGATACGAGATCACAATAATTACAACCGAATCGATATTCCCATACATTTCGGGTAATATCAATTAAAACGAAGGCCATACTAAGTAAAATTACATAATTCAAAAATTACATAAAATTAAAATATGACAATCATAAATAAAATGCAGCATTATAATATGTATGAACATGCTAGATTTTATGCTAAATCGCCTTTAAAGAGCCAATATCGTATATTTATCGGTTTTCATGGATTTGCGTGATTATAACTTGTTAAAATCACAATAATTACATAAATTCATATTTATGTACAAGTTAATTACCCTAACCATCTTAGGACTCAAAAATTAGTCTTCACTAACAATTTGACAATAATTCAACTTGATTTCTTAATATTGTTCATAAATGGACCCAAAAATACAAAATTATGCTATAAACTTCAAATTAAATTATAAAAAATTTCAAAAAATTTCAAAATTTGAAATTTAAACTCATGAACATTCTGGAAAAAAATACCATGACACTCATAATGTTCAAAACTTAGGTTAAAAATTTCGAAAATTAATCGAGAAAAACAATGTTGCGGTTTATCGGTTTTAACAAAATGACCATTAAAATATGAGAAAATTATTTTCATCAACTTTTCACTTTTAGATCTGAAATATATGATAAAATACAACATGTGACGTTTTTCCTTTAGTCATGAAATATGTTTTAGCATTATTACTAATTATAGTCACTATTTATGTGATTTTTCATCAAAAATTCATAAATCATGCAAAAAGACTTCATTATATCCAAATATTTTACACACATCTTGTAAAATTGCATGTGACAACATACTAAATTTGCATGACCAGATTCGAAATATAACTCATATTAACCTATTTACCCATTTAAATACGATTTTAACTTATAAAATTCATATTTCGAGGAAAACAACTTATTTTAACATGAAAATTTACAGGCCATCAGTAGATAATATATGTGAAAACATATCCAAAAACCACTGAAAAATTCGAAGTTTAGCTATTTTTCGTCCAAAAATGACATTTTTATCATAAAAATCACATTTTAATGCCAATAATATATAAAATGAAGAATAAAATCCATAAATAAATCAAAATATCCTTAAAATCACTTAGGGCCAGAAACTTTTAACATGCAAAGTTATTTTTAGGTTTATCTTCATAAATCCAAATTAATTATTTTTGTATGTTAATCTTATAACTCGGAAAAACCATAAACCGATTTGCATGCGAACAACCTAAGGCTCATGATACCACTTGTTAAAATTCATTAATCTCATTAATTTACATATTCATATATGTGATTATTTATTTAGTCATAAAATAAATACTAGATCTTATGCATGCAAACATAAAACAAATTAAAGAAGAAATCACCACTTCTTACATTTGTGTTTCTGATATTAGGGCACCAACAAGATCTCCTTCTTGTTAGTTCTTGAGCTTCCTTATAATGGATGAACAAGATTCAAATTAAAACCTCTCCCAAAAGCATATACTGTAACACCCTCATACTCCAAGTGCCTTACCAGGACCACTCAGGTATAAAGATGTTACCATCTCGGTTACCCGAGGCAATGATAATCAAATAAACAATAATGAAACAACGTTTAAATAGAAATACTTTAGTGAAAGGTTACAATCCAAAAACCAAACCAAAATACGAATACATGTTCTCAAACCAAATGTCTACTGATTTAACTGAAATGTTTATGAAAACTATTAAGCTACAAAAGACTTCTATCATCGACCGTGGCACATCCTTACCTTATCCCAAGACTCAACTCATACTGTTCAATATCTGCTCACCATCCCCGAATGGATCACCGCAGGTTTTAAAACAATAAACCGGGTCGCACTAATTACACAATTTATATAATCAACAAGATAAAGAAACAACACATACTCAAACAATCACACACAATCACCCACTCCAATCAATCTCCGTCTCCGACTGTCCACTGGACCAGCCCTGCCAGTGGGGGACCGCAGCCGTACCCACCAAATCCCCGCTCATCATACCGAGCGATAACCCTGTCCCATTAATGTGCACACCCCCTTCCGTGGCGGGTAACACGAAGGGCGAAACTAGGGCGTGAAGCCACTCCCGCAAGTGACTCCACTCAGCCGAAAACGCATCTCGAGAACCAAAGACAAGCAATCACAATCACAACACAACATCAACAACCGTCTGAATCAATCAAGAATCACTAACTACAGCACAATCACCACACATTATGTAACTAATACTGAGTAGGGAAACCCTACCTGGAAAGCACAACAATCGACGATCTCACAAACCGATATCAAAAAGCTTCCTCTACGAATCCTCCTTCTAACATACAAACATATAATCACTACCAAGCATAACATACTACAAAACCCCCAATTCCCCAAATTAGGGTTTAACCAACTTTACAGAAACATTATAAAAACGGTATATAGGTCTTACCCTCGACACAAGGATCACAATGGTATAAAGAAAGGCGAAATCCGACCTTCCAAGCTCCGGGATTTGCCAACAATGTGATTAAAGCGAATGACGTAGTTTGATTTCTCTTCTCACAGTGATTAGGTTTTAAAAAGTGTTTTAAGAACAATGACGAGAAATCGCATTATTAACAAAACCCGAGAAATCGTCCCACGTAAACCGGCTACTCGATCGAGTAGCTAAGGTACTCGATCGAGTAGCTAAGGTACTCGATCGAGTGCCCCCTTACTCGATCGAGTATCCACGGTACTCGATCGAGTACCCAACAGGTCAGAAACTATTTTAATTTGCAACTCGCCCTTACTCGATAGAGTAAGGCCTACTCGATAGAGTACCCCAAGACTCATAAATAGGTAGTATTACAGTCTTCCCTCCTTAAAAAGAACTTCGTCCCCGAAGTTCAAACCACAACAAAACAAAGACTCACACTACGCACTCCCGACTCAACAACCAAAACAAAACTCAACATAAAACATGTTACTAACCCAAACTCATCCCGACTCAAAGACAACAACCATACCGACACAACATAAAAAGGGTGTAAAGACTCTTAAAAACTCTTTGCGATCATCTCCTACCCCCCTAAAAGAAACAAGGTTACGTCCCCGTAACCATACATACCTGATCAAAGAGGAAAGGGTAACGCTCTCTCATGGCATCCTCTGCCTCCCATGTAGCTTCCTCAGTCTCGTGGTTAGACCAAAGGATCTTAAGCAAAACTGTCTCACCACTCCTAGTCTTCCTAACCTTCCGGTCAAGAATCTGCTTAGGTACCTCAAGATATGATAAGGACTCATCTAGCTCTAAGCTCTCTGCCTCTAACACATGTGACGGGTCACTCACATACTTCCGCAGCTGCGATACATGAAACACATTATGCACTCTCTCTAACGCAGCCGGTAAAGCCAGACGATATGCAACCTCCCCAACTCGCTCTAAGATCTCATAAGGCCCGATGAACTTCTGACTCAGCTTGCCTTTCTTCCCAAATCTCATAACCCCAGGCATAGGAGACACTATCAGAAGAACCTTATCCCCAACCTGAAACTCTATATCCCGGTGATGTAGATCTGCATAACTCTTTTGCCTATCCTGAGCTGCTCTCATCCGTTCCCTGATCATCTTAATCTGTTCAATCATCTCATGTACCATCTTTGGTCCTAGAACCACTGCCTCAGCACTGTCATCCCAACAAATCGGACTCCTGCATCTCCTCCCATATAAAGCCTCAAACGGTGTCATGCCAATACTAGTGTGATAGCTGTTTTTGTAATAAAACTCTATCAAATCCAACCTCTGTTCCCAGCTACCACCAAAGTCCATCACACAAGCTCGTAACATATCCTCAAGAGTTTTGATTGTTCTCTCGATCCACGACGTCCTGTCGCAGGATGAAAAGCTGTACTCATCTTCAAAGTTGTTCCCAAAGATTCCTGCAACTCTTTCCAAAACCTTGAGATAAATCTCGCATCTCTGTCAGACACTATGTCCTTAGGGACTCCATGTAACTTTAGCACATTCTTTCGATAAGCCATAGCTAATTGTGCTTTAGTCCATGTATCTTTCATTGGCACAAAGTGAGCTGACTTGGTCAGTCGATCCACTATTACCCATATCATGTTGTTACCATGTTGACTCTTTGGCAAACCCACGATAAAATCCATAGAAATGGATTCCCACTTCCACTCAGGCACCTCTAAAGACTGAATCTTACCTTGTGGTCGTCGTTGTTCCCCTTTAACTCTCTGGCATGTCAAACAACGGGCCACAAACTCAGCTGTTTCTTTCTTCATCCCAGGCCACCAAAACGTGTTCTTCAAGTCCTTGTATAGCTTGTCACCACCTGGATGTACTGAATACGGTGTACAATGTGCCTCTGTCATGATTGTCTTTTTCAGCTCCTCATCATTAGGGACACACCACCTAGCATCGAACCTCAAACTACCATCTGTATGAATTGAGAATCGAGACACTGTCCCTTTCTCTACTCCAGCTCTCCACTCAACCATCTTAGGATCCAAAGCCTGTTTACCTCGAATATCATCATAAAGATCAGCCGCATCACAAATCTCCCACAAGATCCCTCTCGCATCATATGTATCCCAAACTTCTCCACCTCATCTCTCAACCTCATCAAAGATAGAGTGTACACACAAGGAATGTACACTCTTCCTACTCAAAGCATCTGCAACAACATTGGCTTTCCCTTCATGGTAGATAATATCCATGTCATAATCGCCAATCAGCTCCATCCACCTCTTCTGTCTCATGTTCAACTCCTTTTGAGTGAAGATGTATTTGAGACTCTTGTGATCCGAAAATACCTTAAAGGTCGCCCCATAAAGGTAATGTCTCCATATCTTGAGAGCAAACACCACTGCACCCAACTCTAGATCATGTGTAGGGTAGTTCTCCTCATACGGCTTCAATTGCCTAGAAGCATAGGCAATCACCTTACCGTTCTGCATCAGCACACATCCCAACCCATTCTTTGAGGCATCTGTATAAACCTCAAAGTTCTCGATCCCTTTAGGCAATGCTTAGATAGGAGCTGTGGTCAAACGCTCCTTTAATGTTTGGAACGCCTTCTCACAACTCTCATCCCAACGAAACCAGTTCTCTTTCCTCATCAAAGTTGTTAGAGGTCTAGCTATCTTGGAGAAATCTTTCACGAACCGTCTGTAGTATCCAGCTAAACCCAAGAAACTCCTGATCTCAGCAACATTCTTTGGTGCTTCCCACTTTGTCACTGCCTCAATCTTTGCCGGATCCACAGCTACTCCCTCCTTAGAGATCACATGCCTCAGAAAAGCAACTTTCTCTAACCATATCTCACACTTGGACAGCTTAGCATACAACTCATGCTCCCTCAGAGTCTGCAACACAATCCTCAAATGCTCCTCATGCTCCTCCTTAGTCTTAGAGTAGACTAAGATGTCATCGATAAACACCACCACGAACTTGTCCAAAGACTGTCTGAAGATTCTGTTCATCAAGTCCATAAACACAACCGGTGCATTAGATAACCCAAACGGCATCACCACATACTCATAATGGCCATACCTCGACGTGAAAGCTGTCTTTGGTATGTCCACCTCTCTAATCTTCACCTGATGGTACCCCGACCTCAAATCAATCTTAGAAAAGACTGATGCACCACTCAACTGATCAAACAGGTCATCTATCCTTGGCAAAGGATACTTGTTCTTCACTGTCACTCGGTTCAGCTATTTGTAGTCTATGCACAACCTCAAACTCCCATCTTTCTTCTTCACGAAAAGAACTGGTGCTCCCCACGGCGATACACTAGGTCTAATGTATCCCTTCTCTATCAGATCATCTGATTGTTTCCTGAGCTCCTCCATCTCTTTAGGACCCATCTGGTACGGTGCGTTAGAGATTGGCCCTGTCCCCGGTTTCAACTCAACGGTGAAATCTATCTCCCTCTTCGGTGGCAACCCCGGAATCGGGTTGTTATATATACCCAAGAAAATCCCTCAATAACTTATATAATTATGAACTAGTAATAATATAAGTCTTACTTAAAATATGACATAAAATATTAATTTTGTTCTCTTGTATTTTTCGGCCAAGAGAGGATGGATTTTTAGAGGTTTTCATTTCTCTAAGTTTTCACAGTTGTAGAGAGAATAATTATTTTCTTACACTAGAAAATATATGTTGAAGTAGTGAATGATTCATTAGAGGAAAAACCCTCTATCTTTCTCTTTTGAAAACCGGTGGGGAGGGAGGAGTAGTGCCCAATGCATGAGCTTGTGTTCTTCTCAAGATCAACTAGGTTTGCATGGCTATATTAGGTTGTAATCATTGTGTTTTCCACTTAAAATAAAAACACAATATACACCTTAAACTCCCTCCAATTTTCGGCACATTTAACATAAAATGGATGGTCCATTTTATTTTGTCATTTGTCAATTGTGACATATGTGACATGTTACTTGACATGTGAAATTGTAATGTATTTTTAACATATTAAAAATCAACATACCATAAAATATGTCATATACAAAATCCATTAGTAATTCGTAATCACTTGTACCAAAATGGTTTATCAAATTATAAATTACAACGTCTTGTATTTATAATAAATTATTCATTCAATTTCAAATGTTTCGCAAACAATTATTTTATCTAAGTAATAAAACAATTCGATTACTTAGACCGTATCTCATTTAATTAAATTACAATAAGACACGTTAACTTTACTCACAAAATCATCCGTCAATTTTAAGCAATTTAATTATCTCGTATCGGCATACGATTAATTAAATAATCAATTAAGAGTATTTCCCTATAGGTATGACCTAAGGGGATCAACTGATCACCACCGTCGCACGACAAAGAATGTCAAACTCTAGTCAGCCAATCATTACTGATATGTGTGGACCAGTTGACTGTAAAATATTACATCCCACATGTATTCTTAAAATGAGATTTAAACATGTGATCATTATGATCAACAGTTGTGATCGCATTATTATCGGAGGACACTTATTCCAACCCCAAGTGTTTACAAACAAATAGTCTATCTTCAAGTAATTAATTAAACTCAAAAGCTCAGACAAGAAGAATTTAGTGATAACTTGCTTGTACATTCTGAAGCTACTAAAGGTACTAGAGACTTTTGCATATTTGGGAGCACACTACATTACAAAAACAAGAGTTTCAACTTTTCATTTTATAAAATAGAATCCACAAAATAAATAAATAAGCTATCGGTAAGTTATTTGGATCCTCCACTCCTTTCTAAGTTGTCCAAAATTTATCCTATGAGGCTATGACGATTTAATTAAAGTTTCCATTTTATCCCGAAAAATAATTGTTCATTGAGGTGGAGAAAGAATTACTCTATAACTAAAAACAATATCAATTATCAAGGGAAATAAATAAAGTGGATCTAAACTCCTCGGTAGAGCATGACACTGGGTTGGGCCAGTACGAGCCGGTCAGGTCGGGTCTCCGAGTCCATAAAAATTTGGTGACCAGCCTACGGTCCGGTCCCACTCGTAAAAAAAAAATCTAAATTTACTTTTCTTCACCATACTGGTCTGGTCAAAGCTTGGTAAAAACCAGAGCTAAAGGGTGTCGGTTCGGGTCCCTTCATATCCGATTTGGTCCAGTCTCTGGTGGGGCTGTCCGGTTTCTGGATTCTTGCGACCCGGACTGGTGAACACCTCTACCTGTCTTGTCTAGACCTGACCCATATAAGGTTAATTATTTTTTTTTAATTACTAAGCTTGGGCTGGGCTAAAATTTTTTGACTTTGGCTCGACACTTGGGGTGGGGGTGGAGAACTTGGGCACAAAAGTGCTTGGATTAGGCTAAATCGAGCTGGTCCGCACTGTTGTGTAGCTCTACTCATCGATAAGCTATTTCACATAGAACATGTATATACTATTTTATACACCATAAAAGTTGGAATTTGGAGTATAAAGTGACTTCGCCAATCAGTAACGTACAAAATTAATATCTTAATTAGAAATTTAAAAAAAAAAGATTACTCCACTATTAGCATCGTAATAACAAGGTGGTTTGATGGTGTTGAGGTGGTCTCGGAGAATACTGTAAGAAGGGTGTGGGGCGTGATAAATGAAGGGGTAGGAGAGAACATGGCGGTGGCTGGTGGGGATGATAGGAGAAGGACAACGAGGGGTGGTGGTGAGAATAAAGGAGCGGGGTGAAGGGCGGCGAAGGATGGCTTCGTCAAAGTTAATGTAAATGCGGGGCCGGGGTGGAGAGAGAGGGAGTAGGGATGAGGTAGTGTGTCGAGATGCCATGGGTGTCGTGCTGTGGGGTTTGTCTATTGTTCGTGAGAAAAGTTGGGAGGCTTACATTGCGGACGTGATTCCGGTGCTAGATGGCCTCGAAGAAGCTGCTCGAAGAGGTTTTCAACAAGTGGATTTGGAGAGCGGTTGTTTGCAGGTGATTAAAGCGATCAAGGAAAGAAAGCAAGGGAGAAGTATTTTCTCGCTTATCATGTAGGATATTGAGTTGAGCTATAACTTTCAGTCTATTATTTGGTTCATACGAGTCGTGTTAACAATTATGTTGCACATGCATTGGCTCATATTGTTTTTACAGCTATTGGTAGATTTGCTTGGGCGAATGATTTACCACCTTCTTCTGCAAAACCTACTATATTATTCGATCATTTATTAATTGAGTAACGCCTTAGGGCTTCTTTAAAAAAAACAATATTAAGAAGGGAAAGAGAATAAACGGAGAAGGAAATAAATAAAGAGGATCTAAACTCCTTGGTTGAGCGTGACACTAGGTTGGGCCAGTGCGAGCCAGGTCAGGCAAGGGGTAGGCTGGGTTGTCGGTTAGTGGCCTAGGCACGTCACTGAAGAGGGGGCAGGCTAGGCTGGGCCGTGTTGAGCTCCCTTTTGT